>NC_140931.1:1032500-1632500 GCF_014529385.1 Adiantum capillus-veneris | reverse complement strand
ACCAACAATGATAGGTATGAAAACACATATCGATTCTTATTTTCTGAACCATAATTGTCAAGTTGCAACAACAACGTTCTTGGCAACCTCTTGAACCCAAATACATTGCCATCCTCCTGTACATGTGAATTAGTACCAAAGATTGCTTTCATCCTTGGACAATCATTTCCCTGTCTAGAAGAAAAATTCTCAGTGTCCACATTCACATTTGTGATTAGATCAGTCTCTGCCTCTTCATTCTGAGCACTCTGTTCCTTGCAGTACTGGTTTTTCTCCTTAAGCACTTTCATATGGTGATAGAGAGAATCTATAAACAAAACACAATCAAAAAGATTTTTTCATGGTTCTACACTTGAGTTTTCTAAGCTCAAGTCACCAAACATATGTTTATCTCTTCTTTCTAAGTTTCTTAGACATTTTGAGAGAGATGCAATTGTGAAGTTGGGATCACTCGGCCATAATCCCAATGCAAAGTGACCATAAGCTGTTTGTCCATGTCCATGAGTGAGCATTCCTGTCAAGGATACTAGAAGCCTCTCAACTCCATTGGGAGATTTTGGAACTGGTTTAATTTGTGGTATAGCAGTCTTTCTCTGGTCCATCTTGTCATGTATAATGCACAAGAACTTGGTTGGATTCATTTCTGAAGAGCTCCTCCAAGCATAGTACAGATTTCTACAGCTCATTTGTTGCAACATGTGTGATCTCCTCTGTGCCATGTATCTAGCACGCTTCACCTGATTTTTGGTAGATTCCAGTTTGACCTTTATGGATGTGCAAATGTCACATTTAGAGAATGTGCTTGATTTTGATAAAGTATCTATCTTGAAGACTGTGTTCCACAACCTTGAGAATGTTGGCTGTGACAACGTTTTGTATTCCATTGTGACAAGTGTGTCGTTTACTTCCCGCAAAATGTCGACTTGTTTGTACATCGTTGGTAGAACACGTTGAGTTTCCCGAGTGCCATGAATGGTTGTCCTTGACTTATGTGGCATTTGATCTGCATTATTATCTATGAATCCTTGTATGAGTGCTTTTTACATCTCAACATGTGTCAAGATCTTCCTTATTATTCCAGTGTTTCCATGATTGCCATTGCATGCTCCATCCAAGAATTTTTTACGCAGCCTGTAAAATGTTGACTTTCCTATTCCATGCTTTACTACATACCTTCTTGACTTATGTGGAATTTGATCTGCATTATTATCTATGAATCCTTGTATGAGTGCTTTTTCCATCTCAACATGTGTCAAGAGCTTCCTTATTATTCCAGTGTTTCCATGATTGCCATTGCATGCTCCATCCAAGAATTTTTTACGCAGCCTGTAAAATGTTGACTTTCCTATTCCATGCATTACATACCATACTTTACTACATACCTTCTTTCCATCAAAAGTAAACTCAAAGCATTCCTCTTCTTGATCTTTTCTATGAGCCATCTCATACAATCCAATACAAATGTGCATCGACTAGTGTAGCTTTGTCCCCAAAAGTTTTCCCTCGCTTGCATGATTTTGGATCTGTTTCCAATCTGGAAGCATCGCATCTCACAACAATCAATTGTTGCAACTTTGTGAATGTTTGCAGCATCACATTGTTTGTTGAAAGCATTAGCATTAACTTTTTTTTTCTAGACCTAACTCTATGTACATAACTCCTTTTCTTACCTGTCCCATCTCTTATATCATAGTCACCGGCAATGGCATCCTGCTCTCTATCATTTTGAGTATGAAGAAGAAGACCTAGTTCTGTACTGGTGGTACCTTCTTCAAAACTAGTTTCAGTGTTGTTATCTATGCCATCATCCTCATAGTCATCACTGGAAGAATATAAGCTGTCAAGGGAATCTCCCGTTTCTTCCATGAGGAAATCTTGAATACCCTCAATGGCAGAAGAGGATCCAGTGTCTTTGATCAAGGGCTCACCATTCTCAAATGTGAGCTGCCTAATAGGCTAGCTTACCAAATTCAAACTTGAAATATCACTTTGATGTGGATGCATCGACCCTTCCACAATGGCACCCAAGCTACTCTCACCTAGTTTAGTACAGTTTATAGCCTCATATGGGTGGACCAGCAATACCACTCCATTACCAAGTTTTGTAGATCTATTGTCAGCCCAAAGGATGACTCGTTTCTCTTTCCAACTCGCTCTATCTATCAAGCCATCTTCTTGACCAACAAGAAAATACTCATCTATTGTGTGAGATTTTCCTCTATCCATAACAATATTATGCAATGGCCATTTGATGATGCTTCCAACTGCTTGAGACATGGTTCTTGCGTCCATAGTGATGAATGGAATCAAGAAGGTGTCATCAAAACTTTCTAGTACATGTATCGCCACACATGTTGTTCCAATCAATTCAAAACCACAACGTTGAGATGTATCAGTGGAATGAATAACCCCACGAGCTTTCCTTGTGGAACCATCAACAAGAAACACTGAATCACCTTGTTTTGGACCCTGCAATTTTTGAGAAAATCAAGAGATATCAATAAAGTTGTCTGCCTAAACATATAACTCAAAATTTAATGCATTCCCAAGATACACTCACAATTTTTGCAAAATCTTGCATCCCATTCAATTAAGAAAATCTACACTAAGTCAATCCATGGAGGATGGTAGGAGGCTCGAGCTCAAGTTTGAGCCTGTATGTACATCCAAGTGCTAGAAATATAAAGCTGACAAGAGTTGCAAGATAGGGACTATGTTACATTGCAGTGGCACCCATGGAATTTGATAGGAGGATGGAGCCTTTATGCACATCCAAGTGCTAGAAATATATAGCTCACAAGAGTTACAAGATGGATCTCGAGTTATACTGAATCAACCCATTGGGGATGGTAGGAGGCTCGAGCTCAAGTTTTAGCCTAAATGTACATCTAAGTGCTAGAAATTTAAAGCTGAAAATATGTCCAATATGGTGCCTAAGTTACAATGCCGAAGCATAAATGGAGCCTAAATGTAAGTCTAAGTGCTAGAAATCTTTAGCTTAAAATAGTTGCAAGATGGATCTCAAGCTATAAGTCAACCCACGCACGACGGTAGGAGGCTCAAGCTCAAGTTTGATCCTAGATGTACATCTAAGTGTTATAAATACCTAAATAAAAAGAGTTTCACAAAGCCAAAGTTTCATAGAGGCAAGCATGGAATTTTGTAGGTGGCTCTATCTCAAGTTTGAGCCTAAATGTACATCCAAGTGTTAGAAATCTATACTTGTCACACAGGTTGCAAGATGTAGCCCAAGTTACATGGAGGCACCCATGGAATTTGGTAGAAAGCTCAAACTCAAGTTTGAGCATAGATGCACATTCAAGTGTTAGAAATCTACAAGCAACAACAGGTGTGAGAAAAAACCCAAGCTATGTTGAAGTAGCCTTGAATTTGGAAGGAGACTCAAATTGAAGTTCGAGCTATATTATACATTTAAAGAGTTGTAAGGTGGAGCCAAGGTAATGATGAGATTTGCATCAAACCTAAGTTTCCTTGAATGACCTATCAAAAGAGTCGGAGCTTACAAGAAGGTAAGGCTTCAAAGTAGTTGCATGAGTGGCTCAAACTTAAGTTCGAGCCTAGTTAGTCATATAGTTTTCTTTTAGGATAGGACATTAGTTTGAGTATAGGTGGGCTTGGAGATTATGCTATGACAATTGAGCGTTGATGGACATTCAAAATACAATGAGGTTTTTTTCTCAGTTGTTTATGTGTAAATCGATTCTTGGTGATTATATTCCTAGTGTTTTATGTGTTGTATAGCAGGACAATTTTACATGCAAAAAGGTGCAATGAAATCGGTTAAGGAAGAGGGTTGGTGGAGGTGGGTCCCTCACTCATTGATCCTAAGAGGTTTTAGCCAAGGGAAGTCAAAACTATGTCCAACTTGTGAGTATTATTTTCCCAAAACTCTCAAAAAACTCGTTCTAGACACCCCTAACTTCGTCGAATTTTTTGACCCCTTAAACGTCGTTTTTTTGAAAATTGTTTGTAAAACAATAGGTTTTCTGAACAAAGTTTGTTCAGAAAAGCGTAGAGCCGCTCTCAAGCTATAGGCTCATAAAAAAAGTTTTGCAATCGGACTCCGTATGTGAAAGTTATGCTGATTTTCGTGAAAAGTTTTTTTTTCACTTCTTTTAACCATCATGAAAACCATTAGTTTTGGTCCACGCATGTGAGTTTGCTAATCTAACCTTGGTAGGGTTGGTGGGAAAAGCTATTAAAGGCTTTTTAATGCTTTTAAAACCTTCTATATTATAAAAGGTTTGGTTTTTTCTACAGACTGTGACGAATTTGACGACGGCGCGACAGGTGAGATTCTTTACTCCCGCATCTCCTTGCCCTCTGCGAATCTGCTCGCGGCCCCACAAGGCTCTTTTTCACAACTCTAGATTAATTCTCTATCTCTCTCTCTCTCTCCCTCTCTCTCTTCTACATTAAAACAGGGTTTCGATTTTTGTGCAGACAGTGAAAAAACTGACGACGACGTGACAGGTATGGCTCTTTACTTACCCATCTCTCTCTCCTCTATGAATCTATTTGCAGTCCCAAAATGCTCTACATTAACTCTATGTGTGTGTGTGCATATCTTTCTCTTTTTGATTGCAGGTGAAGATCTGATTGGAGTTTAGATTTGAAATTTGAATTTCAAATTCGAAAGGCTTATCCAGGTGCACTTCTTTGTCTCTCTCTCTCTCTCTCTCTCTCTCGTGTGTGTGTGTGTGTGTGTGTGTGTGTGTGTGTGTGTGTGATATCTTCTTCTAATCTTTATGTGTAATTACCATCAGCTCCTCTTAATCACTCCCTAATCTCTCTATGTAATCTCCCTTGCCTCCTCTTAATCACTCCCTAATCTCTTCTAATCTCTCTATGTAATCTCCTTTGTCTCCTCTTAATCACTCCCTAATCTCTTCTAATCTCTCTATGTAATCTCCCTTGCCTCCTCTTAATCACTCCCTAATCTCTTCTAATCTCTCTATGTGATCTCTCTTGCCTCCTCTTAATCACTCCCTCCCTTCCTCTTAATCTCTCCTAAACCTGCATCTCAAAAGTTCAGTCTTCAATATCATTCTATTAGTTTCTAATCTCTATTTAATCTACTTCTAATGACTACTTATACTCATTATTGTTTGCTACCGTCTCCTTAATACACCTTTTAAACTCTATCATTAAGTTAATCAAACTACAACTACGTCTAAAATCACGCTCTATAAATTGAAAGTAAGTGTCTATTCTTTAATTAGAGTACTTAATCAATAAGTACTTTAATTAACTTTTTTTAAAAACTATAATTAAGTAATTAATTTACTTAAAGAAAAAGATAGATAACAACACTTACTTGGTTGGGTACTGAGTGTGACATTTCCACTTGACGTAGATTCTTTGCTTTTGATATTTAGCTCGTTTTTGGTGCCTTGTTTCCTTGTTGAGAAACTAGAACAATGAGCTGATGTAGCTTAAACCTCACCTTCTAATGCTCTCAAAGCACTAGCATATTCCACTCTAGTGTGAACTCATGAGCTTATTGTGGATATTTTAGCATGATAGCGTTGCCTCATGCAAGTGCTTGAGACTTAACTAGGGCTAGAGCATAATAGCTCTAGGGAAAGCGGCTCAAATTTAAGTTTGAACCTTGCCTACATATGCTATTGTAGAAAGTCTGGCTTAATGAAATCCTTGTGGCTACTTAGGGAAAGAGGCTCAAGCTTAAGTTCGAACCTTGCCTACATATGCTAATATAGCAAGTTTGCCTTGAACTTAAGTTTGAGCCTCAACTGTATATGTTACTTTAGCACTAGGGTGTACGGTTAGCCTCATGACATCTGTGTGGCTACCAATGCCAGTAGGCTCAAACTTAAGTTCGATCCTCACTTGCATATAGTAGAGTAGCACCATCATGTAGGGCTTGTTGCTACACGGGGCATAGAAGAACACCTTTAGGCTCGATCTTAAGCTCGAGCCTCAAGTGCATATTCTTTAGAACTAGGATGCAAGGCTTGCCTCCTAACATCCTTGTAGCTACCAATGGAAAGAGCCTTGATTGCTGTGTATCCCTACTATGCAAGGGCACAACCTCATGACATCTTTGTGGCTATCAAGGACATGGAAAAATATCTTTAGACTCAAGCTAAAGTTTGAGTATTTCATACTGCAGCGCTAGGGGGAAAGGTTAGCCTTGTGAAATCCTTATAGCTACTAAGGTCATAGAATAGCATCCTTGTGGGAAACAATGGGAAAAAGCTTGCACTTAAGTGTAGACCTTGCCTACAAATGTCAGTATAGCACTACGATGCATGTATAGCTTCATGACATCCATGTGGATACCAAAGGAAAAGAAAAACACTTTGAGGCTCGAGCTCAAGTTCGAGCCTCAATTGTATAAGCTATTGTAGCACTAGAATGCAAGCCTAATGCCATCCTTGTGGCTACCATGGGTATAGAATATCACCTTCACTTCAAGCCTCATTTTCATATGCTAGTGTAGCACTAGGATGGAAGGCTTTCCTCATGAAATCCTTGTGTCTACTAAGGGCAAGAGGCTCGAACTTAAGTTTGAGACTTGCCTACATATGCTAGTATAGCACTAGCATGAAAGTCTAGCTTCATGACATCCTTGTGGATACCAAGGGAATAGAACAACACCTTTAGGTTCAAACTTAAGTTTAAGCATCAATTGCATATGATATTGTAGCACCAATGTGTAAGGATAGCCGAGGGATATCCTTGTGGCTACTTAGGGAAAGAGGCTCGAACTTAAGTTTGAACCTCGCCTACATATGCTAGTATAGCAAGTTTAACCTAATGACATCCTTGTGAATACTTAGGGAAAGCGGCTCAAATTTAAGTTCGAACCTTGCCTGCATATGCTATTGTAGGCTATCTTAATGACATCCTTGTGGCTACTTAGGGAAAGAGGCTCAAACTTAAGTTTGAACCTTTCCTACTTATGCTAACATAGCAAGTCTAACTTAATGTCATCCTTGTGTCTACTTAGGGAAAGCGGCTCAAATTTAAGTTTGAACCTTGCCTACATATGCTATTGTAACAAGTCTGGCTTAATGACATCCTTGTGGCTACTTAGGAAAAGAGGCTCGAGCTTAAGTTTGAACCTTGCCTACATATGCTAATATAGCAAGTCCTCCTTGAACTTAAGTTTGAGCATCAACTGTATATGTTACTTTAGCACTAGGGTGTAAGGTTAGCCTCATGACATCTCTATGGCTACCAATGCTAGTAGGCTCAAACTTAAGTTCGATCCTCACTTGCATATACTAGAGTAGCACCAGCATGTAGGGCTTGTTTCTACCAAGGGCATAGAAGAACACCTTTAGGCTCAATCTTAAGTTCGAGCCTCAAGTGCATATTCTTTAGCACTAGGATGCAAGGCTTGCCTCATGACATCCTTGTGGCTAGAATTATTTGCATATGCTATTGTAGCACTTAGGTGTAAGGCTAGCCGAGGGACATCCTTGTGGCTACCAAATGCTAGAGGCTCGAGCTTAAGCTCGAGCCTCACCTAGATATGTTAGTATAGCACTATCATGAAAATCTAGATTCACTAAGTCCTTTTAGGATTCATGCAAGAATAGAAAAACACTTAGGATTGAACTTAAGTCTAGCCTCATGGCATCCTTTTGGTTACCAATGACAAGAGGCTCAAAATTAAGTTTGATCCCCACTTGCATATTTGTGTGTAGCACTAGCATGGAAGTCTAGCTTGATGACATATTTGTGGCTATCAAGGGCATAGAATAGCACCTTTAGGCTCGATCTTAAGTTCGAGCCTCACGTGCATCAGGGAATAAAAAATCACTTTTAGGCTCAAACTTAAGTTTGAGCTTCCTCTCCATATGCTAATGTAGCACTGGGCCTCATGACATCCTTCTAGCTAGAAAAATCATAGAGCTTCACTTTTAGGCTCAAATTTAATGTAGCACTAACTTGCAAGACTACTCTCATGACATCGTTGTGGCTAGCAAGGGTACAAAACAACATCTTTTGGCTCAAACTTAAGTTCGAGCCTCGCCTACACATGCTAGTGTTTTTTTTTTAAATGTACTATTTAACTTAAACATATGCTCCTTGTTTAGGTTCTAACATGGTTCTTTTTGGTTGTTTCAGGAATGGAGGCTTCCAATGTACCAAGTATACCAGAGAAGGGTGCACAAGTCTTCACACTCGATGTTCTTGGAATGTCTACTCACGCCAAAACTACTGCTCCAAGAATAAAGTTTGACAAGACCTTTGAGTTAACAAAAGAAGAAGGAGTGAAGTGGTTTGTGGATACCTACAATACAGATGCAAACTACAAAGGTGACATCCATCTATATTTGTCACAAGGTGATATGAAATATGGAGACATGGGGATTGTTGTGGGTGTCAAAGATGATGTGGATGCAACAACAATGCCATGCTTTGCAGGTAATGTGCTACCTATTGGAGAGACCACAAAGGCAAACAAGTTTTTCTTATCATTGGGCACTTTTCATGTAGCAGACATGAACGGTAGCAAACTAGGAAAAGAAAATTCTAATGTAAAATTAGGATTGAAGATCTCCAGCTTCACTAATCAAGAAGACTCGGGTGTGGACTGTGTGGAAGACCTAGTGAAGGCAGTGAAACATGCAAAGCGATTCTTGAGCTTACCAAAGAAGATTGTACCTGCAAAGAAACCAATAGGGGCACTACCTAAGAAAGTTGTGGAGAAGACAGGGAAAGCCATAGTTAGGAGTGCACTTGCAGCATCAAGAGGTGCCCGTGCAAGCGCTTCAACACATGTAGAGAAGATCATTGCCACCATTAGTTTAGAGGAGCAAGAAGGTTCACAAGGGCAAGATGCACAAGGACTCAGAAGAAAAATAAAGGCAAAGTATGATTCTACTCTTGAGGAAGATCGACAAAAACTAGCAAAGAGGAAGATGAAAAAGAGTGCAGAAGAAAAAGAGGTTTCTGAAGAGGAGTTGATGGACATGGAAACTCCATCCGAAGATAACAAGGCGCTGACCTCTTTAGAAATCAAGAAGGGATTCTATCCTTTTGGGATCAATGAAGTCTTTAGCATTGACGTGACAAGGTATTTTCCTACTCCATCAAACTATGTGTACAGAAGATTAAATCTAGATTGGGTCAGGATTTTGACTTTAGACTTCATTCAAGAACCAAAGCAAGAGGAGATACTAGCAATTTTGATGCCTTGTGATCCTTCCAAAAAACATCCTCTTGACAAACTTGCCAAAGAGGATGTTCGCAATGTTGATTACTGGATCATCTCTGGACAACACTCCATTAGTGCTGCAAAACATTTGCAAGGTACAAACATTGCAAAGGTTACCCCTCAATTGCGTCAACAATTCACATATAGACGATCAAAGATTATTCTCAATTGCCCACCAAAGATCTCTCGTGAGATCTCCAAAGATGCGAATCTATCTGTTGCAATGTCAATGCAAAAGGAGCCATTTCTTGACCAACTTATGCAAGCACGAGCACAATGGCATGCAAATGGTTGTCCTTCTAAGCCACCACCTGGTGTCAACCAAACCAAGAAGGACTTTGAGGCTTGGAAGGTACTTGTTTGATTCTTTGAAAAAATGGATGTGAGTCTTTTTCATCGATATCTATTTGTAAGCTAGAGTCTATCATAGGCTCAAGCAAGACCTCCATGTGCTCATTTAGAACTTAAATTCAGGTTTTAACTTAAGATTTAGTGTCACTTGCATATGAGGCTAAGCGAGGCTCGAACTTAAGTTGAACTTAAGTTTGAGCCCCACTTACATATACCCATGTATTTTGGACTTTGCATAGATGTATGTGAGCATATAAAGAAACAATTCAATCTAGATAGGCTTGAACTTATTAAGTATACGTCTCAATCCCACAAGTTAGAGCCTTGTCAATATTGATGTTGGAATTTTCAATTTTGCAGACCTTTGTTGAGACAACAGAGCACATACTTCAAAAGGGATTTGTCAAGACCGACTTGCATTTGCTTCTATGTGATGAGAAGATATGGAAGAATTGGGTCAAGATCATGAGACAATATGCTCGAGGCTTCTACCAAATACAAGAGGAGAAACAATTGACGAAGTCGAAAATCCTAAATTTCTAACTATGAAGAGTGGTCAGATTCGACAAGCACCTGGCACATCAACACTGGCACCTACATTGTTCAGGTGCATTTTAGGCCTCGAGAATAAAGAAGTTCTTGAACTACAGAATGCAATACTGGACAAAACCGTCTTGCTAAAGAAGAGCAAGCATACCCCTCTTAGAATGGACATGGATGAGATGGCTTGGAAGATAAAAACAGATTGAGTGTTGAAAGAAGCAATAATATCATTCTTCTTTGATTTGACAAGGGAAAATTTATCTTGGGAGCAAGTTTGTGAGAAGTACAAGCTAGGAGATCATGAGTACAATCAAATGAGGAGATATAGCCAGTACTATGTCAAGGACTCCCTCAACAGAGCAAAGAAGACTCCACCCTCACTTCCAAAAAGTGTAATAACTCTCCTCAATCATCTTTGTAGAGCTAATATGGGCATAATATCTCAAGATGAGTCTATTCCATGGAAAATCAAGGGGGTGGGCTTTGATATGGGGAAGATCAAAGACTTTCGCAATACAGAGCATGTACCATTTTAATTGGTTGTCTTGGATCTTCATGGTACTAAAGAAAATCTCTCTATAGATTTTTTTGCAAATTTGGCACATTGAATGCACAATACGAATATGTGCTACTGTGTTTCATTGATTTCATCAATATCGGAATGCTTGTTGAAGGGGTTTCTAGCCAGTCAACTAAGGTCCATATTAAATATGGAAATATCCAAGCAACAAGAGATGACTCATGGATAGATAGAACTGTGGACTCTGCAATGGTTGTGTGAGGTCCCTGCCCCTTGTCGAGAGGAGCGGAGTACCTTTGATAGGTCTCCAATCCTGAGAAAGAAAAACCAACGAACATTGCCTTAGCTACTACGTAGCCACGGGCATGAACCGTTAGTGAAGGATTGGTCCTATCTCGCTATGGCAGAGCATGACCACCATAACCCTATCTAAAAAATATCTATAATCAATTATACCTAAAAGTATAAATCTTAGAGTGACCAACCTGTGCGCTTTTTTCCCCATGTTTCAGAAGCACAGCCGCCAAGGTTTGTCTCTTTTAAGATTTATGACTAATAAAAAAAAATTCTAGCGTTGGAAAGTTACCCGACTCATCGGGTCCACCCGTCCATAGAATGATACCATCGGGGTATCATTCTCCCACTTTCCACTCCACACTCACCCTTCTTTTGTTATCTAATTACTACCACACTGTTAAAACATACATGTTCCTTTATTTTCTTTATGATACTGGTTCGTTAAAACAACCCTTCAAACAGTATTACAAACAATAGTCAAACAAGAAGTTGTCCAATTTTAAACCAACAACCCTTCGATTAGGTTCACTCAAGAATCTCTACTGACGCTATTATGTTCGATCGGTCTATACATTATTTATAAAAACCCTTGTCCTCATGAGCGTCCCACACCGCTCGACAAGTATTCGTTGTGCTAATCTGGACGTACTCCCATCACAGCAACAATAGTTCCAATCTGGGCATCATCCTCACGCCACGGCAAAACAAAACCGCAGTATCCAGCTAGGCTAATCTGGGTGTACTCTCACCACAGCATCAACGGTCCCATCCTGGGCGTCATCTCATGCCTCAGCAACTGCCACATAATACCAGCGCTAATAAGTAGAGAGACTTTAGAGAAACCATACTGAAGGTTTTGGACAAACATTCTTTCCTATAGCAACCAGTTTAATCAGACAATCTTTCCTACTTGTCAAACATATGACGAGTTTATTGGGGTTAAGCCCCGTGGTTTCGGTCCGTGTTTTCTTTTCATAAGATAAATAATATATTCCTATGGTCTCGCATATGCAATGATGCATAACTTGAAACTGCAATACTAACCTGTACCATAGCTCCGATTGGTCCGATTGGTGGAGACATAGTATTTTTTGCAGGGACTCCACCGTTACTTGTACCAGCTTCATGATCATTAGCGCCTTGGGTTCGAGCACACTTTGGAGCCATTTTTTTTGTACTACACTTATGTTATATACTTAGAACTTTAAATTGGCCAATTTCCCTAGTAATCTCCTTGTTTTCAAAGAGAGTCTGTAATTTGAACCCTTGCCAACTCGGATCCACACTTATTGTTGTTGTTTTACATCTAATTTCTATACATAAAATATTTGCTAATCGTAATTAATCAAAAATTAAATGTGTAAACTATGAGTGAAAGTTTAGGAATGCATTACTTTTATGCTTCACATTTCTAATCCAATTCTAACTTCAATTTCTATACTTTAACTAAATCAATTTTTAGTATTATTCAAAATTCAACTTAATCTAATTGACAATAAAATTGGTGAATGAGAATTTCATCATGTATAATAAGAATATGACGAGTTCTCTTATGTATTAACTTTCAATTAACCATACATAAGTTAATAGTGAAGATGCACTAACTAGAGAGAGTAGGTATACTTAGAGAGATTAGAGTAAGAGAAAACATACACACACATCTTTTCTAAAGTTAATTGAATCTTACTATCCATTAGAAAGATTAGAGTAAAAGATAGCACACACACACACACACACATATCCTTCTTAAAACTAATTGAATCTTACTAATCTATTAGAAGATTAGAGTAAAAGATAGCACACACACACACACACACACACACACACACACATATCCTTCTTAAAGCTAATTGAATCTTACGAATCTATTAGAGATTAGAGTAATAGATAGCACACACACACATATCTAATTGAATCTTACTAATCTATTAGAGAGATTAGAGTAGGACATAGCACACATACACACATATCCTTCTTAAAACTAATTGAATGCTCAATTAATACACACCTTATTAGTCCGCTAGAGTTTTTTCTCTCTTAGTGGTTTGTGGACGCCTTCTCTCTAAGAGAAGTGGCAGCACTTCGTGAGCACTATAGAGGCAATCTCTATGTCTAAAGTGTGAGCATGGATGCTCTATTTTTTAAAAAAAAAATCTAATTAAAAAATATTTTTTATTTTTTATTTTTTTACCAAAAATCATACCCGCGTTTTCGGTACCCTTGTGGTACCCATGAGCTTGACCACTTTGTCATTATCATCAAAAGATAAGGCCACACAAGCCCCCTCTCATTAAGATTAGTCAAGAGTAGCCTCTCCTTTTTCATGGGACAGTGTGTCCCACTTTGTCCCCTCCTATGTGATCCATGTGCCTTCATTTGTCATCCCTGTGTATTCTTTTGTCTTTATAATTATTTTATTTATTTCCTTAATGATATTTTACTTTACATTTTTAAGTTAAACTTTACAGTCTTATATTAACTTTACAGTAGTAAAAGAAAATTCTATAATCAGTAAATAAGTCTCGCAATAAGTTAGTTAGTGATTCATATAGCTAAACATGTCAGAATTTTGTAGCATAAATTTTAATTTCTAGGTTTTCTCAACCTACGATTCATAATTTGAACTCGAATATCTTAAATAAGGAGTGATGGTTTAAAAAAATACAAATGCATAATAGAACTTGTGTGCAATTTGAAAGTAGAGACCTTACAATCTCCCCAACTTAGAATTTGAGATGCCCAGCTCATCTCAAGAACAGTGAAGGGTAATCCTTAAGAAGGGATGTCTCATCTTCCCAAGTAGCATCTTCTATAGGGAAATCCTTCCATAAGATAAGATGTTCTTTGATGGATCTATTCCTAAGCTTTCTCTCTCGAGTTTCTAGGATAGTATCAGGTTGGAGTTGTAGAACATCTTGAGCAAGTAAAATGATTTTTTCATCATTAAGGACATGGTCAAGGTTATATACATAAGGTTTTAATAGACTTACATGAAATACATCATGCACTTTGAGATGAGAAGGGAGTTTTAGTCTATAAGCTTGATCACTTACAACCTTGATTATTTCGTAAGGTCCACAATATCGGTAGCTAAGCTTCTTATACCTTCCGAGAGATAGATTGCTCTTTTTGGGTTTTACTCGTAAGAAAACTTTGTCACCTACTTTGAAAATCTCATCAGATCTTTTTAAGTCGGCGTACTTCTTTTGTCGATCTTGAGCCACTTGAATATCCCTTCGAATAGCTTTGGTTTGAGCTTCCATTTCTTCAAGCATTTTCTTTGAGGCTTCTACCCTTATAGTGGGGTCAGAAAAGTTAAGAGGTGATAAACATTCTTGACCATAAAGAGCATTAAAAGGTGTCATTCCAATACTTCTATGAGTAGAGGAATTGTATGCATACTCTACAAGGGTAGGTATTGAATCCACTTGCGACGTTCTCTATTGCAGTAGGCTCTAAGGATGTCTTCAATTACTTGATTAACTCTTTCAGTTTGGCCATCAGTTTGAGGATGATAAGCAATACTAAAACATAATCGGGTTCCAATAGCTTGAAACAATGATACCCAAAACTTTGAAGTAAACTTGGCATCACGATCACTGACAATCCTCTTGGGTAAACCATGAATTCTGAAAACCTCCTTCACAAACAAACGAGCAGTATCTGAAGCTGTAAAGGTTGTCTTGACTGGGATTAAGTGAGCCACTTTAGTAAGCAAGTCTACTATGACCATGATTGAATCATATCCAGCTTGGACAGAAGAAAACCTGGTGATAAAGTCCATGCTAATACATTCCCATTTCATTTGGGGAATATCTAAAGGATGTAATTTACCTGGCATCTTTAGTCTCTCTGCCTTAATCCTTTGACAAGACAAACACTGCTTGACATAGCGAAGGACATCACCCTTCATACCTTGCCAATAGTAACTTCTACGAATTGCATTGATGGTTTTGGCATAACCTAGATGTCCTGAAGTTGGGCCATCATTTGCTTCATATAGGATAGCATTCCTTAGGGTAGAATCCTTAGGTATTCATAATCGATTCCTATAGTAAATTTTCCCATCTTTTAAGGAGTAATGTAGAGGTTTAGGCTGATTTGATGATACCCTCTCTTCACGTAGGATACTAGCAAGCATATGGTAATCTGTATCTCTGACAGAAGCATCCAAGACCTTCTCTAGAATACGATTGTCAGCCATGGAAATTGCCCCTAGAAAATCTTTACGGCTTAGGGCATCTACCACAACATTATCCTTACCTGGTCTAAATTTAATATCAAAATCATATTCGTGCATGAGATCTATCCATATCCTCTGTCTCATGTTAAGGTTAGGTTGGGTAAAAATCCACTTAAGACTCTTGTGATCTGTTACCAACTGGAATTTGCGTCCCAATAGATAATGTCTCCATAGCTTGAGAGCATGAATAACTGCTAGCAATTCTAAATCATGTGTAGTATAATTCACTTCATGAATCCTAAGCTTTCGAGAAGTATAAGATACAGGCCTTCCTTCTTGAGTAAGGAATCCTCCTAATGCAAGGTTACTAGCATCTGTGATCACCTCAAATTCTTGGGTGAAGTCTGGAAGTTTGAAGAGAGGTTCTGAAGCAAGATACTCCTTAAGCTGTTTGAAGCAAGATTCATGTTTTTCTTTCCAAAGTATCGTAGCTCCTTTCTTTAGCGAATGGGTTAGTGGTGCAGCTTTAAGAGCATAGTCCTTTACAAAGATCCTGTACCACCCTGTGATACCTAAGAACCCTCTGACTTCGGTTTGTGAAGTGGGTTGAGGCCATTCCACAATATCTTTGACTTTGTCAGGGTCAACAGAGACTCCTTCAGGTGAAATGATAAACCCTAAGTAACAGACCTTAGGAGTAAAGAAGGTACATTTTCTTTTCTTTGCATACAACTTATTTCGGCGTAAAAGCTCTAACACTTTCCTTACATGTCCTTCATGCTCTTCCTCTGATTTGGAATAAATTAAGATATCGTCAAAGAATACTAGGACAAAATCGTCCAAGAATTCTCTAAAGATATCATGCATCAGACGATTGAAAGTTGCAGGAGCATTCGTAAGTACGCAAGCCATCACTGTAAATTCGTAATGACCATAACGAGTGTTGAAAGCTATTTTGGAGATATCAGCCTCCTAGATTCGAATTGGATGATAGCCAGATCGAAGATCGATCTTTGTGAATATTTTGGCTCCATGTAATCTGTCCAGCATCTCATCAATACGAGGAATTGGATATTTATTCTTGATGGTAACCTGATTTAAGCCCCTATAATCTATGCAAAGTCGAAGAGAGACATCCTTTTTCTTTTGGAAGAGAACAGGTGCACCCCATGGAGATGTACTAGGTCGGATAAACCCTTGCTCAATCAACTGCTTGATCTGCTCCTTGAATTCTATAGCCTCTGGAAGTGACATCTTGTACGGCACTCTTGAGACTGGTTCACTACCTGGAAAAATTTTGATTTCATGGTCTACCTCCCTAGGTGGTGGTAGTTCAGAAAGTTCTCTGGGGAAAACATCTGAAAATTCTTCTAGCCACATTGGTTCAGGGTTGGAAGAAGATTTTTCTACTTTGTTTAGCTTGACTACAAAAATTTGTTGACCCTTGCGTAACCCTTTCAAAAGACGATTAGCTTTGACCAAGTAAGCTTTTGGTCGTCCATTCTGGCCTTGAATAGTGACTTCTTGACCTAGGTTGTCCACAAAAGTAACACTTCCTTGGGCACAATGGATATTGGCATTATGACTGGCTAACAAATCCATTCCAAGAATTCCGTCATAGATTCCTATGGGTAAGGTTCGAAAAGTAGCAAAAGTAGAGTATTCTCCCAACTTGAAATCTATTTTGCCCACAGTGTACTGAGATAACACCTCCTTTCCATTGGCTAATTCAACACTCATCTTTCTTGTAGGATGTTGACTAAGTCCTAACCTCCTTAAACATTTAGGTGACAAGAAAGAATGAGTACTACCACAATCAATAAGAAGCTCAATTTTTTCACCTTGGTGATTTGCAGGTGTTTGAATGACAGCATATTGTTGTCTTGCTCTTGGGTTATCAATTGCAGCATGTAGAGTTGATCTTTCCTCTTGTTCTTCTCCCAATGTTGGTTCTCCTATGATAGCATTGAATCTGGCAGCCATTCTGCGCCCTCGACCTCGTCCTTCATTTCTTCCTCCACGATTTATTATTTGTCCTCGTCCTCTAGCTCGAGTAGGTGTATTTGTTGCGGAGACTCGCCTAGGACATACATTCCTGAAATGTCCTAGCTCGTTGCATTCATAGCATCTAAGATATGCATTTTGAGCTCCATTTGCTGAAGCTGCAACTATTGGATGAGTTTGGTGAACTGGGTAAACTTGCCTTTGGTTCCACATCATAGGCCGTCCTCTCCTTCCAGCATTCCTTAAATTTCCATTTTGTACCCTTTGAGAGTTTGACATCTCTTTAGCTAAGGGTTTAGCTCTTAAAAGAGCATCTTGCAAATTTACAGGCCTCATGGCTTCTAGACGAGTATTTAAAGGAGCATTTAGCCCTTGGCAAAAACGGGCTACTTGTTGATCTGCGGTCATTGGTGGAGCATAGCGCCTAAGAGTTACAAATTTGGAGTAGTATTCTTCCACTGTAAGATGAAACTGACGTAAGTTGAAGAATTCATTCATCTTAAGGGATTCGTGTGCGGGTGGAAGATAACGTCCTTTGACAGCATACTTAATGTCTTCCCAAGTTTGAGTGTTTTGAGCTACTTGATTATCTTTGCAGTGTTGTTTCCACCAAAGCTTGGCATCCCCCGTGAGACGAAACATAGCCAACATTGCCTGGTTATCGGGAGTAGTACCAGCAGCAGCAAAATAATCCTCCATCTCTTCGAGCCACACTTCAGCATCGCGCTCAACTAGGGCTCCTTCCCCTTTCAAAGAGGGAAGTTTGCTTGAGAAGTAGCGTTTTCTCTTGAAGAGATGTGTACACCGCACTCTGTGCAATATAGATTAAGTGAAACTTTATTGGATACTCTAACTTTAATCCACTTTAAGGCAAGACTTGATAAGACAATAATACAAAAAAAAGATAATATTAATCCAAACTTTATTTATATACACATTATTTACTACCAAGGTTGGTAGTCTTTAGGTACAAGGATTGTAATGTCTCTATATTTTGAGTTTAGTGACTACAAAAGGATAGGCTAAAGGATCAAAATAATAAGTTTCTTTTGACCCTTGAAAGCTACGAGATACACATATGGGTCGAATCCTACCACCATGGATAACCTTTGTAACTTGGTTATAGACCCATTGAGTCTGAGATATCTTTTCTCCTCCCAAGGTAATGGTAGCATCCGGATTCTTAGTACCAAGGAAAAGATAAACTTCGATGAATTTTAACTCCTCTGTCCAACGAAGTTTCTTGAGATTGGTATCCATGCACCATATCTTGTCAACATCGATGGTATAGATTTCTCCAGATGGACTCCAGTTGATACCCCATCCTCTATGCACCCTTGGAATAGGTGGTGCAAACACCCTATCCAAAATCATCATCATCCTTTTTCGAAACTGATAATTCGGTGATTGGCATGCATTTTCAAACATGATGATGAACACCAGGAATTTCTGGTAGGCTGAATGAACATTTTCCTGTACCAGGAAAGTTCAGTCTTCAATACCATATAAAAACTCAACACAATTTTTCTAGGTTCTTCTATTATTTCAAACATTCGCATCCTTCATCTCCCCAAGCTTTAACCTAGGCTCTGATACCAGTGTGAGGTCCCTGCCCCTTGTCGAGAGGAGCGGAGTACCTTTGATAGGTCTCCAATCTTGAGAAAGAAAAACCAACGGACATTGCCTTAGCTACTACGTAGCCACGGGCATGAACCGCTAGTGAAGGATTGGTCCTATCTCGCTATGGCAGAGTGTGACCACCATAACCCTATCTAAAAAATATCTATAATCAATTATACCTAAAAGTATAAATCTTAGAGTGACCAACCTGTGCGCTTTTTTCCCCATGTTTTAGAAGCACAGCCGCCAAGGTTTGTCTCTTTTAAGATTTATGACTAATAAAAAAAAATTCTAGCGTTGGAAAGTTACCCGACTCATCGGGTCCACCCGTCCATAGAATGATACCGTCGGGGTATCATTCTCCCATTTTCCACACCACACTCACCCTTCTTTTGTTATCTAATTACTACCACACTGTTAAAACATACATGCTCCTTTATTTTATTTATGATACTGGTTCGTTAAAACAGCCCTTCTAATAGTATTACAAACAATAGTCAAACAAGAAGTCGTCCAATTTTAAATCAACAACCCTTGGATTAGGTTCACTCAAGAATCTCTACTGATGCTATTATGTCCGATCGGTATATACATTATTTATAAAAACCCTTGTCCTCATGAGCGTCCTACACCGCTCGACAAGTATTCGTTGTGCTAATCTGGACGTACTCCCGTCACAACAACAACGGTGCCAATCTAGGCATCATCCTCACGCCACGGCAAAACAAAACCGCAGTATCCAGCTGGGCTAATCTAGGTGTACTCTCACCAAAGCATCAACGGTGCTATCCTGGGCGTCATCTCACGCCTCGGCAACTGCCCCATAATACCAACGCTAATAAGTAGAGAGACTTTAGAGAAACCATACCGAAGGTTTTGGACAAAAATTCTTTCTTATAGCAACCAGTTTAACCAGACAATGATTGGTCCGATTGGTGGAGACATAGTATTTTCTGCAGGGATTCCACCGTTACTTGTCCCAGCTTCATGATCATTAGCGCCTTGGGTTCGAGCACGCTTTGGAGCCATTTTTTTTGTACTACACTTATGTTATATACTTAGAACTTTAAATTGGTCAATTTCCCTAGTAATCTCCTTGTTTTCAAAGAGAGTCTGTAATTTGAACCCTCGCCAACTCGGATCCACACTTATTGTTGTTGTTTTACATCTAATTTCTATACATAAAATATTTGCTAATCGTAATTAATCAAAAATTAAATGTGTAAACTATGAGTGAAAGTTTAGGAATGCATTACTTTTATGCTTCACATTTCTAATCCAATTCTAACTTCAAGTTCTATACTTTAACTAAATCAATTTTTAGTATTATTCAAAATTCTATTTAATCTAATTGACAATAAAATTGGTGAATGAGAATTTCATCATGTATAATAAGAATATGACGAGTTCTCTTATGTATTAACTTTCAATTAACCATACATAAGTTAATAGTGAAGATGCTCTAACTAGAGATAGTAGGTATAATTAGAGAGATTAGAGTAAGAGAAAACATACACACACATCTTTTCTAAAGTTAATTGAATCTTACTATCCATTAGAAAGATTAGAGTAAAAGATAGCACACACACACACACACACACACATATCCTTCTTAAAGCTAGTTGAATCTTACTAATCTATTAGAAGATTAGAGTAAAAGATAGCACACACACACACACATATCTTTCTCAAAGCTAATTGGATCTTACGAATCCATAAGAGATTAGAGTAATAGATAGCACACACACACATATCTAATTGAATCTTACTAATCTATTAGAGAGATTAGAGTAGGAGATAGCACACATACACACATATCCTTCTTAAAACTAATTGAATGCTCAATTAATACACACCTTATTAGTCCACTAGAGTTTTTTCTCTCTTAGTGGTTTGTGGACGCCTTCTCTCTAAGAGAAGTGGTAGCACTTCGTGAGCACTATAGAGGCAATCTCTATGTTTAAAGTGTGAGCATGGATGCTCTATTTATAGAAGAAAGAAAAACGTCCAACTTTTTTTTCAAAAAAATATATATATTTTTAATTTTTTTCTAATAAAAAGATATTTTTTTATTTTTTCATTTTTTTCCAAAAATCATACCCGCATTTTTGGTACCCTTGTGGTACCCATGAGCTTGACCACTTTGTCATTATCATCAAAAGATAAGGCCACACAAGCCCCCCCTCATTAAGATTAGTCAAGAGTAGCCTCTCCTTTTTCATGTGACAGTGTGTCCCACTTTGTCCCCTCCTATGTGATCCATGTGCCTTCATTTGTCATCCCTGTGTATTCTTTTGTGTTTATAATTATTTTATTTATTTCCTCAATGATAATTTACTTTACATTTTTAAGTTAAACTTTAGAGTCTTATATTAACTTTACAGTAGTAAAAGAAAATTCTACAATTAGTAAATAAGTTTTGCAATAAGTTAGTTAGTGATTCATATAGCTAAACATGTCAGAATTTTGTAGCGTAAATTTTAATTTCTAGGTTTTCTCAACCTACGATTCATAATTTGAACTCGAATATCTTAAATAAGGAGTGATGGTTCAAAAAAATACAAATGCGTAATAGAACTTGTGTGCAATTTGAAAGTAGAGACCTTACAGGTTGCTCTTTTTGTTAGCAAGGTTGATAGATTTGAGGCTATTGGCAAAGCTCAAACAAAAAGAGTCTTTTTCTTAGGCTCTCGTGGCAAGGATCATGAATTTATTGATAGAAACTTCATTGATGGCCTTATTGCAGGGTCTTGAGCAAAGCTATGCGTTGGAAATTTTTTGCGGTGGAGTTGTGTTGGAGAAAAGCTTGTCGAAGAAGAGAAGGGAAATTGCTCTATGTAAAGATGATTTTGAAGCAATGGAGTTAGAATCTCAATGCTCTAGTCTTTTGGAGAGCAATCCGTCCTTGCAGGTGTGGTGTGGTGCAAGTCAAGCATCACTTGCGAGACAAACAGTGGAGCTGGATGATAAAGAAAAAGAAGACCTTAACAATCTTGACATCGATGAGCAACAAAGCAGTGGAGAGGATATTGATGGAAATGAAGACAACGATAACATAGACAACATGGATGATAGTGAAGTTCAAGAAGCTACGAATTTTGATCATCAAGGGGGGGCAGACAATGTTGGAGAAATGAGTCGATGTTGAGTGTGCAAAAGAAAATGATGAAGATAATGAGGATGATGATGCAGGCAATGAGGATGCACAAGAGGATGATAGAGCCCCTCAAGACATTGTAGTAGCTGATGAAAAAGGCACGAATGCTTCTTAGAGTATTTGATACTAGGTTTAATGATGCATGCCATTATCATGTACCAACAGACTCCTAAAGTATAAAAATGCAGGACAGTGTATTGAATTGATCAATTGTGATACTTTAGGTCCTTCAAACACTATTTTCTTAATACTATCTTATGTCTTTATCTAAAAGTATGTCATTTTAATTAGATTTAATTGTTGTTGTTTTAAAAAATAATGGGGGGGATCAAACTTGAGTTTGAGCCATCACAAAGCACATGCCTTTATTTAAAGTGTCAATTCACAAAGCATAGCTAACATATAGATGTGTTTTAAGAGTAAGAAATTTTGGTTTTGGTGAGACAATAATGAAGCATTATCAAACACTAATGAGGCTCAAACTTAAGTTCAAGCCTAACAAGGAGAGATAGTGAAGCACTTGTGTATGAACTTCAATAAAAAAAGTCATGGCTGAGTTGTTCTAAGTGAGACTTGAAGTTCCTTATCCTAGTGTAGCACTTGCATATGTTACGTGAAACTCATAATGTCTTTGTGCCTAACAAGGCATTGAAATTTAGTTTGTAGGATCGAACTTAAGTTTGAACCTTGCCTCCACATGTTAGTGTAGCACTACCATGTGAGGCCGAGCTCATGAGCAAATCCATGTTATGCCAATCTCAAGAGCATTGTAGTAATATAATCTTCCAAATAGCAATACTTATGGATCATGAAGTAAAAAGGATTTTACAATCCACTTAAAAGGTAAACCTCCCCTCCCTTGCTATACTACTGCTCTTGTTAGTCTCCATTCTTTACCTGAAGCTGCCAATCCGAGTATCTTCTCCTGCCGTAGCGTCGCGGGTACTCTCCTTGACAGGATCCGGTAGCGGGCCATCATTGGTAATTTCATGAATTGGAGAGACCCAAATTCATGAAAGTGACATTAGGAATAGTGAAGAGCAGATGGTGGTGGTAGAGCATCAAAGTGATTTTGTTGTGAAAAATTCTACAAAACCTTCACACCACAATAACAACATGCCTCAAAGAGATGAGGATGTAGAGGGTAGTGATAAGAAGGGTGAAGCCAATGAAGAGCTCCAAGCGACTCTTGCAACCAAGGACATACAAGAAAAAACTGACAAAGGGACAAGAAAAGCGACACCAAATACAAACAAAGTCCAAAGCATTCAAGAAAGGGAGCAAGGGATTGAAGTTGGTGAGAAAAACAAAGGTACTTATTTTTCCAATGTGATTAGTATAGACATGGCCCTTTTTTGGAAGATAATACAAAACTCTATTATGTTGTCTGTGCAGGTGAAATTGACATTCAAAATCAAGGATCCAGTGTGCCACAAGTAGACATTAACATTGAGGAGCTACGTCCTAATGCACGAAAATGTAGGCCACTTGGAAGCTTATATTCTTTTGAGGGAGATGGAGATAAACTAGTCTTTCAATCTTCCCACATCAATAGAGAAATGAAATCACTTTTAGGAGACATCATTATAGATGAGTATGGGAGTATGAGACGTAAATAAACGTGTGCAATTTACAATTGTGTGCTGCAAATATATGGTCCCTTGTTTTGAGATTTATAAGTGCAAAAACTTAAATTGTTATTATTCTTTTGTATCGTATGCAAAAAATATTGCTCATGCAATCATCATGAAGAAACATGCACTCATTCTTGATCTTAAGGGAGTTTTACTCAACAAAGAAGACAAGAGGCATCCATGTACAGATTGTGTCAAAATTGACCTTGGTCACACCACAATTGCTGTTCGCCAGGGTTGTTTTGAATTTTTGGATTAGATATGTCAGTACTTTCATGTTGGTATTTGGTCAACCATGCTACAAAAGAATGTTTGCACTTATGTGAACACTCTTGAAAAGCATGCACATAAACAATATAATTTCTTTATGGTATGGGGACAAGAGTATTGCTACATCCATAATCTTCGAAAAGTGTATAGACCGGATAAGCCTAATGTTGAGGCTATGTTTAAGCCTTTGTTGAGGGTTTGGTATCAGTGCAGGAATTTATGCAATACAAAGAATACATTGCTTATTGATGATAGCCCTTTAAAGGGATGTATTAACCCAAATGATAACTGCTTATATCCTGAAAGTTTTCAAGGGAGGCCTGACTATCTTATTTGCAATGAGCTTCTACCATACCTTTTAAATCTAAATAATATAGATGACATTCGATCTGTTATCTCACTCAATCGGCTAGGACAATCTCCAATCACAGAGGTTCATGACCTATTTACAAAGTTTCAAGACATTATGGAAGAATGGAGCATGTTCAATGTCCATGTTCTAAGGGAAGAACTTGACAACAATTCAGTCGAAGTGGAAAGCTCATCTTGTGCATCTTCACAGCTACCATTGTGCAATAACAAGTTAAGTTATGTTCAAGAAAGTAGTAAACTCCTTAAGTAAGGATCCAGCTATGTTGGCATACAAGTTTGGTGTGTCACTATTATCTTCAAACCAGCTGAACTTGTTAAAATTGTTTCACAAAACAAAAAATTTGAGTGATCAACATGCTATTGCTTATGCTACTAGCTTGGGGTATGGTCGTGGTTATTTCATTAGCGGAGTTGCAGCAAAAGCATACATATCAAAGCTACAAAAGGCCTACTTAAGCTTATAGGTAGGACTCACTTTAGATCTATCAAAAAATATAAAAAATAAAATCAAATTTTTATCTAATCTAGCATATTTATTATTGCAGGTGGAAGAAAACAACCAGTAAGGGCTTGGCGTGCACGTTGACTCAATTACCTGGAATGTTCACATACATCTAGAGTGGTGGAAATGTGTTAAGAAGATTTTGACCAAAACAATGTGTTGGGCTCTAGTATTCCGGCCAAAACAATGTGTTGGGTCCAATTATTTGAACATGAACCAAATATGTACACTTTTATATTTCATCAACTAGATGTTATTCAGCCTTGGAAAAGAAGTCTCTCTTTTATCTTTGTGGTTGGAGCTCTTTGTACAATATTTCTTCTGTGTATTGAAGAAAAATATTTTCTTTTGTTGTCTTCTCAAGGTTTAAGTCTATATATATCATGCATAAAATAAATAATGTTGGTGCACAGTGTGTTAATTGAAAATAATATCTCTTCCATTGACCATCATGCCTTTTTTTTGGAACAGGAGATTTTGAAGCATATAAATTTGATTTCAAATGTACAAAGCATTTACTATTGAGGTGGCACATGTCATTGAGGACTCATAGGCCTAGAAGGAAATTGATTCCACCACCCTCAGATACTATACGGAAACAAAGAAGAGTATTGATCCTTGAACTCAATGGTGTTTTACTTAAGACCATTGAAATGCAACATGGTGATGTATGCCCAGATTGGGGAAAACATATGCATCTCGTTGAAGAGAGTACAAATGTGTGGCATTTTATTCGCAAAGATGCATTCACTTTCGTTGATTTTTGCATGCAATGGTTTGAGGTGTGGATTTGGAGCACTAATAGATTGCAAAGGACTCGTCGTATTCTTGAGTTATGCTTTCCACAACACCATCAAAAATCTAATGTCATAGCAGGACAAGCAGCATGCCAAAAGACAAATCTTCTAATTGGATATCGATTTGTATACCACAAGAACTTGAATGTAGCATGGAGAATTTTTCATGATCTAGATGGAAATAATACCTTAATTTTTTACGAGGCCCTTTACAGTGTAATGTGGAATATGCCCGGAACCTACTAGATTTTTCCAAAAATGTAAAATCAATCAAATGAAGAGCTTGAAAGTTTTTTGGAGAGAACAATCACTGCATGGTTACTTGGTTGGATCTATGCAAGGGACAAACGAGAGTATACTTGCAATATGTTGGTAAATGAAGCAGCTTGTGATAGAGAAACTTGTACGTATTGGAGCAATACATCAGAAAACGCAAAGTTTAATGATGTATTTATAGTCATTGAGCCTCTTGACATAGTATCATTTCCTCAGATGAGTTGTACAATACTTGGATCCATGTAAATATGTGAATTGAATTTTATTTTTTATCTTGGTGTTTCTAAACACCACACTATTTTGAGGTCCCTTTAATTCTAAAATTTGTTTTTGATTATTGTAGATTCGTTTTATGAGTGTTGATATAGCCAATTCTTTAACGTTAATGTCTCAAATCTGAGCTACTGATTCAAAGAACTTTTTTTACGTGAATAATGTAGTATAATGCAAATTGAGTTAGTGCCATGCTTCCCTCATTCTTTTGATGTCATTGTAGTTGATGCATATAAAGTATGTATATAAATACACATATCCCTATAGATATGTGTTAAGGGGTATATGAAACATAGAGTGTAACCATGAATAGATGATAGCTCAAACTACACAAAAATACTAAGTTTTTTAATAGCGTTATAAGAAATGGGACTTGAATAATTCCCAAAAATCCTAAATAGGTCTTTGTATGCAATGAGGCAACAGAAGAGGTGTGTACCACTCAAGTAAATGATCAGAGTTCTCAATTGAACCCTCTTCATGGACATGCTTCTACATCAGGAGGAGTTCCTAGCACAAGCAAATCCGACAGAGCGTCATCCAATGGACAAAGAATGCCTGAAGCATTAGGTAAACAATGGTTGCTTGAGTTGCATTTAAAATGGACACAAGCATTTGTTGCGTATGGCATATCGTTCAATGCTATGCGCAATCCAATATTTCAAGATGCTTTGATGAGTATAGCCAAAAAAGGATTTGTGCTTCCTGAATATAACAAGATGCGAACTGAATATCTTGATAAAGTCAAAGACAGTACTGAAGCCATTCTCAAACGCACAGTGCTAGAGTTTGTTCCAGCATATGGATGCACCATAGCATTGGATGGATAGACTAATTGTCAAAAAAAACCTCTAATCAATGTAATGCTTATTAACCCTAGAGGGGCTATGTTCGTGGAAGCAATTGACAGCTCATTGAAAGAGAAGACTATCATCTACCTAGCAGGGGTGTATGAGCGTGCAATTGCAAAGGCAGGTGGACCAAAGAATGTGACTGCTATTGTCACAGATAATGTGGCCAACTACAAAGGAGCAGGAAGAGCTATTCAAGTCAAGTATCCAGAGATTTCTTGGGTACCATGTGCAACTCACACTTTAAATTTGCTTTTAAAAGATATTGGTAAAATGGCATGTGTGAAGAAAACTTTATTGGATGCAAATCATGTGGTGAAATTCATTAGAAAGCATCAATTTTTGTATGCTCTTTTTCGAACCAAGTCACCAAATAAAGCTTTGCAAATATTTTGCACGACAAGGTTTGCTACGGGATACTATGTTCTTGCTTCTTTGCAAGAGTTGAAGCCTGCATTGATGGAAACCTTAGCAGACAGAAGATGGGATGGATGGCTTAGCAAGTATCCAAGATATCAGGAAGCAGCTGGTCGATGTACGCAAATAGTAAACTCGCCAGTCTTTTGGTGTAATGTAGAAATAATAGTAACTGTGTCAAAGCCATTTGTAGATCTTTGAGAGCAGTTGACATAGATTCTTTTATTCTTGGTCGGCTCTACTGGTATATGTCAGAGGCTATACGCAAGCTAAGAGAAAATGTCAGTTTTGGTGCAAAGGATAAAGCTACCATGATTACAATTGTTAACAAGCGTTGGGTGCAATTGCATACGCCATTGCATGGTGCAGCTTTTGTATTGGATCCTAAGTTTCAAATGCATCAGCAATCTGCCAACAAAGAAGTTATGTCCGACTTCAAAACAGTGTGCTCCCAACTCTTAGGGCACGAAGATGGAAAAGTAGCTTTTCATCAGCGAGTAGATTATGCCAACAGAACTGGTATGTTTCAGGATCCGTGGCATATAGATGCCATTGGCAAAACAAGTGCACCTTTATGGTGGAGAGAATGTGGAGTTGCAACACATTGCAATTAGAGTTTTATCAGTAGCTGCATCAAGTGGAAGTTGTGAGCGAAACTGGTCAGCATTCGACTTTGTGCACACTAAAAAGAAAAATAGACTTCATACTAAACGGGCTGCTTAATTGGTGTATGTTTTTTGAAATATGAGACTTATTCATAAGCCTCAAAACATTGCAACTAGAGCCGCTCAAAAGCAATATGGAGTCTTCCAAACGCATGAAGCTATTTCTGCAGAAGTTGATGATGATGATGATATGGAATGGGAGATAGTTTCAGAATGCTCAGATATGGACAAAGTAGATGATATGGTTGCAATTTTTGAAGATGGATATGATTTGTGAGAGTACCATTGTAATACTTACTCAGTAAGTTTTTGTATATGATGAAAGAAAGTGTTATCTCGTTGTCGTTCACATCAAAAACTCACTCTCTCTCTCTCTCTCTCTCTCTCTCTCTCTCTCTCTCTCTCAGACACACATACTCACTCACACTCAAATATATACACAACTCAGACTCAAGAGATGTGGTCTCTTTAGTTGAAAATAATAAATTGCCGCGATAATATCTTGTCGAATAAAAATTACATAAAGTCGATGTAGGTTTGAAATTACAACAAGGTTCTAGGAAATTACTCAATCGAAAAGAGTTTGATATAATTTTGAGATTACAAAAAGCTTCTGAGTGACTTATGAGTTTGATAGATTTTCTATAAGTTCGTCTATGGTAAAATCTGTAATTCCTAGCTCAGGGGATGGCTCATCAACATCTTTATGTGAAGTGGTAGTATCATCTGGAAAAGATCCATACAATGATTCATATCATTGAAGCTTTGCTTATGCATCACTTAACTCTATTTCAAGCTCAAGAATCCGGCCACGAAGCATGTCCAGTGTTTCTCCTTGGCTGGAAAGGTCTTGTCCTTGGCTGGCTAATTCAATCAGTTTTTTTGACTCTTCAGGAAGTAAAACAATAGGACTCTTGCGAGGAGGCATTGGATTATTTGCATTGCGTGCTGCCACCTTTTCTGCAATGCTTCCACGTCCAACGCCAGCGGTTCCTGGACGATTTGACCAATCCACTCTCTTCAGCAAAACATATCAAACATAGCATTGCTGGATAAAGTAAATTGCTACTAGGTTGTTGTTTGGTAGGCATCTCTCTTGTCGTATAAACCTTTGTAGCAATACACGTGCCAGTCTTTTATGTTGCAAATCAGAGAGCTTTAACGGAGCTGTATCTTTTGCATTCCCACTTATTTGAAATAGTTGATGGCGTACAAAGTGATTAGGGAAAATATTTTTGCACTCTTTAAGGGTTAATGGTTCGCACTGCAGCTCAGATTCATCTTCTTCAATGTTGGCAATAATAGAAAGATTTGCTTGTCCACATCTAACTCGTTCTTCTTTAAAAATTGCCTGAGCTTCAGCGTGGTTGAGTTCTTCTTCCATATCTGCATATCAAGTGAACATGTCATTACTTTTAAATACCCATTCAATTAATTTGACATTGGACAGTTTATTGAATGACAAACATAGAATTTTTGCTCAATTAAACATACAATTAAATCTGACACCAAAAGTAAAACAATGATGAAATCATGAGGCTGCATTTTCATTAATCATCAACTGATCGTAAGCCAGATGTCATTACAATGTTGTAACCCACTCTATGGGCACCATTTAAACATAAGGAGAGATCAAAAGCATTAGGCTGGGTTTTAGGGTGAACGCGCTTGCAACCGCTTTCAAGATGAGCAAGTACGTTACTCAAAAAATGTCTCTTGCTTTGTTCTTGGGGCTCTGGTAAGCACTTCAAAATGCGTTTACATGTATGACATATGGAATAAATATCCATAGCTTTGGTCCATGAGGGAGGATTACTAGATATACATTCGAGGGCTACCCATGGATAATCTCTCTCATATTGTTTTCTAGTTTCTATCTACATATCGCGTAGAGGAGGAAAACAGGCTGTCGTATTTGTTTTGGTGCATGAACCCCAATCCACAATGGTGGTGTAAACACCTTTTTCACCAAAATGTAGCATCATATTGCAAGAATGTAGATCATTGTGGAGGTGGTTATGCGTATGTATATACTTTAGAGTTTGGAGGAGAGCATTGATGATCTGCAAAATATTCTCCTGGAATAGCTCTACTGTTCCTGCAGTGAGTACATAATCGTGAATGACAGGCTGGCTGCCGTCTGCAGTGCATTCTTTTATCCATTGCTCCACAGGGCCACCATTCCAAAATTGTGAAATGAGCATAGGTGGCTCCACGTGGTGCACCATGGCAAGAGGGTAGATAATACCACGATGTGAAATATCTAGAATTGTTGCTTCGTCTTTGACTTGTTGCTCCATGGTGGGCCCATGTAAGTGTACTTTGAACACTTTTGCAGCATATACTTGATCTTTGAAAGCGGAATGTGTGACACTGACATGCTTCACATGTGCCCATCTTCCCTCTCCCAGCTGTGGAGCTCAGAAATTGAAGACGATTGTGTCGGGTAAAAGGTGTAAAATAGGTGGTAGCTGAGAGAGGTATAATGCATCAATGGATGACATTGCAGGATCTGTTCTAAGAAGGATTTCTGGTTCAACAACAGCTTCAGAAGAGCTGGCTTCCACTCTTGCACGCTTTGCTGCTCTTTCTAACTTTTCCTTGCTCTTGAACTCCGTATAAAGCTATTGCACAAGATGTATGCGCTTAGCTATGTTTGGCAAGGAAGTAATTGCAGGATTTTTCAGTTCTTGAAAGGTTTTCATGATCTGTCCAATGGTTTGTTTGACCATGTTTACTAAAGTACCTGATGTTAGGAGGGCTATGTCAAAAATAGTTGGTGTAAACTCTGCCTGGAGCTGCTCAAACACAGACTTGGTCAGAGTCTCTGTAAGCTAATAAAAATGCTCCGGAGCGACAAGGTTTAAAAAACGGCTAATCTCTTCCTCTGACATGTAATGAAAGTGTCTCACAATCACTTTGGAGACTAACTTTCGTTGACGTTTCTCTAGCTTCGTATCTGCCATATCTGTATGACAAAATTATAAATTAAGAATCTTACGAAAAGATTGTACACCATAGTAACATAGTTATTATATAATGAGTGTTAACCCTATATATATTAAATGATGATACAAATTTATTAAACAATATTAAATTATTACAAATTAAAGAGAAAATCTTATGATTACAAACCACATTGTGCGAATCGACCATGAAAATTAAATGTGTGTGTGTGTGTGTGTGTGTGTGTGTGTGTGAGAGAGAGAGAGAGAGAGAGAGAGAGAGAGAGAGAGAGAGAGAGAGAGAGAGAGAGAGAGAGAGAGAGAGAGAGAGACAGAAACAGGCCAGGAGTGTGAGATGCTCTTAGCACAAGAACTGGACCTTGCTATGTGCAGAAGTGTGAGATGATGAAAGAAATCGCACTCAAAGGATTGGAAAATCGTACATGTGAACAGCTCAGCTAGTGTGAGATATTCTCAACACAAGTCCTGGATGCTGTTGTAAAATAGATTGATAGTTTTTATCAATCTAATCCCTGATAAAGTGTGTGGAACTCAAAACACAACTATCAGCGGATAAATTAACAATTGCACATATAAGTTACCTATCGTATGTGTTTACTTCCAAAACAACACCAAGTCATTTAATGATGAAAAATGATGTTCCTTTGGAATATGAAACACACGAGTAACTAGTATGTCACATTAAGATGAAGAGGGCATGAAAATATGCATCTCTTTACTCTTAATATAACGAGTGGTAACGCTTGTGTTTCTATGTAACACATATGATAGAAAAACTTAATCTAAAATTGTAAATTTTATAAGCTATTTCTAATGGAGTGTGTGGAACGCACAACACAACCATCAGCAAACAGCTCAACAATCTCAAATGTAAATCAATTGTTGTATATATCTACGTTCAGAGTAACACCAAGTCATCTTCTGATGAACAATGATGTTACTATAGGAATAGAAGCACAAAAATAATGAAAGTCACATTAAGATGAAGAGGTCATAAAGTATGCATCTCTGCACTCTTAAAATGACGAACGCTAATCTTTGTGCTTCTATGTAGAATAATCAACAATGATTTAATTTAAGATTGTAAATTTTATAGGATACTCTGAAGTGAGAGGTGTAGCATCATGCCTACTACACTCCACGAGTCGACCTCTAATCCTAACTCATCTCTATGGTGAGAGATATACTACTACACCATATGAGTGAGAATCTAAATTTACCCTAAACCTTCCCTGGAGTGAGTCATATGACTACACACCACGTGAAAGGAGGCTATATTCTACACACTTCTGAAGTGAGCCATATGGCTACACACCATGAAGTGGCCTACGACCTGGCCTACGACCTGCAAGCCAACTTTGTGGTGAGAGTCGAAACTACTGCACCACACAAGTCTGGCACAAAAAAAAGGTTAGTATTTACTGAAAATTAAAAAAATATACCTGAAAACCGCTGTAAACCGAAGGGGTTGTTGCTATCTGCTAATATCTCAAAAGATCCAAGCTTTGCAACTCTTAAAAAGTCCAGAATGCTTTTCGATCGAATACGGCGACGGTTGTATATATATAGACGTTTTCGATCGAGATATTTTTCGATCGAAAACTGTTTTATACGGGTATTCGGGTATTATTCGGAAATACGGCGTATATTGATGTTTTATACGTATAATTTTTGTTATACGGGCGTATAAATGCAACGCAGGTGGAGAGTTAAGTCTCAAAACATTAAACCACAACAGTTCATCAATGAAAAACCAAGGTACCAGTGGTGAGTAAAGCTCAACAAACGTCATCATTAATACCAACAACTCAGGAAATTAGCGTGCCAAAGAATCTTCATGGTTCAATAAAGCAAAGAGCACACAAGCTACAAGATTTTCTCCTTGGGAAACAGCAACAGGAAACCCGGACCACAAAAAGTCTTGAGTTAATTACTCAAGACCCAACTCTTGCACATCATAATGGTTTGAATCGCATTGATTCTCGAAGCAATGTAGAGCCAACCAAGGCTATGCATAGAAACGATTGTTTAACCCATGCACACAGTCGTCTCGGAGTACGCCATCTAGGAGGGGTGGAAGGGAACTAAGTAATTAAGGGCAATGTTTGAAGAGGGAGAAAAAATTTGGATGTTAACGTGTGAATTGTTGTAAAATTACCTAATAATTCCCTTAAAAAATCAATCAACAGGGGAATTCTAACCGGTAACATCTCCTCGATGAGTGTACATAGTGTATATACTATCAAAAATCATTAAAAATAGTCTTTTTTTATTATTTTCCCCATTTTTTCTAATATTGGAGCTTAAAAATGCAAAAATCCACCAGAACACTATAAAGCATTGTTTCTCAATAAATTTTCTTAATTGTTGATTTTTTTCTTTGCTTTTTTCAATAAACAGGTCAAATATTAATAATAAATAGCAAATGAGCTCAAATGGAGAAACAGAAGATACATTGAGGATTAGAATAACAAGGCAGATAGGAAAAAAAAATTCAATCAAATCGACAAATGGAAGCGAGAAGCGTAAATTAGGCCGCCAAGGCCTACTTTTGCAAATTCTTGTAGAATGAGCTAACGGAATCCGATTGAAGAGATTTTTGAGTCTAACATAGATTTCACGGCCTAGTAGAACTAACAGGAAAATCTAGGGAAAAATAGTTTGGGAAGTCCGAGTACAGATATCCAATGTAGCCCAAAATCACCTCATTTTCACTAGTCACTTTTGGAGGAGAGAGTTTTCTACCTTCTTCGTGCGCGATTTGTGGAGTCTACAATCGTCCATTTATAGCGTCATTTCACACGAAACATGAGAGGTAAGTTCTAAACTTACCAATGAACATTTCTATATGGCCAGGTAACAAGTCTAGGCTCAAGGAAAAACCCTCGAAACCCAGCTGTGCACGAAGTCCTACGACAGAAAGCTGACCATAGCAGCCTATCAGCTCAACCGAATTGGACGAGACTTGAACTGTAGCATGCCCCTATATAATAGAACACTTTCGTATCACCACGTGACCATTTGGTAGTAGTCAAGGGGTCCCCAAGTAAATAATCTAGGTTTTTTCCATATGCCAGAATTGGATTCTAACTCCACGGGTAGCTTATAGACGAGGTTTATACACAATGTACCTAGATGGTTTCATGGGAACAGTCGAGGCAAGCTCTTGAACTACAAAAAACAGCTCAAAGTCTACAAAGCATCAAACTTGACATATGAAGTCAAACTGACTCCAAATGGGCCAAAAGTGGACGAGTGGCATCATGATTATGTAGCGGACAAGTCCATAGCTTCAAAAGTGACTAACCAACTCGATCTACATGCAGGTAGTCACAAAAATTGGTGGTTTCAAAGTCGAGAAGAGAACAAAGTGATTCCAACACGACCCAACTTTACCAAATTCATTTTAGGACTTGTTTTAGATGTATTAAAGATGTTTAGGTCATCAAATTATCAATTCTTGCAAAAAAAGTGATTGTTGTAAATAATTGTGATTATTTACTTTTATGCTTGTTTGGCTTGAGTTTCATCTTTTCACTTCACCTATCACTTGTACACATCTATTACACGCCACATATCAAGTATGAGACAAAATGATCAAGAAAAACTCTAATTTTGCCCAAAAAAGCACCAAAGTCTTTTCAATCCAAACTTTGAGTTAACTGTCACATGTTTCATTCAAATCACCCCATATCTCACACATAGACTCTACATGATGCCTAGAACCAAGTTGCAAAAAAAAAAGTACAAATTGATGAAAAAGTTAATAATCATGATTATTTACTTTTTCACCAAAATGGATGCAATTTACAACTTTGACCTTACGGGACCAAAGAACATGATGTTCTAAGCCCACTAGTGAATTTTAAGCAAGTTTGGATCTCAAAAACTCAAAATCTCTTTATATCTACTGTTTCAAAGTCTAAGAGCCTAAATCTAGCACCATTTCCACCCAATGCACTCAGCCCACACTTCACTCAGAGTACTAAATACCATATGTTTCAAGCCTATGATGTAAAAAATGCAAAGCATTGGAAAAAACCCCAGTTGTAAATAATCGCGTGATTATTTACTTTTGTTTCAAATTTTACCTTAACTACATGATTTTGATCTCTACATGTCTTTATGCATCTATGCATGCTCCAAAATTAATTTGAAGCAAAATTGACATCATTTGCCAACAATTTAGACTCAGGGAATTTCAGAGCGGAATTCAAAAAAATTTCCAACTTTGACACTCTATTCACTTAACAAAAGCAATGCAAGCGGCTCAGAAGGCAAAGAAAAGGGTTTCCTATAAATATAAGCTACACGAGTTGCCACCATACCAGTTAGATTGAAGGTCAACGAAGACAACAAAGGAAACCTACTTGTCTAAAGAACAGGTCAAAGAAAACAACACAACGGTTTTCATTGGTAGATTCAAGAGTGAATAAGGACACCAGGTAGAATTACAAATGCTACCTAAGGAAGTTTATGATGTAACAGCAAATCCAGACACCAAGGAAGCCAAAAGAAGGCTAGGGTTTTGAGATTTTGACGACCAGGAACCATGCGGAGTAGACTTCCATAAGGCATATGAATTGCTATCCTCAATCAAGTAAGACTAAGCTGTAGGTGAAGACCCCCAAAGATGGATTCCAAGATAGGTAAAGGGACCAAGAACCAAGAACCCTGTAAAGAAGGTTGCATGAGATATCAAAGATTGCTCAAGAGGATGTATCAGAAAGCTGAAGCTTTAAAGCCGAAGGAAGCTCTAGAAGCTCAAATAAAAGAAATGAAAGAAGTGGCTGAGAAACAGATACATGCAGAAGCTGCCAAACAAAGTGAGTCACATCCTGACCAAGAGGATATGTCTCCAAGACCCTCTTCACCAAAAACAAGAAGATCAACCCATGCCGAGTCCAAGGACTTCACCAACAGATAAATCTAAGGAAGACAAAGCAAAGGAAAAAGATCCTGAGCAACAAGAAGAAGCAAACTTTGAACAACCCAAGAAATCCGAAACAACTGCTGCAGGACCTTCCTCTACAATAGCTCAAAAAGAAGCAGCTGAGGTATCCACAAAGCCTCAAGAAGTAGAAGCAGCTGAGGCATCCACAAAGCCTCAAGGAGAAGAAGTAGAACCACCTCCACGACCACAAGCAGAAGCCATTGCACCAACAAAAGAGCCACAAATTGAAACAACCCAAACTTTTAAGCAACCCCAGGTAGAGTCTACAGACTGGGAAACCAATGATGAAGTCATCATGCAAGTAAATGAGTATGCAAAGAAAATGTAGCTAATGAGAGACAAGATGAGAACAGTAGCACTTAGCCACAGTGCCAAGGCAGAAGAGCCAGAGCAAGTGATTGATGTTGTACAAGGAGAGCTAGAAGACAGAATGAACGTCATTTAAGATTTTCAAGGGAAGACTAAAGAGCTAAAAAATGAAGCAGTAATACACCAGATTTCAAAGGAGAAACAAAAGAAAGAGATGGAAGAGTTGGGAGAGCTCTTGACAAAGTTATCTGATGCATGCAAAAGCAAAGATCAACAACTGACAGATGTAACCAATGAACTTTTAACCACTACTCTTTCAGTACGAAAGATCCAAGTGCAGCTCAATGTAGCTAATGCCTCTTTGCAGTACTCTGAGCAACGAATCAATGATCGAGCGGCATTTCTAAGGCAGATAAGAGAAAACCCCGCTGTAGCCTCATCAAGGAAAAAGATGAAGTCTACAAGACTTTATAAAAGAGGAACAAAGACCTTGAACTTGAGTTGAAGCTGAAACAAATGAAAAGACGAGACCTTGCATTGATGCGGTTTCAAAGAGAAGAGCAATTTCTCAAGGAAATAGAAGAATTGAAGAGAGTCAATCAACTGCTAAGAGAGGGACAAACAAAAGCCCAGGAGGAGGCAGGCACCTCTGAACAACCATCCATCAACATACCATCAATTTCTTTTGTTGATATGGAAACACAACCGTCAAAAGGACTAGAAGAAGAGTTAGATTTTCAAGTACCAATCACTGAAGCCAAGCAAATGCCAATGATCCAACTTTTTAAAGCTGAGGAAGATTCACTGAAGGAAAAGATGGTCCAAGAAGCAGATGCTGAATGGAAGGCAGAAAATGGATTGTGAGTTGAGAGTTCCCCGCTCAGTAAATGTAACTCAGCTCACTCCCAACCAAATCTATGCTCAATGGCATCAACAATTACTATCCTATCCATTGATGAAGGTGGAGATACTGTAGGTTAAGGAAAGACTTTACAAGGATATGCAGTCAGAAGGCTCAGATGATATCCATCCAAAATGGAGAAGGAAGTGGTTGAACAAGAACTCTAGATAACTAATTCTATTCACAAGAGCACCTATAGCCCTACAAAAGGACCCTACATTTTGTCATGTACCAAGGGTAAGGACATGGCAGGCACACGATGCACTCAAGAAGAAGAACATGGCTAAATTACCCATGACTACCAGCTCTAGAGAAAGGACCAACAATGGAAGAATACATGGTGAAAACCCTAACGGGCACCATGACCTTCTTGAAGAGCCTCCCTGACCTCTCATGTGTAATGCTTTGTAAGATCTGCAGAATGCTCCTCACCTACATTCAAACTTTTCACGATCCTGAGCAAGCAGGAGCACCATGGATGTCTTTCCTCGAAGGCAACAAAGGTCTATGTTATGATTTAAGTGGACAGCCTTCAGAAGAAGTCTTCTATGGCTTCTACACCAGATGTATGTTTCTGCCATCTAACAATATGTTGGCATTTGAAGAAGCATTCTATACAGGTTTCTTCACATGGCCGACGAAGATATTTGGGCCAGTGATCAACAACCTTACATCAAGGTTTGTTTGTTATTCAGCCATTGAACTTAAAAACAACATCACCATGCAGTTTTTGCAAGTCCCTGACAAAGAAAGATGAATCAGACATGAAAGAGCCCTACGTGCCCTTAAAGACCGCTTCGCTAGCCATCAACCCAAAGACTACTTTAGTCCATGAAGCTGTGTCAAGGGACGACAGAGTCGAGGAGCGGGGGAATGTTAGCAGCAAGCTAACTCGGATAACATTTTTCGGAGCTTTTATTGTAAAGACACTTATTATTTTGATAAATTAAGAATGTTGTAACTCCTACTTTCCAAATAAACAATGTAATTGATGAGCCGGGGCTCTTCTAGATTGTACCAACCTATCTTTACTTAGAGCTCCCAGATTATTAGTTTTGATCATAGCCATTTAGATGCATTCTGAGTTGAAAATGACTAGGTCAAAAACTCACTGCTCTTAATAATCACAATTTTTGCACTTGACCTAAAGTGAAATTTGAGACCATAAGCATGTGTTCTTAGATCTTATAAACATGTCCTAGAAGTTTTGTAACATTTGGATGTTGTTTGATGCTATAATAGTTATGATTCATTTGCTCATTAGTGATTAGCTTTTGGTGATTTCGGTCATTTGAGTGTAGCTTGAGTTAGATGCGAGTTGTTTGTTGTTTTCCAAGAGATTGACAACCTTTTGTAGCCTCTATGCACTAGTCGAGTCATCTTCGTCCCATGGATTGAGAATTATATTTGTGGTTCTTGCTATGTCTGCAATAAGATAGGAGTGAGGTTAGACACCCGTCCCACAAAGCAAGTGGGCCTATGCTCTCTCTAGTCCTAGAGAGTTCAAGTGAAGTATGACCACTCAAGCATTGCCACCGCATGTAAAATGGAAAGACGACTGAGGTAGACTCTTCTCGCCTATTCTATTTGAACCCAATATGGAGGATTATGTGGGCTTCAACAAGAGGTAGAGGCCTGTGTTGAAGGTTTCACCTTGTCAATACTTAAGCCTTGCCCTACACCCAACAAATCTTTCCTTTTTTTTTCTTGCAACACATGCATGTAAACGTGAACATTGATGGGAAAATAGTCTACCATCAAAAGATTTTTATTTTTTTTTTTGCAGCAAAGATGCTTGACAAAATCCTTAGATCCTCATGTCCCATCATCTTGCCCGTTCTTGATTACTACCACTCTTTTGATGTAAGCATCTTTATTCTATTCTAGCCTTGTGCTCTTCTTAGCTCCAATTCCAATTTTCCAACCCTGTATAAATATTTATGAATCACTAAGTCATTCCAAAAAAGGGGGGGGGGGGGGCTGTGATGGTTTTCTCATTGATTTACTACCATGGAAAGTGTCTCTTTTCCCACATTTGGTGGCAAGAAGGGAAAAGACATCACGACCAATTTTATGGATAACTTTGACATGACTTGTGTGGTTCTTAACAAGGATGATGATGCCTCACAACTATGTATCTTTCCTTTAATGATGAGAGTAGAGGACAATTATTGGTACAATGCTTTGCCCCAAGCTACCAAGGATGCATGGGAACAACTCTGTGCTACCTTCGTGAAGAGGTTTGGTGGAGGCACAACCTCAAAAAAGTTATGGCAGTTATGGATGCTCACACAAAAGGGAAACACATCTTAAATACCTACATCAATGGTGGTGCACAAGTATGCATCATGAGTGAAAAAATGGTGCACCGTTTAGGGTTATAAGTGAGTAGTAGACTGGCACCATGTCGAGCTAAAATAGCAAATAATGTAAAAGTTCAATGCATTGGCATTGTGAATGCAATTAGGGTAAAGGAGTTTAACATTGAAGTGGATGTGGACATCTTTGTCATGCCACATAAAGAGGAGGTCTTTCCTATCATTCTAGGGAGGCCTTGTCTTATGTCTATGAAGGCTAAGAAGGAATGGGACACTGGGATAATCCAAATAAAGGATGACAAAGGAAAGCCAATACTTTATGACATAAAGATAGGATGATAACATGACATGGATCTATAAATCTTTGAAGATGAGTTTTCTAGTGACTCTTCAACCACTACAAAGGAGGTGTCAACAATGAATGAAGAAAACAACAATAGCATTGAGGTGATGGGGGTCATCCTCAAGGACCCTAAGAAGATGGAGCAACCTAATGCATCGTCATCAAAGCAAGGGGAACCACCAAGTATACAACCTCTGGTAGAATCAAGTAAGCTACATCAAATGATATCTAGTGAGCTGTGTGGGAAGAAGGATGAAGATATTATTTTGATGCTAAGTAATTTTATCACATTGCTCATTAATGAATATGATAAAATCATTGGCATCACAATAGTGCAGCATCACATTTAGCTCAAGGAGGGAAGTAAACATGTAGTGCAAAATCTCAAGCGGCTAGGAGTATTTCAACAAGAGGCCTTGCTCAAGGAGGTAAGGAAACTTCTAGAAGCAGGTTTCATCTATGTTGTTGAAGACTTAGAGTGGGTTTCTCTAGTGTTAGTCACACCAAAGAAGAATGGTAAGTGGAGGGTTTGTGTTGATTACAAGCCCCTTAATGTAGCCACAAAGAGGGACCATTTTACTCCTTCTTTCCAAGATAAAATTCTCAATGAGGTAGCAGGACATGAATGCTACACAGTATGTGATGGCTACTCAGGCTACTTCCAAAGTAGCATTGTTGAAGAAGATCAAAAGCAAAAAACCGTCATGGAGATGTTTTTCTTACAAAGTTATGCATTTTGGTCTCACCAATGCTCCAACCACTTTTCAACAATATGTGACGTTTGTTGTTTATTCATTCCTTCAAAATAAATTTGTGTTTCTATTGATGACTTTTGTATCTATAGTTACCACTCTCTTCATTTGGAGAAGGTCTATGAAGGTCTAACTAGGCTGCAGCCTTTGAGTGGACAACTCAACATGGAGAAATGCCACATTGGTGAAAGCAAGGTTACTCTTCTTGGCCATGTGATCTCTACCACGAGAGTCAAAGATGACCCAAGGAAGGTTCAAGCCTTGGTGGATTTTCCCTTTTCCACCACAACAAAGCAGTTGGTCTCTTTTCTTCAAAAGGTGAGGTATTTGAGTAGGTTCATTCACCTTCTCTCTCAAGTGGTTCTCCCTTTACAATAAGTTACCCAACAACAGATCTTCACTTTGAGTGACAAAAATGAACAACAATTCAATGAGGTAAAACAAATTCTAGCCTCACTTCCCACCATTACACCTTCAAAGTGGGACGAGTCGTTTTATGTAAACCCTAGTGTGGTCAATGACACACTTAGGGTGATATTGATGCAAAAGGATCCACAAAATTCTTTCATGCGTCCTATCTACTCTCTAGTCACATGATGACTCCATCAAAAAAGGGATACACGGCAATGGAGCACATGGTGCTTGCACTGATGTTTGCTACTACTAAGTTTTTCTCTTATTTACTATCTAGACCATTCATAGTTTTAACCATGGGAGAAGTATTTCCTTATTTAATGCAACACATGGATGTTTCTTCTAGGATGTCTAGATGGCTCACAAGGTTGCAAGAGTTTGACTACACAATGCAAGTAGAGAGATCCACAAGAGCCTTACAGCACCGTTGCTTTGCCATTTTGTACGACTAGTGATTGTCCTGGTCTGGCCACCCATCACACATCATGTAGATTGCATGGGCGGAAAATTTTAGCACGTGTCCAACCAGTCATTTTCTGAGCATGGCTAGGTGCACACATTTTTAGCCATTTTTGGATTTTTATTTTTTTTGTACCAGTTACACATTTTTGCCCTACCTCAACCTAAGATTCTATAAATAGAATTCTTAGGGTCTTGTAGTCATTCATAGAGTGTGTATTGAGAGCACCGTTTGCAGAACACTTGTGTTCTCTCTCTCTCTCTCTCTCTCTCTCTCTCTCTCTCTCTCTCTCTCTCTCTCTCTCTCTCCAACGTTTTCGGCACGTGTGGATCACACTCTTTCTATTGCTCACTCTCACATGGTATCACTTGCCAAGAAGCGGAGAATCTACATTGATCTCTCCTCGTGAGGCTAGCGCTAGCACTTCTGGCGATTTTTAATGCAGCAAAACGCAAAAATGTTGATTAGCATTTTTTCAGTCCTAGCCTTCTTTTCAAGAACAACAACACTTTTGCATCTGTAGCGTTGATCTGCATTGCTTTTCCTAGCGCTTCCCTCATGCAAAAAAACCACAGCAAACCAACATCTGCAGAAGTTTCTGCAAACCCTAGCGTTTCTGGTCAAATCTACGTTTTGCAGATCTTGTTGCATTTTTCCATATTTTGCTGGCATTTTCATGATTTGTGGTGTTTTTTTAACAAAATTCTGATCTTGTGCACCTACAGGAGCGGCCAAGGAACACCGAGGAGTCTTCTACACTGCCTCGAACTTGCAGATCTACACCTTGGACAGGTATCTACACCCAATCAACACCATTTTTGGTACTTATAACTTGTTGTTTTTTCTTTGTTTTCAGCTCCTTGGTGGCTCAAAAGTGCAAGAACCCTCTCCTCTGACACTCCACGACCCTCCCTCACCAACCGGTGGCGTACATGCATGCTGAAAATCTCTATTATAGTAGCATTTTCAACACCCTTTGCAACATTTCTTGGGCGGACAGCACACTGAATTTTTACCTCTTGAGCGGTTGAACCATCCCTTGCCCGTCGAAACACCATCTGGTGGTTGTCCTTGCGGTTATCTTGGACTGATATTATAGCCTTGGGAACGGTACCTTCATCAATGACTTACGATCTTATCGATCTACCTTTGGGACTTCTCTCTGAGCACGCGACATTTCGACTCCGAAGCATAAGGGACAACAACAAAAGTCCGAGAAGGGGGCCACTGCGTCCTCTGCGACTATGGCCACTTCCAATTCTGTGACTACGTCAGTATCTTCCAACCCTACATCCAACAATTATGCCCTAAAACAATTTGCTGAGGAGAAGAAGTTGGATTTAGACAACTATTCTATGTGAAGGACACAAATCGGCACAACTATTGCCTACCATCAACTCTGGGAATGGTTGAATGATTTCACCCATTCATCTACTCAGCCTTCCCTTCCCACCACCGCTCAGTCCCATATTGACGAGTGGGTGGATGGAGACATACGAGTCTACACCTTTCTTATGATAAACCTCTTAGACCGCATCACGAAGGAAGTTTCCTAAGAGGAGCATGCACATCCATTATGGAGATGGATTCTTTACCAGTTTGAGGAGACCTCGTTGCGAGATAGATCACACTTGAATGGAAGTTGTACAACCTCCAATTCAAGGATTTCAACTCACTTGATGGGTTTACCCATTGCATGCGAGAAATCTAGGACAACCTTGTCTCTATTGGAGGTGAAATCACCTCGGCACACATGGCTGGCCTCTTACTATTCAAGCTTCCCCCATTCTTTGATCCCTATTTTTAGAGTTTTCTCACATTTAGATGTACCTCTTTTCCCACTTGGGACGAGATTCTCCCTTTTCTTAGACAAATTGAGGGGCACTCTGCATTTTGAGCCGGAGGTGCTATTGATGTAGAAGGAGCTTTGATAGCTCAAGGAGGTCACAAGAAAGGTAAAGGTAAGAAGAAGAAGAAGAAGAAGAAGAAGAAGAAGAAGAAGAAGAAGGACATCGAATGTTACCATTTCCACAAGAAAGGGCACAGAGAATCACAATGTAGAAAGAAGAAGCAAGACGAGGCCAACAGGGAGAAACGGACATCCTCGACTGCAGTAGTAGCCTCTCATGATATGGCAGGGACCACTCTTGTCAGGCGACAGACCACGCTCTTGATACATCACAATCAAGTACTTGGGTTGTTGACATTGGCGCCACCACTCACATGACTCCCCAGTAGTCATAGTTTAGCTCTCTGAGGGAGACTCACGAGCAGACCGTCACTATGGGTGACAACCATGAGATTCTAGTTTTTGGCATAGGCTAGGTTACCCACTTTCATTCTACCTCAGACCCACAGTTTAGTTCAGCGAAGGCGCTTTACGTTCCATACATGGCCTTCAACCTCCTCTCTGTGTCGAGTTTGGACTCTCATGGAGCTAACATACACTTTGGGAGTGGTACAATCAACATTTTTGATTCTACGACATGTACTATCCTTGCATGTGGCGAGCATGATGGTTCCTTATACCACCTCATTGTTCTTCTGTCTAGGACCATAGAGTCTTCTTCTCTATGGCATGCACGATTTGGACATCTATGTTATCAGTAGCTTCAGCAGGCTGCTAGGACCTCTATGGTGGAGGGTTTACCAGCGATACACTCCTCATCAGACGTATGCGAGGCTTGCCAGATGGTCAAGCAACATAGGGTTTCCTTTCTGAATCAGGCATCCAATAGAGATTTGGCACCACTTGCACTGGTTCACATTGATCTATGTGGCCCGATGAGCACTCCTTCATTTTCTGCGCCATAGTTTTTGCTTGTGCTTGTGGATGATTTCAGTAGGTACACTTGGGATTGGTTCCTAAAGATCAAGTCAGAGGCTTTTAGTTTTGTTCAAAATTGGAAGACAATGGTTGAAAAGGAGAAGGACTTGCACATCAAATGTATTTGCTCAGGAAGAGGGGGTGAGTTCACCTCGACGGATTTTGCACAGTGCTGCAAGTAAGAGGGCATCCCATGCCAGTTGACTACTACTTACACTCCTTCCCCGAATGGAGTTGTTGAGTGAAGTAATTAGACTATCATGGAGATGGATCCTGCAATTATTGCGCATGCTTCTTTGCCCCGGGTTTACTAGGCAAAGATGTGCAACACGACGATTTACACCCAAAACCATTCTTGTACCCGTTCTTTGCAGGATATGACTCCTTATGAGGCTTACTACGGGTGCAAGTCCTTGGTCTCACACTTTCAAGTTTTTGGGTGTCTGGCGTTTGTCCATGTGCCAAAGGAGAAGTGAGATAAGTTAGACTTCAAGGCAAAGAAGTTCATCTTTGTGGGCTATTCACGAGAGTCTGACGGATACCGGCTTTATGATCCTGATGCCAGGACCACCACAATTAGCCATGATGTGACTTTCATGGATCTATTCAGCACACCTGTGGGGAGCATCCAAGCTTATCCCTTTCCTATCTCCTCCTTGTTCACCTCCTACACCTGATCTTATCCTTGTTCCTGTTCTTGTTCTTGTTCATGTACCCTCTACACCACAACCAATTACTTCACCCGATCATGCCATGTCAGATTCCAATTCTGATGTGGATGATGGTTCTCCTTGGGTGGAGGTGGTCCCACCTCACAAGGAAAAGTTAGTTCTTGGTTGGAATTACTCTACAGTTCTTCCTCTGGTGTCATGAAGCTACTAGACTTGCCAGACCCTAGACAACCTCGACGTTCTGCATGCCTCAAAGACATGCAAGTTTATGATGGTGCTAAGTTCGTGAAATTTGCACTCATGTCTCAGATTTAGGCTTCACCAGTTGAGCCTTCTCCGTGGAGGAAGCACTCTAACATGATTGTCTAAGTGTGCTATGGAGACAAAGATAGACGCTATCGAGCAGAACAAAACCTGGACTTTGGTTCCTAGGCCCAACAAGCGGAAGGTGGTTTCTAGGAAATGGATTTTCAAGACAACGTACAAGGCCAATGGTTCCCTTGACAAACACAAGGTGTGTAAGACAAGGGAAACTAGGGTATGAGAGTCCACCACCCAACCACCCTTTATATAGGCAAGCCCCTGGCCCTTTGCCCTAGTTGGACTCCTCGTTCCACACCATCTAGCCCGGCCCTACTACCCTTGTCTTGTCCGGCCTTGTTGGTGTCCTGACATTACTCCCCCCTTAAGAAGAGTTTCGTCCTTGAAAACAAAAGTGGGAAGAAAAACTCGCTCAAATGTAGATCTCCATCTCCGTTGTGCGAGAGAAATTTGGCCTGAAATATCCTGCACGCATATGGAGAAATTCCCCAAAAGCGTGTGCTCATAGCATACCCCAAACGGGAAAAATCTCAATTTAAGAGTTGTAGATTGAAGCCTTGCTTCACATAAATATCTTTGTGCTGAAAGCCTATGGTGGTAGATACCATAAAAGAAAGAATCGACCATGTCAAGAAATTTCAATTGAAATTAACCAGTATTGTGTGGTAAGCATCCTCTGTCAGCGTGTAAAACCCGTGACAAAGAGTCGGCCATGCAGAGGAATTTGTTTCCTTCTTCAAGTTCAATAAGATGCCATTCATGTCTTCTTGAGATATTAAAAAATAAGCCCTTGCTATTAATGTATTCAACAAAACTCGAGTGCTTAGGTGATGTCAGAGGCCGTGCCTCTGCTCGGAGTGGAGAAAAGTGCATTATCTTTGATGCATGTTAGATATATGCAATAGAGGTGATGCATATTCCATCTAGGTCAAATGATTCATAAGCAATTGACATCCCTGCTATTGTTACATCAATGCGTGGTCGACTATAAAAATAAATTAAAATAATGTATGGTAAGTGCATCATGCCATTCGCATACATTACCTTATATAGAGATACGACCAGAATTTTCTAACCAGTTATGCAGATGACAATAAACAAAAATCAACTATGTACCTTCTTAAGTACACCTACCGACCAACCTTGCTAACCCAAAAAAATTGTATGTGGTATCGAGGAGAAACTCGAGTTCGATACAACCATGCTGGAGAAGTTGGGCATCTCATGACGACACTCAACTCCCTAGTACCCACAATGCAATGGTTTGGTGGAAAAGGTAAATGGTATGATTTGCAAGATCATATGAAACAGGTAAACAATCACAAAAGTTATTGGAACAAGCATCTTATGGTGGATGCACTTTGGGCTTATCGCACTTCATTTCGTACATCCCTTGGATTGACCGCATATCACTTGGTAAATGGTAAGGAGACCATTTTACCCATTGAAGTATATTTGGCTAGTCTCAGGGTGCTAGCTAGGTAGATGGAATGTCCTTATGCTCACCTTCATAACCACATTCTTGATCTAGAGCGGCTTCAACTAGACAAAAAAGCTGCTATCAACTATTATGCAGCACAGAAAGAGCAACATTTCCTAACCTTCAACAAGGGACTTAAGGCAAAATGTCTCAAGAACGGTATGTTGGTTCTAAGATATGGAAACATATTTGACACTAGGAAGGATTAAAAAGTTTCACCTAGATGGGAGGGGCCACCTGTTAGTAGAAAGCACTACAACAATGGTAGTTACCGATTGATGGATGCAGATGGTAGGCTCCAAAAAACATGTGTCAATGTATGGAGGTTTAAGCAATATTTTTTGAGGTTTGATCAAGCACTCATGATGGATTTTCATGAGGAGGGAGACTCCTCCACCTCAACCAAAGAAGAATCAAGTAAAAAGCTAGAGGCATAAATATCTTTAGCTTCAGGGGAGGGCTAATGAGGGCCTCTTTTCAAATTTTGGTCCACCTCTCTCTTGGTATGCACTTGATGGCAAGGATTTGAGGCTTCGTGGAGGAGGAGAGACCAAATGCATAAAAATCACAAAAAATAACATTAAAACAATATATATATATATATATATATATATATATATATATATATATATATATATATATATACACACACACACACATAGTTATGGTTTTGACACATTTGGATCTTGGAAATAAGGAGAAGTAGGAACAAACCCTATGAAAACAAAAAAACCTCATTGGATGTTGATTCTACCTGATTGTCACCTACAGGTGAATAATAAGAGTCAATAGTGAAAGGGAGTAGAATCTTATGCATTATGGAGTTGAATGCAACAAAATATTATGAAATGCAAGCATACTTCACTTGTGGACACAAGGCTTGCACGTGGAGTCAAGAGGGGACCACCTAGAGGACTTTTGGGAATGAAAAGATAGACACATATCTTTGTGAGGTTTTTCTTTATTTTTTCATTCAAAATTTTAAAATGTTTTGAACAACAAAGTTGTAGGCACCAAGCTAAAATTTTTGTCCCTATCTCTTTTATAATTTTTGGAGCTATGGTTTGGGATATATGGTCAAAATGGTGGAGCCTATCTTTCCACATGTGAAAGAAGTCATCCAACTCCATACACCCCTTTTCACATTGATCATCCCTATCAAATTAGCCATTAGCCACTGCATTTTCTTTTCTTCTTTATCCTTTGTCCCAAGATCATAAAAAACATTAAGACCTCTCTCATAATCACTCCTTAAACTTTACTTACTTCCCATCAAAATTCATAATTTATTATAGGTTTTTCTCCATTATTTCTTGTCCACGAAATAATAATTTCTCATGGGTTGTGGCATATATGTTGGCTGAGCGTATTTGACTACTACTCTACCATTTTCCAAAAGACATGGTTGTTGCCCTAGCATACACTGCAGTCTTGGATGAGTGTTACGCGATGGGGTGGGATGATCCCCTCCATATATGTCACATCTCCTTAATTATGGATGTTGTACATTAAGGTTATGTCTATAGCCTTGGTTTATTCTCCTCACCACTTCTTTGACCAATTTATCAACATTCGGCATCGTAGGATTTTGAACTTCCTACTTTGTTGTGGATTCACACATCCTAGAAGAGGCACTATTAGATGTTTTGTTTGCATCATATGTCACCTCTTTGTAGGCCTTACAATTGTCAACTAAATATAGAGCTTCTCTAGTGACTTTGCTCAAATGTCATGCATGGTTTCAAATGTAGGTCCTTCTTGAGAGTCTCATTCTTGAAGCCCTCTATGGAGAGAACTGATAGTCTCCCATCTTGTGGTTACTCTCTCACATGATACCTCTTTATGTATTGTTTGAAGCAAAGAAAAGTTTCCTTTGCTTCCTCATTCTCTCTTTTCTTAAAGGCATAGATCTGTGACACGATGTTGTGCTTGATTCCTCTTCAACAGAGATCCTTTGAAAAATCTTGCAAAAGTTGTATGTTTGGAAAATCATCTCTGTTTAGTGGTTGGAGCCACATCAAAGTAGTTCCTTCCAATGTCAGCCTAAATCTTTTGTATTGAATGTGGAACTCCATCACCAATTCAACTCTCAAAACTTGTTGGAATGGTGACATATGTGCGTACAAATCCCTTGATCCATTGTACTTTGTCTTGACACTTGATATGGTCTCATTTGTCGTGGTTCAATCATTGATTTAACTAGCTGAGGGTCTCTTGCAATGTTAGCTCTCAGTCTCTCTCCTCGTTTTGGAGAGAATCTTGGATGAATCCTCTATAATGCATGCTATAGCATCACTCTTGGATGAAATTAATTAGAGATTGGAGTACCATTGTGTGTAAATATCTCTAGGTCAATTGGATTAGCAAGTTTGTTCTCTCTTCCATACTTATCTACCATCAAAACTTGCACTCCTTGGACATCTATATATGTAAATGCATAGAGGTTTATTTGTTATATCAACTGCCCAACATTGGGTTCTACTCACTTGTAGAAAATATGTTGAACCCCCTTTTGTAAACCTATACAAGCCCTCACGAGTGCAATTTTTTGGAACTCTCATGGCTTCATTGGTTTTGATGAATCTCACGGTGGGTTTATTGTTCCAAGGATGCTTCTCCTCTCTGAGTTGAGTAGAAAACTGTGCGCTCCTTGCCGCACTGTCGAAGCAAGGGACTTGCCAATACACCGTGTGCGAGCCACAAACGGCTCCAAGCACACAACAAGCCTAAACTAGCAAGCTCAAGAGAGCAAAGGGTGTGTCACTCACCGCTCTACGCTCGCCTTCGTGGTGGATTCCTCGCCGCGATGAAGAAGAAGCTGCAGTCGTGCCGCGCTCAACCGCCTCGCCGCCATCGTGCCTTCGTAATGCTCGATCGCACACACACTCTCCCTCTCTCTCTCACACACACACACACACACACGAGGAGGTGAAGAAGAAGAAGATGGAGATGGAGCAAGAGCACTCTTCTATTGCACAAATGAGAGAATGAGTAAAAATTAGGTTTAATTGGCTTTTATAGGAGCTCACCCCATTCACACTTGGGCGCCCTGCTTAGCCAACTAATCCCTTGAATGTCCCAATTAGAGTGCGCCTGTCATCGGCGATCACTCTTACCCTTTTCCTATTGGACCGACAAGCCCGGTACCTGACTCTAAATAATACAACGTTTATAGATCATAGGGTGTCCGTGTGCCGTGAGGGTTAACATGCCCCCCTTCCTGATGTAGATTCCGTCCTCGGAAGCTATTGAGTTGAAGCTGGTTCGTCGAGGTGGAAGAGCATTTGAGATGAATGTCCTTAGCCTTCTTCAGTCACTGCAAAATCAAACAACATTGGCACAGTAATTGCATTCTCTTAAAAAGCATATGCAGTTTTAGGTAGACAAATTGATTGGTAAAAGAATTTCAAACAATTTGGTAGCAATGAACATTAAATTGCAATGTAATCAAATGCATAAACAGATGTAAAGGTAAAAAATTAAACAAGTCTGGGGTCGCTAATTTGACGGTCGAAAGGCACTAGAGATCGAATATTAATACCATGGGTAAGCTTCTTAATTTTCTGTGGTCAATTAAGTTGTTTAATCGCGAGAGCCAAGTATTCATGTTCGAGGGCTGACTAGAGGCTATATCTAGAAAACTTTGTAGTTAAGCTACCATAAAAGGAATTTCTCATGAAATCATCGCCTGACTGATTACTTTTTCTTTGACCCCCCAAAGTCTTTTCACATTGATTCAATTATGATGTGTGTGCTTATTTTGTATGCCTTGGGTTTTTTGCTTTTCAAGGAAAAGCGCCCACACTGGGAACCTCTAGGGCTCTAGTACCATAGGCAATACATGTGAGTGAAGTACCAAATCAAGCCGAGATTTCTCTTGCAGCGTAAGATTTTTCATTTGTGGCACTTTGATTTTTTGTTTGTTCATTTTCAACATTTTAATTTTGTAACTTTGGGGGGTCATATAACACTATTACCCTCCCCAGGCTCATCACATTAGTAAACTCCCTTTATAATTCTTAAGCTAAAGGTCAATAGGGTTAAGCCCACTAGAAAGCCCTAGTACATGTCATACAATGCTGCCTAAATCGGATTAAGAACCAAAGTAACCATTGCTTATTAGGAAGGCATTCCCCATGGTATTAAGAGAAGATTTCTAATACCTAGCTTGGTCAAACTAGCTTAGTCGGACTGCTTGATTTTTACACCTAGAAAAGTGATTATGACAAAACATTACATTGAATTAAATGTTTGATACTAAGCCAATGCGCTGAATATTATGCTACCAATCACAATCAAAGCAGACAAACATGGATGCAAAAAGATAAAGGGCAATGCTAATGGACAAGAAACACCTGTTTGTGTTGATGGTCGTGCTTGATTTGAAGTGTGAACGAGAGAAAGATTCCATGAAGGTCCAAATCCTAACCACAGCAACACGTTCCTGTACACACTATGAAACACAAACAATACCTCTAGAAGGCACATCAGTGGGAAAAGAGAACTTTTCTAATCACTCAACTCTAAAACAGAAACACTCCTATCATATTAATCTTACCTACCCTCCATCACTCAAGTGATGAGGATCAAAGGTGTTTTATGGCATAGGTTTCTGTTTCACTGTACCAGATGTGAATGTGTCGGTCTGAGTCAATGTTTTGACTTTTATTGTGCATAATCGTTGGCGAATTGCTCTTGCTCCTTTTTTTTTTTGTGAGTATAAAGCTTTATATGTACATTCCCTAAGATTGGAATTGAGAGGTCAGGGAAAAAGGTTGAGAGGGGAACAAATGAATGAGGACTGTCAGCAAACACTCCCCCCTTCCTTGGGTAGATCATACCGTTTGAAATGAGCTTGTCACCCTTTGAAACCAATTGTTCCAGTTGGTAATAGGTGAGGATTTTTGCCAGTATTTTTCTATTACCCTAGGTGCCTCGTCAAGTTGCAAGGGTGGTAAAGTACTCTCCCAGGATCGAACTTGAAGTGGTTCATCAGGTGATTCTTGAACACTGGGAGGTGTGGGTTCTTTTGTAGCTTCATGGAGGTCCACTACTATAGATGGAGGCTATGTAGAAGCTTTTACCTCGATGGATGTATTACATGATGAGCTAGAAGCTTCATGGGACTCCCCCCTTCCTGAGCTAGGTGGAACAAATCGTTCTTTCTTTGGTACCCAAACTAGCTCGGGAGCGGGTGTGTAGCATTCTGTGATTTTTTTCTTTCCATGATCATTGATTCTTTTTGGAGATACGGGATTGGGCTCACTTGGGTCAGGTGATAGGTAAAAGCACAATCTACGTTTTGGCACCCAGATTTGATCATTTCCTTGATAGTAGCCTTGGGCTTCCAATAGTCGTTTAGGGATCCATCGCAACATTTTCTTACTTTTCTTGGAGCGAGTGGTACGTTTCTTACAAGGCTTCTGTTTTTTAGCACTAGCTATGGCCACTAAAGAAGCTTTAGGGACCCACTTGTATGTTTTCTTCGTTACATTAGGATGAGTCTTGTCGGAAGCGATATGCATTGCTTGTAGCATATTTAAGGGTATAGGCATTTCATCCCCCTCAGGTGTTACCCAGGTCGTCCCCCTATTTCCCCAAGTGTCTATGGTTGATGCTAGGTGGACCCAATCCACATTGTCTGATTCCGTCATACTCGGTAACACATCCATGTAAGGAGAATCTTGGCCAATGTCTGTATCCTTCTTACAAGTGTAACAATATTGTAGTGGGGCCGAGTGAACTGTGGTGTCAGAGCAATGATCAATAATGGTTTTACTCCCTAAGGGGTGTACCTTACCAGTCACCAAATCCACTCTAAGGACAGAGTCTTGGAATTGCAAATAGACATGATTTTTAGACCAATCATGAACCATTTGTGCTTCCCTCATGAATGGTCGTCCTAAAATCATTTCATATGACATAAGGTGTTTAGAGAAATCATTTACAATGAACGTATGTCGTACCTTGTGTCCTAGAACTTTGATCTTAAGATCCTTGAGCATCCCCATAGGTTTGGCTATGGTACCATTTGCCATCTTTACCACAATGTTAGTAACACTGAGGTGGGGTTTTCCCATGGATTGCCAACAATCTTTTGTAATGATGCTAACTCCCGCACCACCATCAAGAATTCCCTTTATAGTTAATCCCTTGGTAGTGATGGGCAGGGTCGCATTAGACTCGTCGCCTTCAAAATACTGCCCTAATTCGTTAATGGGTACCTGAATCACAGACTCGTGCCCATCTAAGTCAAGTGATTGCACATGATTTTCCTCATCAATCATAATCGAGTCAGGCCTATTTGGTTGCGCAAACTGCGGTAATCCCGTTCGTAGCTCTCCGTTAAGGAATGCTCGAAGTGCAAGGAATAACTCAGGATCTCCATACAGCTTTGCTATGATCGTGGTTCGGACCTCAGAAGACATGAAGTCCACTAGTTTGGCAACATTCATTGGCGTTTTGCAGGGTGTAGGTCCTTGACTAGGAACTGGTGAGGATGGAATCTCATATTCCTCAATGGGATCAGGTATTCCTTCGTTAAACATCCTTTCCAACAAGAAGGGTGTATGCTCACTTTCTGATGTCCCGTCCTCACTCCCTTCTTGGATGATACTAGATATGGCTAATGGTCTATGGTTCATGTGGGGTGGATGAACTTGCGTGGGAAACACTGTGTCATGAAGTTTGACATGCATGGGTTCTGGTTCTAGTTTCCTTTGAGTCTCCTCCACTAAACCTCTTAGATGTTTCACCTGCTCAATCTCGTCTACTGGGTTTGGGTACGTCCCAATCTTCTTTTTACGATTCTTCCCTTTTTGGCCCTGCGGTTTATCTTGGGGGTCTTGGATTGGATTTGGAAACACTTCTGGTGTTTTCAGAGGATCTTTATGGTTTTCTCTTATTCGGTTTTCATTTGGTTCCATGTTACGGTTTTCTTTGTCGGTCTTTCTCTTTGTGGTATTGGTTCTAGTCTCCATTGTCTCGACTGAATCTGAATCATCCTCGAGGTCATTCATATACACGGGGTCATCTCCTGTTCCTATGTTTGTTTTGGAACTTGGCTTTGAATTTTCCGTATTTTGCGACTTCTTCCTTCGTGTCTTCTTTTTCTTTGCTTGGATAACTGACGCGGTATCTCTCTCTTGGAGGATATGGCCTGGCCCTTGAAGCATGGACCGTGTAATCGCATAAGCGGGTGCGACGGGTGGTATTGGTGATATCACACTAGCAATTTTGACCAAATTCAGGGGTGTGATTTTAGGCGCATTTGGGTTATAGGGGCATTGGGCAATCAAGTGATCTATGCCACAACGATTACATGTGAGTATTGGCATTGCAGACGTGCTCCCTTGATTCATTTGCATCTGTGCAGCATTCTTTTGTAGCCTAATAGGGCACTCCGCTGCTCGATGTGGTCCACCACACTCGTAGCATTGAAGAGGTGGCCTCCTAGCCTGGGTGTTGATATTTTGACCTCTGGATGCGAGAGCAGCAGCTTGATAAACCGGCTTGACTTGCCCCCAACAATCTTCCATGTAGTATATAGGACACTCTTCCAATGTATCAAGTCCGTAGGCAATACTAGTGTCTATTTCCTCCTCACAGCCATCTGGATAAGCATTTGATGGCTCGCAACCCACTTGGTTCATAGGGGTGACTCTTGGATGCGGGGGTTGCGGTCCTAGCACAGGAGGTGGTAGCGGTGTAGCTTGTACAACATTTTGAGATCTAGGGACCATGTGTTGCGGTAGTTTCTCAACAGGTGGAGTAGGCATCAATACAGGAGCACGAGGCGCATCCATCCAGGCTACAGGTGGTCTATTTGCCATCATACGTTTGATCATTAAACAATCCTTAGCTTGGTGACCATACCTACCACATGCGTTGCAAGTTCCATTAAATTTTACTCTAAACGTAGGGCACTCACTAGTGCTATGTGGACCTAAGCAAATGGAACACCATTGTTGCTCCCTTCTTGGATACATGTGACTATTTTGAGGGGGTCGATTATCCTTAAGAGACTCTTGGATTGCCTTGGTGAGGTCTGTCAAGAATGTCTCAAATACTTTTGGCTCATTGGCAATGGGCTTTGCAGTCATGGGTTCATACTCAATGGCTTGTGAGCTAGTGGATCTCGTGTCAGTACACACCTTCATGGCTGCTATCATCAAGTTGTCCTCTAGTTGGATTGCATTGGCAGTGACATCTTCCCAGGTTGTGATACCTCTAATCACTAGTCCATTATAGATTCCTTCATTCCTCAACCCTCGAATGAATCGATCAAGCAGTTGGTTATTGTTGAAGCGCTCATTTACAGGGCAGCGAGAGTTTAAGTGCTTTAGACGACTAATGAAGTCCCTTACTGACTCTCCTTCCTTCCGTTCGGCCTTCTGTAGCTGAGATGCTACACCCCAAAGCACACCTTCTCGTATGTACTCCTTTAGAAACAACCTTTGAAGGGTAGGGTAGATTGTTTTCTCGTCCACCCTTAGGGTCCTATACCAATCTCCAGCCTTACCACTTAATGTCAAGCTTAAGGCATTGCACTTATGTAGTTCGTTGCGTTCCCCTAAGGAATCACATACTTGTTCAAAAACTTCAATGTGTTTTCTAGCATCTTCATCCCCATTGAATTTTTGCGTGAGTTTGGAAATTTGTACTGACTTAATTCTAGGCTCTCTATCAGATGCATGACGCATATTTTCCGCGATAGATCGACCTATGGTTTGAGCAAACGCTGCCAAGTCACCTATGTGAGGAGGCAGGGCCGGTGGAGGTACTCTTGGAATCATATGTGGGAGAGGGACGGGTGCCGGTCTTGGCATATGTGTGGATGATGCAGGATATGGAACATAACCGGGCATAGGTCCACTCGGATAAGGGCTAGGGAGCAGCACTCGAGGAGCATAAGCAAGTGGTACAATTGGAGGTGTGGGGGCCATGTGTGCATAAGGGGCTAGAGGCACATATGGTCGAGGCCCCATATTAGGTACTACGACACTAGGTAGTGGCACTGCGCTAACCGTAGATGTCATCGGTACATTCTCTGTCAGGCTTATCCCTGGAGTGAGCACTGTGTTTTCCTTGATAGAGGGTTGAGCCAAGTTAGGGAAGCTAAAGTTTTCGCTCGGAGGCTCAGATTGCATAGAGACCCCAGGTGAAATGACGTAAGATGGGTCCATGGGGCTCATTAGAGGAGTCTCCATTTGTGATAGAGTAGGCTGTTAAGCCTTGCTCGTATCCAGAAATCTCATGGGGCCAGTTGAGAGTATATTTACCCCTCGGTTTTGCCTTTCTGATTGAATAATGCCATGGATAACATTACAGATCATTTTCTGTTGATCTTCGATGCTCGTGGCACTAGAGGTGGATTGTACAATCTCTATCCATCCTACATGGTAGGCGTGGCCAGAGTGTAGATCCGTCAACACCTCAGTGTGGAGGTTGTATGTCCAATGATCATTAATGAACAATCCTTCTAGAGTCGACGTGTTAACGATTTCTTGTGAGGTAGAAGCAATGTTGCTCCCCGTGGTTTTACTTGTCACCAACGGTACTCTAGAGGGAACTTCTGAAGGAGGTAGCTCAACAGGGCCTTCTTGGTAAGAAGTTGGTAGGATATCCACATGGACACTCTTTGGGGGTGTGGGGTCCACGTGCGATGTAAAAGGAGAGTCCACTTCCCCACCCCCTTCGTGTGCTTCATTTGCATCAGGTTCCGAGCGAGTAGCTCTACCTAATGTTTCCATGAAACGGCTAAACATACTAGTACTAGGCTGTGGAGCTTCGGGAGGTGCATGGCCTTCTCTCTCAGTGTTTTGGGTAGGGTATGCTTCCATGATTTCTGAGTCGGAGGAGGAATCACTAGCGGCTATTTTAGGGTCTTGGGTGGTGCTACCTTGTGTCCCCGCTGAGGGTCTAGCGCCTATCGTGGATGGGTAATGGGTGTCCGTATGAATAGAGGCACTACCAATGTGATCGTGCTCTAACACTCGCCTAGAGCGTAAGTGCATGTGCTTTTGATACCCTAAGGAGTCAAAAAGCTGCTCTAGGAGGCCTTGTGACTAGTTTTTAGCGTGTTTTTTGTTTGTTTTTTTGCTAGATTTTTTAGAGCGTGTCGTGGAATGGGAGGAGGCTCAGATTGCATAGAGACCCCAGGTGAAATGACGTAAGATGGGTCCATGGGGCTCATTAGAGGAGTCTTCATTTGTGATAGAGTAGGCTGTTGAGCCTTGCTCGTATCCAGAAATCTCATGGGGCCAGTTGAGAGTATATTTACCCCTCGGTTTTGCCTTTCTAATTGAATAATGCCATGGATAACATTACAGATCATTTTCTGTTGATCTTCGATGCTCGTGGCACTAGAGGTGGATTGTACAATCTCTATCCATCCTACATGGTAGGCGTGGCCAGAGTGTAGATCCGTCAACACCTCAGTGTGGAGGTCGTATGTCCAATGATCATTAATGAACAATCCTTCTAGAGTCGACGTGTTAACGGTTTCTTGTGAGGTAGAAGCAATGTTGCTCCCCGTGGTTTTACTTGTCACCAACGGTACTCTAGAGGGAACTTCTGAAGGAGGTAGCTCAACAGGGCCTTCTTGGTAAGAAGTTGGTAGGATATCCACATGGACACTCTTTGGAGGTGTGGGGTCCACGTGCGAGCCACAAACGGCTCCAAGCACTCAACAAGCCTAAACTAGCAAGCTCAAGAGAGCAAAGGGTGTCTCACTCACCGCTCTACGCTCGCCTTTGTGGTGGATTCCTCGCCGCGATGAAGAAGAAGCTGCAGTCGTGCCGCGCTCAACCGCTCTCCGTTTGGTCACTCTATGCCCTCGGAATCCCTAAAACTGTCAATTTCCAGTAGGGAACTAGGCCCAAACTAGAAAGTCTAAGGGTGCAAGTGGGAAGAGAAAGGAGGAGAGTGGAGGATTTGTCCCACATGCTCTCATTCTCTCTTGAGGGAGTAGGGTATATATATAAGAGTGAGTCTAGTATATATCATAAGACTGAGGACTGAGGCCTGGGCCTGGGCTTGGGCTTGGGGAAATGATCACGATCCCGATCTATCTTTTATACAAACCAACCCGTCCGTTTTTATACTCACGTTTTTTATTTTCAAAAAATTTAACCGCCCGCTCACTCGCATTTTTATTTTCCGATTTTTATTTTTTTTTTCATAAATTTTTTTTTTCCAGATTAAAAAAAAAAAAAATGCAGAAAATACGGAAATTGAAAACGCAGAAATTGAAAATGCAGAAATTGAAAAACGCAAGAAATGCAGAAAATTGAAAAAGCGCAGAAAATGTAGAAAACGCAGAAATTGAAACTTAACAGAAAATTAAACGCAGAAAATGCAGAAATTGAAAATAAATGCAGAAAATGCTAACTGTGCAGTGCAAACCAAAAAACGTAGATAACGCAAAAAACAGAATTTCCACACAACTACACACCCTCATTCCCTGCCTTTCCTATGATAGAAATTGCACCACAAGAAAGCGTAAAGTGCTAACCGAGCTTAGTGTAGGGCATATCCCCGGCAGCGGCACCAAAAATGTGCGCTCCTTGCCGCACTGTCGAAGCAAGGGACTTGCCAATACACCGTGTGCGAGCCACAAACGGCTCCAAGCACACAACAAGCCTAAACTAGCAAGCTCAAGAGAGCAAAGGGTGTGTCACTCACCGCTCTACGCTCGTCTTCGTGGTGGATTCCTCGCCGCGATGAAGAAGAAGCTGCAGTCGTGCCGCGCTCAACCGCCTCACCGCCGTCGTGCCTTCGTAATGCTCGATCGCACACACACTCTCCCTCTCTCTCTCTCTCACACACACATACACGAGGAGGTGAAGAAGAAGAAGATGGAGATGGAGCAAGAGCACTCTTCTATTGCACAAATGAGAGAATGAGTAAAAATGATGTTTAGTTGGCTTTTATAGGAGCTCACCCCATTCACACTTGGACGCCCATGCTTAGCCAACTAATCCCTTGAATGTCCCAATTAGAGTGCGTCTCTCATCGGCGATCACTCTTACCCTTTTCCTATTGGACCGACAAGCCCGGTACCTGACTCTAAATAATACAACGTTTATAGATCATAGGGTGTCCGTGTGCCGTGAGGGTTAACAAAAACTCTGGTGGTGGATGATTTGTCAGGATAGTCTTTGACAAGTCCACCTTGGCATAATACATAGTGTAGCTTATCCTTTTTTCCATTGGTCAAGTCTCTCAAAAGTCACAACTTTGTGACTGCTTGGTCTATGTAAATTGGTTTTGGGAACCCTAAAAGTTTGAAATTTAAAAACTTTCAAAAAAATGTCTCTAAGAAATGTTCTTTTGGGTGCAAGCTTTCTTCCTAGAATCACTACAAGAGGCTCTTCATATTAGCGACGCTCACACAGCGACGCTCATAGCGACACCGGCTGGGGTAAAAAAATAACCGAGCGCGCCCAAAAACTCAGATCTGAGTTTTTCGGCGCCCTCAAGCAAGGAGCAGGTAACGCTCTCCCTCACTCTCTCTCTCTCTCTCTCTCTCTTTTTCTTCTCCACACACACACACACACACACACGAAGAGAGGAAGGAGAGCCAGGTATGCTCCTTCCCTCTCCTCATTCTCATGTTCCCTTCCCCTCTTTCTCTCTCCCTCTCTCTCTCTCTCTCACACACACATACACACACACATAGTGTTTTTGAGAGAGAGAGAGAGAGAGAGAGAGAGAGAGTACAAACAAAAACAAAAACGCACACACACATACATAAACAAAGAATACACACACACATTGAGAGAGAAAAAGAGAGAGAGAGCATGCATAAACAAAAAACGCACGCATTGAGAGAGGAAAAGAGAAAGAGAACATGCATAAACAAAAAACGCACACATTGAGAGAGGAAAAGAGAGAGAAAACATGCATACGATCCAAAAAAACGCACACACATTGAGAGAGAAAGAGAGAGAAACTAATTTAATGTCGTAGGAAACTAATTAAAATTAAAAGACCTAAAGATCTAGCCAACGAGGAGTTGAACTCAAGACCTATTATTCAAGAGGGAAATGGCATAATCAATCTATCATACTTGGCATGGGTGATAGAAAGGTTATACCATTTATCTCTTTTTATTGGCACACACATCCACACACGCGCACACACACAAGAAGAAGAGAGTTATAACGTCGTAGGAAACTATCTTAAAAGACGTTAAAGATTAGGTTATATGTAGACTTACATTAAATTAAATTTACGTTTATTTAAGCTAGATTTAGATTTACGTTATATTAGATTAGATTTAGGTCTCCATAGGCTGCGATGCCTGCATGAAGCGGGTGAAGAAAACCCTCAATGGAATATAGGGTATTGCTGCCTTCACTCATGGTGGGCGCCGTCGATCCAAAAGTACTCGTGAAATGTCTTCAGAAGATAGGGAAGAAGGTGGATCTTCAGGGCGGCAAGAGTCACTACATCCCCGACACAATGACCATCTAGACAACCTCTAGTCAGTAGACTTACGTTAAATTAGATTTAGCTTTATTTTTAGTTAGATTTACGTTTATTTAGATTTACGCTTATTTACGTTAGATTGAGTCCACGCAAGAATTACTTACGGTTTAGGGTTTAGAGTTAGACGAACAGTGAAAAGATCTACTGTGAAAAGATGTTAAGATGAAGTGAAGTGCTACAGCTAGAGAAGAGGCAAAGGGGTTTTGTCCACTACATGCAGTATCATGTAGACGTGGATGTGTAGATTTCTTGTACCCACAAATATAGGTATTGACCAATAAAGACGAGATTATAACCCGGTGGTTCTGATCTCCGTGCCCTCTAGACCGAGGTGTGCGGGGATTGGACATGACTAGAGAATGTGAGGTAAAGAGAGAGAGAGAGAGAGAGAGAGAGAGAGAGAGAGAGAGAGAGAGAGAGAGAGAGAGAGAGAGATAAGACGAAGAATGCCAATAGAATATTAAATTTGTTGTCCAGGTTATAAGTTTTTTATCCTCATTATGAGTAGCGACGAGGATGTGGGACCGTCCAACCGAAACACCTATCTCTCAACGAGGGTCTTATGTCCTTGTAATCAATGCAAGCATGATGTGCGACGGACAAGACGTGTTTCTTTGCAGCATGTTCGCGAATTTGGCGATTTCGATCCATCTATTATAGATCGAGTTGTTGCCAATTATAACTCGTCGGACTCTGACGCTGGCCAACAAGCAGCAGTCTTGCAACCCAATAGACGTGTTCGCAGGCGCTTTGGTCAAGCAGCATATGTGAGGCAACAAGATGTAGCCTCTGACAGCTCGGGGGATGATCATGCAGAGCACATTCCCAACGAGGCAATGTTTGAGCTCGAGATTGATGAAATGATCGAGACGATCATGGATTCAGAAAGGCTTATCTATGATGATATGAAAAGTGAAGCCGATACGCCATTGTATAATGGAGCATGTATGTCTAGATTGAAAGCACTCTTGGTTCTTCTCAACATGCAGGCAAAGTTTGGATGGAGTGACACTAGCGTCACAGCGCTTTTCAGGTGATCTATTACAATTAGTTTACTTTAATAGAACTCTAAATGTACAATGATCTGATAGATTTTTACACGACTGTATCATATTTTTATGTTGTGTAGATTGCTGAAAGAGCACATACTACCAGCTGACAATGTGATGCCAGATTCCCGAGATGAAGCAAGAAAGATTTTGCGAAACTTGGGGATGGATTACAATTCTATCCACGCTTGTCCTAATGACTGCATTCTTTTCAGAGGGGAATACACAGACATGGAGAAGTGTCCGAAATGTGATTCCGAAAGATATCGAGTAGATCTCCACGGGACAAAAATTCCACAAAAGGTTTTGTGACATTTTCCTCTGCTTCCTCGCATCAAGCATTTCTTCGAATATAAGTCCATGGCCGCCCTAGCATCATGGCATGAGGAGAATAAATCTTCGGATGGTGTGCTACGAATTCCTGCAGATTGCGCAGCCTGGAAACATATAGATGGAACATGGTCGGATTTTGTCAGGGAAGCTCGAAATTTGCGCTTAAGCCTGGCTATGGATGGCGTAAATCCATTTGGTCAAAGATCAACATCTTACAGTGTATGGCCCGTTGTCATCGTCAACTACAACATTCCCCCGTGGTTGACTACGAAGAAGGGGCACCTATGGCTAAGCTCGATTGTGCCAGGGCGATATAAAGTGGGGAATATGGATGTGTATCTTTGTCCAGTATTGGAAGAGCTACAACAATTGTGGATTGGCATAGAGGTGGTGGATATGAGCCGACACACAGGACGACGGAATGCTTTGATCAGAGGCATTCTAATGTGGACCATGCATGACTATCCCGAGCTAACAGAATTCTCAGGTGATCTATTGACACTCCTCACTCAGACACTGTAAATATTGTTTTTTCCCATGGTTGATCTATTATCATGTGTATACATGTAGGGCTTCAAACAAGCGGATATAGAGCATGTGTCACATGTGGACCTAGACTGAATGCACGTAGGGCACCCTCACTGAAGAAGCAAATCTACGAAGGTCATCAAGCGTATCTTCCAGAGAATCATGTGTTACGCGACGGCTTTTTGGGAAGAGAGCCACCAAGGATGTCTGCACAAGCATGGTTAGAGCAGAAGGAGATGTGCGATGACGGATTGCCTCCAGGGATGAAGAGACTATCTCTATGGTACGAGTTACCATACTGGCCCCGACTCATGATCAATCACTTGCTCGATCCAATGCACATATTCAAGAATGTGGGTAATCTACTATGGGACCATTTGACCGGCAAGAAAGATACTTTGGGAGCCAGAGTTGACCTTAGAAATGTGGATCGTATGGAGCAATATTGGCCGCAAACAGCGTCTAATGGATCGATAAAACTCCCTAAAGCACCATGGATTTTCACAGGAGCCCAAGAACGCAAAGTAAAAGAGGCCATTCGATCTTTGTGGACCCCCACTGGCGTAATGCACTCGCTCCGAACGTGTTTTACTAAAGAAGGAAAGCTTACCGGTTTGAAGTCACACGATTGGCATAAAATGTGTCAGGTACGTTCATAGTGGTCTTTAATATCATTGCATAAAATGTGGACTTTAATATCATTGCTGCACATACTTTACAGTTTATTTTACCGGTTGCCATTGAGGGATGTTTGTCTCTCGATATCCGTAACACAATCTACAAACTTGCAAAGCTGGTGCAATGGATCTCACAAAAGGAGATCAACGTAGACTCCATACCACTCGCCAAACTAAATGCTGCGGAGCTTGTGTGCATGTTTGAGAAACATTTTCCTACTACAATGCTAACCATTCAGGTGCATCTTCTTGTTCACATAGTTGATGAGGTGGAAATAGCTGGCACAGTTCATTCCAGATGGATGTTCTTCTTAGAGCATTTCATGAAAACGCTTAAGGGATATGTGCGTCAAAAGGCACGTCCGGAGGGTAGCATGGCAGAAGGTTGGTTGGTATCAGAGTCCCTAGTGTACATTGGAGAGTGGCTAGACGGATTTGATAAATCCCGGGACACGCTATGGAGAACCATAGATGATGAGCGCATATCTGGGATTGTCACGTGCAATCTCGGTGTTGAGAAGAAGATGACGAAAGATCTAGAGGCTAAAATCAACCGATTTTGCATGCTTCACAATCCAGTGATGCAAAAGTGGATTTCACAATATGAGGATGCAAAGCAAGAGCGACAAAGGGCACGAATCGAGTGGAGACGGGGAAGACGACCACCGATGCACTATCCAGCGGTTCTCGAGAGCCTACCAACCTTCATGAGCTTAAGATGGTTGCACAACCAATTGAAAAGCGCACAACAATGCGGTGACGAAGTGACTGAAGAAGAGTGGGAGTACTCTCGGGGTTGCGCGACCAAGGTAAGTTTGCAATGTACGACTAGCAAGTGACTTTATTTATAAACGTTTGAACGGCCACTCATAATCTTTGTTCATTGTAGTATAAGTCATACACAGCAGCATGGTGTAAAGGTCGACATTTTAGGGTGGAACGAATCGACAAAAAGCGTTTTACTCAAGATTGTGGAATCATGGAAAAATTTGAACAGTCTAGTCGACGACGTTCCTCTGATGCAGATCCTGTGGTGGCGGAACTCACTTACTTCGGCACGCTGCAAGAGATTTTGAGGATCGATTACAGAGGATTTTTTGTCGACTTGTTCGACGTGCAATGGTTCAAGATAATCATGGAGGGTCGCAACTCTACTATGCGTAGAGGAGAGTCTGGTTTTCTTGAGGTGGATTCTACTAAGAAATGGACTGACCTAAGAGACACTTTCGTACTACCCGAGCATTGTGAACAAGTAAGTATGTAAATAGTTAACATCCCCCTTTTACAAGTTATGTGCTTGAAAGCTCTCATGTAAGTTATGTGGCTCTGGCAGGTAATATTTCATCCTACAAAGTCTACATCAAACTGGTGGTACGTCATAGAGGTAGCCCCTCGTAGTGCAAGGACGTATGAAGGCTACCATGTGCCAATCACAACGACATCAATGGAGGAGATCAGTGAAGATGCTCAATCAGAAGCCGCTGCGGTGGTGCCAAACGAGCATCAAGATGCTACTACTCTATATGGGGTGCATGCAGAGGAGCTACAAAATGAAACAGAGGATATGTGTTTAAACGGAGAGCTCTATATAGATATAGGAAGTTATGCTGAGTTATGCGAGGATGAGAGAGAGATCTCTTAAAACCACAAATATTGTATTTGAACAATTTTGCTCCGTGTTGTAAAAGCTCTGGCTCTCTAAGTACCTTCCATGGTGTATAACGCTCTTTTCTACTCGCGCTCACATCTTTTGATTGAAAATTCTGAGTTTTCGACTTGCCTCTTCTATCACTCGATTCATTGCGTCATTGTATTTATATGCGTCATTACGTCATTGTATTTAATGGTCTTTGCATCATTGTCTACTCTATTCATTCAATATTAAGTTTAAGTATTCGTGTGTTTAATGCAGGTATGGATGATGAGGAGTTTCTTTCTTCTTTGTCACCGCAGCAGAGACAGTGGTACGTGGAGCGTCATCGCTCTGGCGCATCATCGCGCGTTCCTACACCATCCGCATCTCCCTCTCTTTTGGAGCATTCGGCGCGCTCCGAAGCCTCGGCGTCGACGAGACGAGCTTCACACTCGTCTAGACACCGGCGCTCTAGTGATGGCGATGGCGGTTGTTGTGGGGATTCCGCCACCGATGCCTCCACACCGCCTCGTGTTCGACGAGGCTCTTTACCCTCCCCTTCTTTGCCCGCCCCCACACCAGCCACATCATCGCCATCTACGCCAGGTTTTGCACGGCTGACTGTTCCTAGAAGCTACACACCTCTACCTACTCCGCCAGGAGCCACCCCACTCGACACTCCTCGCTTCGGGGCCCAGACGCTGGTGGAGACACCTGACCTCCGTACCCCCATCGACACGCCGCTAGAGACCTCTGCCAGGACACCCAAGTTCACGTGTCACCGGCCAGAGGGCTTGCCTTACTCCGTCGACATCAGCGGCGGCATCATCATGGATGATGACGGCAAGAAGGTGATCTCGCGCATGCGTGGTCTTTGCTCTCAGCTGTTTAGACACTACATACTAAACAAATGGAGTGAAGTACCAAGTGATTTAAAAAACAGAGTCATCAGCATACTTCATGATGAGTTTCCCGTTCCAACACGGGATCAGCGCTTCAATGAAGACCTGATGAAGATTCGAATGCGCGAATACTGCAAACACAAGCGTTCCGAAGTGCAAAAAGCAATCAAGAATGGGTGGAACAGGCCAGATTGGCTGGCCAAAGAAGATTGGAAGAATGCAAAGAAAGCAGCGCGCGAGAATCCCGACAAGTGGAAGCAACAAAAGGATGCAGCCAGAGCGCGAGTAGAGGCAGCGAGCTCGCACCACTTGGGGAGCGGTGGATGGGCATCATTTGAGGCCGATTTTGTAAGTCTTTTCACATTGCTCTTTATGCATGTTCGATAGTTTAGGGTTTATGAGTTTTTTAGTTCTAACATAATGAAATCTTTGTATGTTTTGACAGTGGTCGATGACAGGACGTGATCCCACACCGTACGAGCGCGAGTACGCAGGCAGGAAGGGCTTAAACGCCCTGATAGACATTCTCAGTTCTCGCGGCGGCATGGTTAGTATTAGGGTTTACTCTTTTTTATTTTTTGTATTGTTTTATAAATGTCGTTATATGTTTATACTTACTGAAAGCTGTCTTATTGTCTTTTTTTGCAGAATCCGACAGATACGCCGCTTGGACGCGACGAGACGTCTGACTAGACGACGTCAGTTTAGCCGTAGCTAGATAGCATTAGTTTAGGGTTTCTCATAGCTTATGTATCATGAGACGGATTTTATACGTCTTTTTGAACCATGTATATTATTACATTTGTCACCGCAGTTCCTTTTGCCAATCAATTCTTTATGCCTATGATGTTGTGCAATTGTCATTATTACATTTGCCAATCAATTCATTTTGCCTATGATGTGTACAATTGTCAATTTTGCAAACAATGCGTCTTGTGGGTGACTATTTTGGGTCTATTATCTACCTTTGCACTTTTTTTAAAAAGTGAATCAAGTACAATATGGTTGATGGGTGGCAGGGCATTCAATGCCCTGCCACCAAAAAAATATTCTCTCAGGCGTAGCTATAAGCGTCGCTATTTATGGCTCTGTAGCATCGCTATGAGCGTCACTATAGTCTTCTGTGTAAACGTCGCTATAGGCGTCGCTATATGCGTCGCTATATAGCGACGCTCATAGCGACGCATATAGCAACGCCTATAGCGACGCTCTCGTAGCGACGCTTGTAGCGACGGTTTTAGCGACGCCGGGGGTTATAAAAACCCAATGTATTTCCATCGCTAACAGCGTCACAAGAGCACACAACCTCTTGTAGTGAATTACCTAACTCAATTGGATTTGTGTATCAAAAGTTACAATAATGTTGGTGAATTGCACTTCAAACAACACTCAAAACAGTCTCATGACCAGGACATTGGAACTTTTTCATGTATCTTTGTCTCCATAAGGTATTTTTGAGAGGAAAGGTGTAATTTTCCCACATGAATTGGTGCAAGGCTGTAGAGCTACTTAAAGCTCATTTCATGAATGGATAAACTTGGTCTCTTTTGCATTACATCTCTCTTGTTTATGGTGATATTGTGATAGCTTAGCAACAATTCAAGATTGTGTTTATGAGTCCAAGTTAATTGATCTTGGAACCTGATTCTCTTGAATGATAATCTAGCCAACACACACACACTTGTGTGCACCATGTTTCTCTTTCATCCACCCTAGCTAGTGAGGCGGTCCGGGGCGGGCAACAAGAAGAGCGGCCTCTAAACACCCTTTGAGGCTCCCGTGCTGCTCAATTGGGTCTGGGGCAAGCACAATCAGAGACAACAACAACCCACAGCTAGAAACCAAACAAGAAAAGGGGCCCCACCTAGTTGTAGATGCAAACTAGGACGCACGTGATATCTCCTTGTACTCAAACGCACAAAGAGAGGGGAATGCAAGATAGCCACACACACCAAAGAACAAGGTAAAAGCATTAGAAATATTTTTTGGTGGTGGCAATGGTAGGGTCTTTATTTCAGGCACCTTAAACTCCTTCTCATGTACCCTATAAGTAAGTATCCCTGCCAATTGTGCACGCACACTATCTTCTACCTTGAAAGAGTATTGGAACTCTTGCAATTCCATAATCCACTTTGAGATCCTAGTGCTAAGATTCATTTGAGATGACACCTAAGGAAATAAATTTTCTGCAGTGAGAATTACAAAAGGTTTTGGTAGCAAGTAGGATCTAAACTTTTTCACCGCAAACATGAGAGAAAGCATCATGAGTTCTGCCTCCGTGTAGCCTCTCTCCAAAGCATTCATGACCCTACTAGCAAAGTAGATGGGTTGCATCCGGGTACTATGGGGATCTTGTTGTAATAAAACTACACCAATTGTTTCCTTCCCAACACTAGAGCTAACAAAGAATGTGTACTCCCAAAAAGGAGGCATGAGTATTGGTAGCTCTGACAAAATGAATTTAATGTTACAAAAGTACTCTTCAAGCTCCTAAGACCATTCAAATTCTACTTGTTGTGTCAAATTTTGTAAAGGATGAAGCAACTCCGAAGATAAGTGAATAAAGCGTGACATATACTTCACCTTTTGAATGAATGAGATGACCTCTTTGAGATTCTTGGGTGATGGGAGCTCAATAAGAGCCTTTTCCTTTATAGGAAACCTTGTGACCAAGCAAGATCACTTCATCCTCACCTATGTGACACTTGTCGGGGTTGAGTTGACCTCCCATGTCGTAGAGCTTCTTTAAACCTTCTTCTACCCTTTGTAGATGCAATGATTTCGAGCTATAAATGCAAAAATCATCAATAAAAACCCTAATGGACTTTCCAAAGAATGCTTGAAACACCATGTTCATGAAGCGTTGGAAAGTTGCAGGAGCATTTGTCAGTCCAAATGGCATGAATCTAAAAGCATAACAACCCCAAGGAGTGATGAAGGTTTTTTTCAACTAATCTTCCAATGCGATACCTATTTGAAAGTAACCCGAGTAGCCATCACACACAATGTACTTCTCATGACCAGCTACCTCATTTAGTATCTCATCTTGAAATGGGAGGGGAAAGTGATCTCTTTTTGTTGCCTCATTGAGTGGACGGTAATCCACACACACCCTCCACTTGCCATTTTTCTTAGGAGTGACAACAACGGGAGAGACCCACTCTGAATTCTCCACTGGATAAATGAAACCTGCTGCTAGAAGCTTTCTTACCTCCTTGAGTAAATCTTGCTCCTTGATGACTCCTAGCCTTCGTAGCTTCTGAGCCTTAGGTGTGGCCTCTGGCTTCAACTCAATTTTGTGTTGAACAGTATCTACTCCACGCACATCGGTGTAGTCTTTAGCAAAAAGCCTAGGAAATTTCCTTAGCACACATTTGAACTCCTCTCTTTCGTCCTTTGTAAGTGTTGTAGACAACATACCTTCTAACATTCCTTCATCTTGGAAATTTTGGTTCTCTTGGGAACCTACCTCTTCCAAACCTGGGCAAGAGGTCTCTTGGTTGTTTGGATTAAACCTTACCCCCATGACTTCGATGGAAGACTCCTCTTCAGTAATGCTGCCGCTACTTTCTCCTTCTGAAGTGCTATCGGTCCAGCCTTCCTCCGTCTCACTTTGAGATGATTCTTCATGGAGCTCCTCTTGGCGTTGCTCCTTCATGTCAAAGACCACCTTCTTATGATTTTCATTCCTGCAAATTAGATTTCCACTCTCCCAATCCTACAAAGCTCGCATTTTCATTAGCCATGGTCTCCCTAGGATAAATGGGTAACCATTTTCTTTGGTAGACATAACATGAAAATCCACTGCCTTCTTAATGCCAAAGGCCTCTACAAAAACATTTTTACAAATGCCTACACACCTAGCTTTGCTATTGTTTGCCATCTGGACTTTAATTTCAGGTGTCTCATGGATGTGCATGCCTAGTTTTTGCATGAGTCCCTCTGTCATGATGCAAATTTGTGCACCCCTATCCACTAGACCTTTCCTAACCAATCTTCCTTTGATGTAACAATCTAGCACAGGTGTAATATCCTCATTCATTTCAGCATGTGCAATTTTTACATCAGGAACACTCTCTTTTATCTTTGTCCTTCTGCTAACTACTTTCGTTAAATCCTTCCTAACTTGTGGGCATAATGCAAGAAACTGAGGCCATGAGATATCAGGACCCTTACCTCTCATGTCTTCCAATAGATTGTATGGAGCCATACTATGTCCAGGAGGGAAGTCTTGGAGATTGATACGACGTCGAGTCCTCTTAGCTTCCTTGGTCTCCTTTGCCTTCTTGCCTCGTCCATGGTCACTCTGTGATGTGACACCTTCTTTCTCTTTACCTTTTCCTCGGCCATGCTTAATTCCATTTGCTTCCATGTCAACCTCATTTGAGTTTGTCACCTCTACCACATGCACATTTGGGTCTGGCAAAGGTGGAACTCCTTTCACTCCTTGTGGAGATGGTATTGCTCCATTTGGACTTTGTAGAAGCCGTGGTTGCTGACTAGTTCCTTCACCTGCATTCATCACTGGGTAATTCAAGTTAGATCTCCCTGGCTCCCCACAGGGCCAAGGAAAATTATACATCCCATGTCTAGACTCACCGCAATTCCAACATTGCAAGACTCTCCTAGGTCGTGAATCTCGCTCTTCAGACTTCTTTGCTTGTCCCTTTGGACCTACAGCTTGTGCAAGGTGAATTGACAAGCTGCTTAAAGATTAATTTAACTTCTCAATCACTTCCACCGTTACCTCAGGAAGCTCCCTAGATGTTGATGCTTGTGACTTTCCTTTGGGTCTAAGACCTTCTATTGGAACCTCCCCCCTTAGGCACTTGAGTTTTCTATATTTCTCAGCCGCCCTAGTTTCAGCTGTATCAAAGGTAGCAGGTGCACCCTCCTCAACTTTTATCTTAAGGTCAGGAAAGAGTCTGGCAATGAACCTCTCCTTCTTTAGGAACTCTGCACCATCACCAGGGTTAGCAACATTTCGTATCCATAGAGCCCAAAGACGTAGAAACTCTTGCTTGTACAAGTAGTAGTCATCTAAGTCTTTTTGCTTATGAGAAACAATGTCTTGCCATAGCTTTTGAGTGTTTTGGGGATCAAAGAATTATCTCTTGAAATGATTCACAACTTCCGTGTAATTCCCTTTAACTTCCTCAAGCAACGAGTCAAACCAAGTGCTAGTATCTTTCCTAAGGACCACTTCAAACATCTCTACACGTTCTTGATCAATTACTATCCTCTTGATACGACAAGACATCTTGAAATTTGCTAAAAATAATTTTGCATCCTCTCCAAGCTCTCCAAAGAAAAGAGGATATCCAGAAATTTGCGTTGGCTCTCCATTGAATTGATTTCAAAGTGACGCGTTTTTGTTTTTTCTTTCTTTAAAAGATTTACAAAATAATATTTTCTAAATTGAAATTTATTCTACAACAAAATAAAAATACTCACATCAAATGACCTATGATAATCAATAAGAGGTAGGATGACAGGGTTTGGTGACTCGAGAATTTCTCCTACTCTTTGGGCACCAAACATGAACACCATATGTTGTTGAAAATGGAATTTTCTACTAATTGCAATGTTTATTCTAATGTGTGGAGTGAAATGAAAGGGGAAAACCTCTATTCTTGGGACATTATCCATTGTCTATGCATGACCTAATTCTTGAAACAAAACAAAAATATAGAGGTCCAAACTAAGGTCGTACCTAATGAGAGGCAAAATAAAAGGATTTACTGAAGCGTTTATCTCGGTCAACCTAAGAGGACCTATAATTCTATGAATTACTCGCTGAAATTGCAACTTAGTACTAAAAATTATGTGTACCTTTTGCCTTGCAATGGGAATGAAGGGATCATACAAATTCTCGTGATTCATACAAGCTACTTGATTATGATAAAGGTTGAACCTACACAAAACATACACAAGCCGTTCCTCAGTGGGGGCACCAATTTGAGGCGGTCTAGGGTGGGCAACAAGAAGAGCGGCCTCTAAACACCCTTCGAGGCTCCCGTGCTGCTCAATTGGAACTGGGGCAAGCACAATCAGAGACAACAACAACCCACAGCTAGAAACCAAACAAGAAAAGGGGCACCACCTAGTTATAGATGCGAACTAGGACGCACGTGATATCTCCTTGTACCCAAACGCACAAAGAGAGGGGAATGCAAGATAGCCAGAGAGAGGTAAAGAGCACAAATCAACTTGAGAAACTCAGTCTTAGCCTTAAAGACTAGATGCACACAAAGGTTGATGGGAAATAGAGGGGCAACACAAAACTTGACCTTGTTGCCAATACACAAATTGGTTTAGGGTCACGGGAGCCCTCTCACCGAGCACCCTCTTACAATTTACCTTTTAGGCAAACAATTCAACAAGCCCTCAAACCATCAAGCATGAAATGGCACAACAAACTTCAAGGACAATATAGCTTCAACCACCTGATGAGCCACTTATCAAGTCAATTTGGAGAGAAGAGTCGTAGTTGCAGCATACAATTGCACCCAAAACTATAAATCTTATTTATGCACAAGAGTAGGCTACAAGTGTGGTGAAGTGTATAGTATCACTCCACTCCTCTAGATGGCATAACTAACTTCAAGCTTCTCCATGCACCTATGTGTAGTGATGGAATAGAGCACTCACAATGTACACACTCTACATAACTAGGCTTGAAGATTGATGTGTTATGTGTTGAGAATGGTGTGGTGTAGTGTGATCATGTAATCATTTACAAGGGAGAGAAGGGCTCTATTTATAGGTTTTAGAAGCCCCGATTTGGATTAGGCCTAATCAAGTTTATTTGAAGGAATAAAAGATTATGCATATTTTTATTTTTTTTAATGAGGGTGGTTCTCTCTTGTCCTTTGAGTCACATGGATGTGGGCTCAAGGCAAGATAATTATTGAGGATGAAAGGAGAGAGGGATTGAGTGAATAATTTGGGAGGGCCTACTCTAGTAGAGGGTGCATTTTACAATAAGGTTAGTGGTTAGTAGTTAGTAATTATCACTAAAAAATATTTACAAAATCATTCACCAAATGGTGAGATATATGATGAGAAAAGTTAGAGAAGGGATAAGCTTGTAAAGCAAGGTTGAAGCTTGGAGAAGTTGACATTCACCTCTTTACAGCACCGGTAGAAGAAGCGGTTAGCATGGCGAAGTAGCGCGTGTCGATGAAGCTATGTTATCTTCAAACCTTGGAAAATTCATGATAAAAGCCTTCATTTGCAGAGGTTATCCTTGGATTTTTGCTGATTTTTGAAGTTCTTTACAAAGCTGAAGAGAGTATGGTAATATGGACATATATGTTAAGAGAAAGGGGGACACATAGGGTGTAGAAATGGAGGATGAAAGCTATGGAGGTGTGAGAGATGTGGCAATGGTGAAGAGGGTGAATTAGGACATGGGAGGTGCAGGTTTGGGAGTGGGAAGGAGAGGGAGGAGTGTGTGTGAAAGAGGAAAATGATAAAGTGGAAGAGGGAGTGTGGCTGCATAGCATGGGAAAACTGGGGTCCACCAATAAAATCATAGCTCACAGCTCGTAGCTCAAAAAAATATGAAAGAACTTGAGGTGAAAGTTCAGCTCACGAGCTACAACTTTTGTTTGTATCACCTTTCCAAATTCGGGGAGCATGTGATCTTTAAAAATTCAGTAAAACCGACTGTGTTTTCCACTGCACAAGGTCCTTGTGAGGTCCTTCTTTGGATGATTCTTTTGAATACCTCCAAGAGTGATCTCCCCATGGTGCATGCATGCATGCCACATACCCTTGACTTTATTTGGTAGGTCTATAATTGAAGATATTGTTGAGATCATGATATAAGTGAATAGTACAACTAAGAAAATCAAATATTTAGGGGTCTAAAAAAATATGTACATGTCAAATATAAATAATATAGGTGGAAAAAATATAAAGGGGTCAAAATAAATCTCTCTCATTATAAGTCTACCATAAAAAGATGAATATTTTTGGTGTTCTAATTTATGAAAGTAAAAGAGAATAGATGTAGGAAGGAAAAATCACAATAGTGAAAAAATATACACATAAATAAAACTAGTTTTTTTTGGATTTTTGTTGGGATGGAGTTACACCAAAAATAAGAGAAGCTTTCATGAAATTATTTTTATATGGAATAAAGAGTATGCAAAATGGTAAGAAAAAATATGTTAATGGTGAGTCAATGTACATAGCATAAATAACACACCATTGGTAGAAATATTTAAATAAATACCAAAATAAATATGAAAAATAATTTTATTTAGGCGCTATATACAATGAAATATTTACACACAAATGGGCCATAATATACTTATATTTTTTATTTTTTTGGCTCAACTAGCCCAGTGACTAGCTAATTAAGGGTTTTTAAAAAGATATGGGAAAAGTCCCCTAACTCACACACACCTATATACAGTGAAATGGTAGGGATAGCCACAGTGTTTGGATGATTTTGGTAGGGTGGTTTAACTCACTATGGCAATTACGGAGAGCTGAAAAACGGCTATCACTAGCATTATCCCATTCCTATCAAGTGGTATCAGAGCACCAAGTTATGCTAGCAAGGTTTGCTGTTACACTTTTGTGTGTTAGTGATTAGCACTCTTCAATTTAGAATTTCCTAATCTCCATTTGCATTATCTTAATAATCCCAATCCCTAATCGCCACTTGGGCAAGAGCATGCTTCACTACCTTTTGGTGATTAGGTGAGGTGGAACTTGCATTTTGCATTACAATTAGCATGTGTAAGTAGTTTATCATATTTCCACTTAGTGATTTTTTTTTTTCACAATTAGTCCCTACTCAAGCTTCAACTCCTTGCATTGTGCATGTGTGTAAGGAGAATTCACAAAGGGCTATCCAACCATTGTGTATTTGATTAAATTCCCCTTTTGTACAATTAATTGATTGACCAAATTGGTACATTATCATCTTTTGTTGCACCAATTGAACATTTGTGTGTGTGTGTGTGTGTGCACGCGCATGTGCTTCAAGGCATTCAATGCTCAAAGCATATTTTTTGGTGGAGTAGGAACCCTTTTGGCCCCCCTTTTGTTGCCTTCAACCACGTGGGGAGAATCCCCTTTCCTTGGGGAGTTCAAAGTCAGACAGATAATGGAACATAAATGGATGACTTATCCTAATGTAAAATGGGAAAATATCTGCTCGGAGATGTGTAAAAGTTGATTGAGACTTCTCAAACTCTTATGGAGCCTCCACCAACAATGACCATCCAAGAGAGGATAGTTCTCCAACCATCTATAGACTTGAAAGGCCTTGACAAAACAAAAGAAGTGAGTCAACAAGAACAAGACGCAAAAATTTTAGTTATAAAGGAGAACCAAAGGGAAACAATAGACAATAAAGACGAGGAGAAGGAGTCGCAACACCATCCAAAAAAGGAATGAGCAGACACATGCCAGAAAGACATAGAAAATCAAGTAGCTGAGAATACAACAGATAGCTTTGCCTACCGGATACCGTCTAATGTACAAGAGGTTAATGATAGTTGGCCAAAATAACTCTTGAAGATGGTTAGGAAAGCAAGAGATGAGAATAAAAAAGAAGGGACCGCACTCATTGCATAAGTTGACCTTGACAAAGGCATGTTTTCTCCATGTTTGATGCTGACATTCAGTTAATGTACGACATACATTTATCCTAGATCTTGATGCTAAGACAAGCAGACAATTCCCTTATACTTATAGCAAAACATTTGTAAAGAAAACCAAAAGAGGATATTGACAAGCTAAAGGAAGCTGAATTCATCTACAAAATTGAGCACATGGATTGGCTATCCCCAATTGTGGTGGTCTTAAAAAGAATGGTAAATTAAGAGTGTATGTCAGTCTCAAAAAAGTGAATGAAACTACTATCTGCCGTGACAATTATACTCTTCCTATCATTGATCATGTCTTGGAAAGAGTAGCAAGAAAATGTGCACATAGATTTTTGGATGGATTTTCAGGTTATAATCAGTTGGTGAGATCAACGCAAAAGCACTTTTGTAACTGAATGTGGCATTTTTGCTTACCGAGTAATGCCTTTCAAGTTGAAAAATGTACCAACCACCTTCCAAAGACTTATGGCTCATGCTTTAAAAGAATACTTGCGTATCTTTTAAGAAATCTATATGGATGACTTATGTGTGCACTCAATTTTACACAGACCATATAGATTATCTCAAAAATGATATTTTTGAAATGCCACACCTATTGGATCTGCTTGAATCCAAAAAAATGTGTTTTCATGGTTAGACACGGCAAGATCTTGGGACATAGTGTGTCCGCAAACGGAATATTGATGGACATGGACAAGATCAAGGTGATTGTGGATATTCCATGCCCAAGAACATTAAAAGAGTTTCAATCATTCATAAGACATTGTGGATACTATATAAAGTTTATCTACATGTATGCAATCATTGCTAAGCATCTCCATGGTTTGGTTGTAACCTTAAACTAGACAAGAGATTGTGAGAAATCATTCGTGAAGTTGAAGCAGGCTTTGGTGTCAGCACCAATCCTCAAGGCACCAGTTTGGAGTGAAATCTTTCATGTTCATGGAGATGCCTTTTCTTTTGCCATTGGATGTGTTTTGGCACAACCTGGTGAGGAGACCGTGGATTTTTTGCTCAACTATGCCAGCCGTCAATTGAACAATGCCAAACAAAACTACACAACTACGAAAAGGAAAGGATTGGGCATGGTATATTTTGTAAAGAAAGTTTACCTCCTAGCCAACCAGTTCATTGTCTTTGTGGATCATCAAGAACTATTGTATTAAGTCAACAAGCCATGTAGCATAAACTGGATAGTGAGGTGGTTCATCATCTTACTTGAATTTGATTTCACAATTGTGGTTAAAAAGGGGAAAACTCATCAATGAGTTGATCACCTATCTAGACCACTAAATGGAGAGAACCGAGATGGATTTGAAGATGATTTTCTAGATGCAAATCTCTTTAACCTAGAAATGATACCAAGATGGAGTGAGAACATAATTCCAATTTTTTTTATAGGATAATTGTCAATAAACCAGAGCAAAATAGCAGACAAATACCTTTACAGTTGCTTAGCAAAATGACTACATCATAGGGATCTAGATGGAGTATTACAATTTTGAATAGAAACCTCTGACATTCCTTTGTACCTCAAAGAAGCACATGTCACAATGGACTTCATCCATCATGGGAAAATAAAAACCTACCAAAACTTGATGAGAATGGAATCTTTTTGGCTTGAATTCATAGGGACGGTGTTTCATACAACTTTTTTGTCATAATTGGAGCAAATCAAATCTTGGGCCATTTGTTCCCCCTTTCCCCCCTTCTCATCTTTGATGTGGTCAAAGTGCTTGGTGCCAGTTGTGTAAGATGTGGGTGCCCCTCGGGCCGTGTGTGTGTGTGAGAGAGAAAGAGAGAGTGGTGTGTGTTGTGATACTGTTTTGTAAACGAGAAAAATTGATGTGGTATGCTATCAATTGATGATGTGAAGAGTGCATGCACTAGTGTACGTGAAAAAGATGGTGTTTTTGCTGCGAGGTGCGGCTTTGATTGTGATTTCTAATGGATGGGGGTGTTGTGCGTATTGTGGGCTATAGAAAGGCATCTTTGTTGTGTTTTCAAGTGTGTTCGCATTCCCACTTTCCATCTTCTGGTGCACCCATTGAGGATCGCACTAATTATCTTGTTTGAGGGTTGAAAGTGGTCTTTGAAGCTGGAAGAAGGATGAAGAATGGTTGAGATACGTGTCGTGGTTGAGTTTGAAGTTGGAAAATATGTGGAGCCAAGTTTTGGCCCCATATTTACAGGTATTGAACACCTAGAGGATTGGGTAGCATATTTTGAGCTATGGATGCTATCTATGCATCTAGAGACATATGAAAAACATTTGTAGATGGTATCGCTATTGATGCGTGGAGGTCAAAAGTATGGGGTGATGGTCTGAAAAGTGGAAATCAAGGCTCATGGAAGGAGGTGCGGAATCAAGTTTTGAAGAAGTTTGGGAAGGTGGTTTCTCTAGCAGAAGCGGATGCAAAGTTGAAGGCGCTACGCCAAGACGTGAGTAGAGAGATACATGCATCAGAAAGCTCTTCTATACTGTTATAATCATCTCCTTCAGATCTAGACAAAAATTCATCAATTATAGCATCTTCTTCCATGATAATAGCATCTGCAAACATATTGTTAGTAGCAATCATAGGTTCATTGACATCCTCAGGCTCATCCCATGATGGGTCCACAATCTTGATCAGTTCATCAGCTACTGTGTATATAATAGCTTTGTTTATGCATTCATCTATAGCAAACATGTTTTTCTGCTTGATTATAGTGTTGGTAGTTTTAGAAAAATCCTGTAGAGTCTTATCTACTTGATGAACTGCTTCAGAATAACCCATGTCAAGGTCAGCATCTTGTGAACCACTTGTTGTGTACGGTCTATGTCTTTGCTGAAACCATTATTGGAGGTAGCATCCACGCGAGTAATCTTTGAAAAAAAATCATATAGGTCTTTTCTAGCATTAAATTGATCGTTTACCTTTTCTTTGTTGCTTAAAATAAGCTCCTCTGGAACTGAATCTGCTACTTCTAGCTCATCATTTTCTTTGGCTTTAATTCTTGCAGAAATATGCTCCCAAAATTCATCATAGTTGAGGAACTGTATTTGATCCCCTTCACCTTTGCTGAAGGCAACGTGGCTTCGTTCTGTTATCTCTTTTATTTCTAGATCTAGAACTCTTGAGCTTTCGTAAATAAATTCTCTGCAAAATAGTCCCACTGTGTAGGATATGCTTCTGTCAGTTCTTGAACTTGCTTTTTAAAATCTGAGTTTACAACCTCTTCAAAAGCTGCAGTCATCCAATTTTCTGGAACATTTTGGCTCTTCATCTCAGCTTCATAACATGCAATAAACCCTTCTGGATCATATCCCTGAAAATTATGCTACTGCTACCATACAACATCAAGTACTAGCTCTACAGCATCATCAATTTTCTTTTTTATTTGCATGGCTTTTGCTTCCTGCAGACATCCCTGAACTAAAGCCATCATTTTTGGCAAATCTATAATTGCTAGATTTTTATCAAATCCATAGGTACTGAAATTGTCAATAAACTGCTTTAATGGATCTGGCATCTCCATCTTTACCTCCCACCCTGGCTCGTTTCGTGTCGGGTTCAACAAAGATGTCGGGGGATATGTGTTCGAAACATGAGCCGTGTAGGCGCCAGGCCTCTAGCTGTGAAAGAGAGAGAACAACAGACATTGAAATCTCCGGCAGTCACCATAATCATCCATTAATTGAGTAAATCTTTAGTTACAACTCAATCAATATCCAAGGCAGCACCGTAACTCGGATTAATTGAAAACTAGAAGTTTAAGCTCCCTTAAGAATTACTCGGGCTGTTAATGACACTAGGATTTACCAAGATAAGGTATCAATTGCTCGTTGATAGACAAAAATTATTTGTTGTCAGATTTCCAGAATCATTTGCTATCATTCGCTTTACATCTTCAGTTAGGTCCGTTTATGCCTCTACTCCTTTCTTTGCCCCCATTACCATTCGCATGCTCTTCACGCTTGCTATGCCTCTTCTTCGTAACCTCCTCTCCTCCGAGATTTGCTAGCCGAGGTCTCCATGGCCCATCTTCCCTAACCTTGCATTTAGCTTGTTTCTTTCTTCTTGCTCTAAAAAAAAACTTTTTCAAGCTTCCTTTTTGAAGAGGGGCGCGCCGTCGTTGCCCTCTCTCTTTTTCTCCCTCCTTATAATTGGGTGGCCACCCCATGGGCGACCGTTCTCATGGTGGGCGACCCTTAACCCTTGTAGGGCACCACATTTAGCATGCATTTTGACCAAGGAACCGCCAAGCACAACATCTTTTTCCAGCATCCTCTTTCGAGCTAGCCATATCCCATAATCAATACGTTCCATGAGATGACATTTCAATCAATGAAGAGATTTTTGTGTTTTTGTAATGGCACCATATTAGGCATACATATTGAGCAAAGCAATGCCAAGCATGACATCTTTCCCTCCAACAGTCCTTGATTAACAATATCTTCATGTGTCCATACCAACATCTCGAATAATGCCAAAATTACCCAAACCAGTAGTGCCGATAACTGACACCGGACTCTGTCTACCAAAGCCGTAAATCCCTTTAAACTTCTCAGACTGCATAGAATGTATACAAACACTGCCCAGTCTGTAAAATTCCCAGATGGCACATCGACCGAGCGAACTAGCCTGGTACGGGATCGGCCCTTGGTGAATCTTTAACGGCCAATAACTTGGCAACCGAAACTTTGATTGCTGATCTGAAAAGAACGAAATGCTCCTTAAAGTAATCACTTTAGGCCAGTGCATTCATTTCATTTCTTCCACCTCAACTGTAGTTGCCCAATCCTGTACGGATCTGCAATCGACTTAAACTTCAAACTGCCATAACTTCTTCAAGGTAGCTCCAATCGACCAGACAAGCCTGTAGAGCACTACCACTGTAGTTCTAGATCATAATCTCCCATTTATGCTCACTTCAAGCATACTCCTTTTTAGCATCATTAAGGCATCTATTGGCCCTTTTAAGACGCATCTAACATACATTATTCATTAAACTTGGCCTGTTAACAAGCCTTGATCAATGCTCACTAAATGTGTACGCTTCAAAGAAGCTTAGCTTGCATTTATCTGCTCCTTTTCTCTTCATGAAAGCGGAGATGCATGACAGCGTGGGAGGCGGCTTGATGATGTGGCAATCGGCCTGGATGGAGCGGTGCAAAAACTAGCAAGACTGGGCCGTAGTTATGCGCGCCGACATTTTGGACCTTTTTTGTTTCTCGGTTGGCATCATATGATACCCGTAGCACTCTCTATGAGCTATTCCTCCTCCCATGCGCTGCCTGCGTTCCATCTCGCCATGGTTTTTTTTAATTTCTCCCCCATTGCCTTCACACTAAAAACCCATAGGGTTTAATTGACAGCCATGAGATCTTTTGGGTGGCCTTAAGCTCATGGGTGGTCTTTGGCTTTATTGGGTACCACATTTGGCCTACATATCATCCAAAGCATCGCCAAGCATAACATCTCTCTCGAGCAGCCCCTGTTTAACAATATCATCGTGAATTTTGATGTCGTAAAAGTCTTGAATAGTTCCACATGCCCGCAAGATGCAAGTATAAGTGATTGCATTTGACGTAAGACCTTCCCATCACATTCGGTTAAAGAGTGCTATACTAGTCAGAAACTACCAATCACAACTACCTCCGGCCAACATTTTGCAAGGCACAACAAATTTCTCTAGTAGCCGATGTCGAGCAATCTCATCACGAGTCTCCTTTTTTGTATTGAGGTCTTGCTTTTGCTTGCAATTAGAACTTGATATCCCGCTTTTGTCATGGCTTGAGAGAGATAGAGTGAGAGAGAGAGAACTGTTGTATACCTTCAAACTCCCCAGCTTGCTACCTCACGATACTCTTGCTTTGGCTCGAAACTAAGAGCTCTCCTTCAAGACTTTCAAGGGACAAGAGAAAAAGAGCAAAAGAGAGTATGGATTGATTCTCCCGAGAGCATGCGAGAGAAACTTCCTTGCTTCCCTCTTCAACACAAGAGAGAGTCTCCACCCTTCCTTCCCCTTGTTCAAGCACCCCCCTTCGAGAGCTTTCAGTTATCCTCAGAGAGAGAGAGAGAGAGAGAGAGAGAGAGATAGTTATATTATTGTCCTCGGAGGTCAAATATGACCTATGGGACCAAATGAACATGTCACTTGGTGTGAGTGGAGGTCATAAGTGACTCTCGATGCTAAAAAATGGCTGAAATGAGCATCGCAATGGAGAGTCCACATTGTGGTTGGGAGAGGAAGGTATGTAGGGAGAGCTCATGGCTGAATATATGGGGAAAAGAGGACCTAATGTGGTTAAAAGCTGAGCACTCAAGTAGTGTGTGGTACTCACTCTCTCGCACTTGACGAGGGCATAAGGTGCAAAGTCGATGACACTCCTCGCCAGTGCCCCAACGTCCAATCTCACAGCGTAGAGAATGGGAGCTAAGACGAATGGAGGAAATGGTGCGGATCCCACTCAACAGGATGGGCTCAAGGATGTAGGGATGAGTTCGGTTACCTCGTTCGGAGAAGAAGAGAGATTTTTAGTTTGGGGCAACGTGTGTGGTGTAATGGCTGAAGCGAGAACCTCCGGATTTCTCCCAAGCCGTGATACATTGGCGTTGTAAGAAGGCCTCATTAACTTGGGAGTCGATCGACGCATCCTTGACCAAGTGACATGCATCCCATCTTCCAAACCATTTCTTAATGTCAAGCATCCACCCCGAAATTAGTATTTTTCTCTTGCATGTCTTTTGAACCTTTTGACCTGCTTCATATGCGATTCTAGGAAGTCGATGCAAAAGGCTACGTTGTGTCTTTTGCATGTACTCCACAACCCTTTTCAAGCCCAAGACCTCAATGGGAAGCGATCCGGACTCAAGAAGTAAGAGCATAGAGGGTGTTTGTGTCTTGACTTGGAGAAAGTTGGTGAGAAAATGCTTTTGGACATTCTCAAACTCTTTCCAAGTAGACTTCACGATGCTTCCACCCCACACCTCTACTCCATAAAGAAGCACCGGTGTCACCAATGTGTCAAAGAGGTACTTTTTGAGAGCCCTACACTTGATCTCTCCAGCATTGCACATGTTCTCAAATGCATAATAAGCCCTCTTTCCGGCTTCAAGCGACGCATTGCACAATCCTTCCATTTATGATTGGATGGAACCTCAAGGCCAAGGTACTTGAAGTGATCTACCACTTCAAGTTGCTCATTGTTGTATACAATGCATGATTTTTCGTCATTGAGGGTCTTTACAAGCATAACCTTGGTTTTGGATCCATTCACGATCAGCCCGCTATGTAGGCAAAAGCGTTCCAAGACACAATTCTGAAATTCCATCTCCATACATAATCGACATATCACTTTTTGGTAGATGCGAAAGACTGTATGCATAAATTCTCTCGGCACTTGAAGGCTTTGCATACGTCTCCAAAGATTTCCTCGTGGTACCATGTCAAAAGCTTTCTTGAAATCCACAAAGCAACAATACAACTTTTTTCCTTTCAATCGATCGAGACGCTTCCATAAGAACTCGAAGAGTGACAAGGTGATCAATAGTGCTATGATGCTTTCGAAAGCCTGCTTGGCTAATAGCATGTTTGCAATTCTTTTCAGCCTATTCACTTATTTTCATCTCCATGATACATCCAAATAACTTTGCCATCAAGGAACCAACCATTATAGTGCGATAGTTGTTCACATTGTTTACATCTCCTCCTTTGTGCAAAGGTTTGATCCAATTTACACTCCAATCATGAGGCATGCCATACTGAAGTGCAAGGTTAAACATATCGCATATCCAATATCCTGTTTTCTTGCTTGTCCATTTAATCATTTCAACCTTGACACCTTGATCCAATTTACACTCCAATCATGAGGCATGCCATACTGAAGTGCAAGGTTAAACATATTGCATATCCAATATCTTGTTTTCTTGCTTGTCCATTTAATCATTTCAACCTTGACACCTTGAAGGTCACCTGCCTTGCGAGTAGCATGTTTCTCAAGCGCGCGGCATACATCTTCAATGGTAAAGAAGGGAGGCATAAACGGAAGGGAGCCACAACACTCCATCTTATCAACATTGGGTTGCTCATAGAGGTTCTTGCAATGCATATACATATCCTCAAGAGTCAAGTCGCCAAAGCTCTCTCTCTTGCGCTAAAAGAAGTTGTTTTTTGACTTCCCACCTTATCCTCTTATTTTGAACAAGTGCTTTGTATGTGTGTGAACATTCCAAGTAAAATTCCTTGTCTTTGATTGCATCCAGTCTTAGCAAGTGTTTTCGAGCTTGACTACATTCCATGTAAAACCATTTCTTCTTGGTGCTACCCTTCTTAGACCTTTTGCAAGGCATGTGTTTCACCGAAAAGAATTCCTTCGCACAAGAGCAAATTACTTCTTTGAAAACTTTCCACTTGCATTCTAATGTTGGGATCTCTTGATGATCCATCATGCTTAACATTTGGTCCACCATATCACCATATATAAGTGCTCGTTTGAAGTCTAGATGTAGGTACAAATGATTCACATCATGATTGGAGGCTACATGCTCAGGCCGTTTACCACACTTGAGATCAATACATAACATCCTATGATCCGATTCCGGATTCCATTCACCAAGTGTAAAGCTTTGTATGCATTCTAGAGTGGCTTCCGAGAACAACATATAGTCAATCACGCTATCACCATTGTGCTTTCTACATGTAAAGTCATTGGTGCCTTGCCATAGAGATACACCATTTGCAATGAGCATTCCGGTACTATTGGACATATGTAGAAGTGACTTTCCATAGTGATTTAGTTCTTTTGCATCATTAGAACTTCGATTATACATATATGAGTCATCCATTCTTCTTGAGACATGCGGCATGTCGACTTGTTGTGTGTCGTGTTGTAACATATTTGTGCGAGCATTCATGTCTCCAAAAACAACGACTTCACCTTGATCCTTGTAATGAGAAATGTCTTCCTCTAGTTCAACAAAGGGCTGATCTCTATCCATATTCAAGCGAGCATAAAAGTTGGAGTCATAGTGAGGAATGTAGCAACCATCCACAGACATGACTTGACCATTTGGTGGGCTGATTTTCAGCCATAAGTAGTGTTTATACTTATCTTCTTTGACAATGGAAACATCTTTCAAACCCTTTTTGATCATACATGCTACGCCTCCTTGGCCTCTTTGTTGCTTTTCATTTTTTGCCACATCAAAGAATGCACATCGTATTTGTCAAATCCAAGAATTCGTTGCGCATCATGCTTCCATGTTTCGACAAGAAGTATCACATCGGAGTCATTGGTAAGCTCATCAATGCCAATTCCCGCATTCCATGGATACCCGTTACAATTCCAAAAGCTTATTCGCAAGCATGAGTTGGTCTCATAGATCATGTGTCCCTATTTGTTGGGTGGACTTGCATCCTCCTCGAGTGGATTTTCTTCTTGAAATGATACCTTAACCTTCTTGCTCCTTTCCTCATATGCTTTGCAACGTACATTTTCTTGCATAAGAGTGCGATCCTCATATACATTACAACCCGTTCCTTTGAGGTAGATCCAACCATTGTCAAGGATGATCTTTCTCTTTACCTCATCAGCCATGGTACATACAATAGGTTTTTCTCCCGAGTGAGGGACTCCTTGTTTTCCAACTCGATGTGCACCATAAGCCATGATTCTTGACATGCCAAAGTGTGTAGCAAAAAACTCTTCAATAGCAACCGCAAGAGATTGGGGTGTTTCCATGCTTTCCTCCTTGATTCCACAAATGACGATGTTCTTTGAGCGTTTTTGTCATTCTTGCAATTCTTGAGTGTCCACATTCTCTACATTCTCTGCTTGGACAATGGCTTGCGTGATAGGAGATGTAGAAACCACATTATCCTTACGTATATCAACCCGTGATCTGGATGCATTTCTCATCTCACATACATCATTTCGTATTGCATCTATCGTTTCCTCTTTCAATACATGATCACTCTCAACTTTTCTCAAGCGCTCTTTCAATACATTCATGTCAACAAGAGAGCATTTACATTCTTGACCTTTATTCTCAAGATGCATCAAGCGTGTTGTTTGCATTTAAAGAACCTTCTTGAGGTGCTCATTCTCCACAACGAGAACTCTTAAAGTGCCATTCTCCATTGCAAGTGCATGCAACTCTTCACCTTGCTTGTTGATGGTTTCTTGTAACGAGATCGAGTAAGCCATGATCATTGCTTCCGTTGTTGTAGACGATGTGGTTGGATTAGCATCCAAATTCCTTGGAGATTTTGCATCATTCTCCATGGTGAGTGTGGCTTTTCCACCCTTGCGAGTTTTGTCTGACATTGCCTTCAAGTCGGCAACAAAAATGAAACGTTTTGAGAGAGAGATAGAGAGAGAGAGAGACAGAGAGAGAGAGAGAGAGAGAGAAAGAGAGAGATAGACAGATGCTTGCCCTTTGATATGGAAGCCCTCTTCCTTACCCTCCTCTCCTCACTACCCTGCTCGTCAAAAATATTTCCTCCTCTTTTTCTTTTTGCACTCGCTGATGCCTTGTCTCCCTTTCTCTAAAATTTTATGCTATTTTTGTCTTGACCATCAATCACGGCACCATGACTGATGTGGCGCGTGAATGTATTTGATGATGTGAAAAGGCCGGGATTCGACCTCAATAAATCTAGCAAAAACGATTTCGAATGTGATCGCCCTTGCCAGCTGGGAAGTTTTTCCTTCAACCGTGTGCTCCTCAAAGCAATCCACAAGCGGGTGTTGTCGTGCCGCTCCGCTCCCATGATAAGAAAATGAACAAAGGAATGCCAATCAAGAGTATTTGAATCCTACATGATTAATCAGCAGTTATAAGGGCTTGCTAACAAGCCAATTTTAAGCTGAAAGTATGCAAGATGCGGCTCAAAGGGCCAAAAGATGTCTTGGCAATGCTAAACAGCAAGTATGCTTGAAGTGGTTATAGCTGGGATTTTGTTAATCAGAGTTGAAGTACTTGAAGGGCTCTACGTGCCTCTCTTTACAGCTTGTCAATCGGAGCTACGGATAAGAAGTTATAACAGTTTTAAGTTGAGTCAGTAGCAGATCCGTACCGGATTGAGCACCTACTGATAAAAGGTCAAAGATGAAAGAAATGCATGACTCCGAAGTGCTCACTTTCAGGAGCATGTCGGTCTTTTCAGTTCGTCGATCGGGGTTTCGGTTGGCAAGATATAGCCAATTTAAGAATCATCGGGGGCCGGGTTTGAACCGCCCTGGTTTCCCTGATCAGTCACATTCATCTGGCTTAATGAAGTGCGGTGCCTGATGTGTATGCCAAATGTGGGACGAAGCAGGAGTAGTAAGTGCTTGAGGAGTATCATGTTCGAAATGACGTCTTTTGGAATGCAATGATTGTAGGGAATGCCGACACGGCTCGGCAAGGAGCTGGGTTTTTTTTTCCTCGATTGCAGAGGAGATGCCTTCCCGTGAATATAATCAATTAAGCTTGCATCTTGAAAGCATAATTTTACTAAGAATCTAATAAGGGCATTATAATTTTCGAGTATTGCTAGTCAAGGACTGCTGGAGAGAGTTGTAGTGCTTGGCGGTGCCTTGGCCAATATGTATGTGGAGCCCGAAGGCCAACCACCCAAGCCATGTCACAATGCAAGCCGCCCAATGGATAAGCTTGGTGGTGCCTTAGTCGATATGTATGCCAAATGGGGTGCCCTTTCAGGGTCACCCACTCAAGCTAAAGCAAAGGCCACCCAAGGACTCAAGGGATGGCCGCCCACTCAATCCCAAATGGCTTCCCGTTTCAATTAAGGGTTTTTTTTAAAAACCTAATGTGAAGACAAGGAGGCATGGGGAGCTGAGCCGTAGCCGCAGCAAAGACAGCAGCGTTTTCGCTTGTGTCGGCTAGTTGACTGCTCGGATGAGCTCGCCACCAAAACGAATCTTCCCCAAGACCGCCTCGCGATGATTTTTGGCACTGGTCCTGGCGGATTTCGCGCTACTAAAATCCGGCCCTACCACATCACCAAAGGGGAGGACCCATTAGCGACGTCGCTAATGGATGCCTAGCCTTTTTTAGCAAGTGAAAAACCATGCAAGTATAAAGCAAAGGGGGCTCTGCTTGAAGAAGGTCGTATGGTTATTTTTTTGGCTCATCATCTCTTGGAACTCTCTCTCTCCGGGAGAAGAGGCAAGAGCTCTTAAGCTTTATTATAAGCCCTTGATCCATCATTAATCCACTCTTAACCTCACATACCATCCAAACCCTATTCGAATCCTCAAGATTAATCTCTTTAACCTCTCTTAACCTACTCTAAATCAAGCCTAGTCTCTCAAAGCCATAAGCCAAGCTCTCTAAATTAAGCCTAATCTCTCAAACCCATAAGCCAAGCTCTCTAAAGCAAAGCCTAACCTCAAATTCATAAGCCGAGCTTGGTCTCTAATCTCGCTCTCTAAGCCATAATCCTCGACACTCATTAGCCATCAAAACTTTAACTTGGATTATCAAAAGCTCTCTAAAGCAAGCCAAGCTTAACCAATCTATTAATTGGAATTCTCTAAGACAATTCCGTAAACCATGCCAAAGCTTCAAATCCACCATTAACCATTCGAATTGGGAAGGAGAAGCCGAATCAGACGGCCATTGGAAGAAGAAACTCCTGAGGCTTACCGGGAAGAAGCAAAAGGCGATACAAAGCATGTCATTGATAATTATCTTGTTAGCACTTGGATTGATCCAGGTTTCATCTTGTAAGGAGCATTAAGCCTCCATTAACGATTGATTAATGATGATTACTGTTGGTTCACTGGAATTAAGAGAACCGTTTGTTTTGAGCTCTGTCTTGTTAATTGTGCCTGCTACACCTCTTTTCCCCACACCTCTCACAGCCAGGGGCCCAGTGCCTTCCCGGCTCACCTTTCGCACAATTATCCCTCGACATTCTTGGTGAACCCGACGCGAAACGGGCTGGGGTGAGCAGGGTGGTGAAGAAGGATGTCGACACCGTAAGAGGCTACCATGCAGCAAATGATGTCGCAGTTTGCTGCTTACATGCAACAACAGCAGGCTGCCCAGCAACAATACAATTTGCAAGAGAGGATCCGTAAATCTCGGCAATGGAAGAGAATGGAATTGATGATCAGAATGCAGTGGAAGGGTTCCATTTGATTGTGGAGCCGGAACTTAGGAGTCGAATTAAAGAGATTTAAGTGCTTCAAGGCCCAAATTGGCAGGATTTTAAGGAGGCGCTTCAGGAGGAATACTTCCGGGAGGATTCACAAAGAGTAACCAGGCAAAGTTTTATGAAGTGGGTGCAGAAGAAGAACAAAAATCTGTCTGCACGAGAGTTATTGTGGGAATTTGAGAAGAAGTTCGAGCAACTTTCCTCAATAGAGCAACGTTCAATGAGGGATCAAAAGGTTGAGCTGTTCATTTAGGCTGTTGATCCTCGACTTCAGAAGAGTTTAGCGCAGTTACTAGAGGATCCAACTGGAGAATTGGGCTTAACATCCAACTGGAAGGTAGTTACTGAAGCAATCAACATGATTGTGAAACGACAGATGAGAGTCTATAAGTTGATCATGGATGTTGCAGAGGAGGAACCTAAAGAGAAAACAACCTCGGCAATACCTAGAGTGGAGGATCCAGTTCTTGACGAATTGGTGAAAGGTATTCAAGAATTGAATTTGAATTTTAAAGCTGTTAAACTTGATGGACTAGCTACAAAGGGGTCTACATCTGAGCCTAGACAACAACCACCACGCAAAGGCTGGTACCGATTCATGTGGTGCGATAGTGAAGACCACAAGTAAGTTAAAGAATGTAATGATTTTGACAAAGCATATAAAAGGAACATGGTGTTCTGGAAGGACAAGAAGATACACCTTAAGGCAATAGGTGAGATGCTCCACCTGAGCTTCCGTAGGGGCGGCATGAAGAAGATAGTTGAAGAGATTCAGCATAATGTTGCTCTTGTAGAAGCATCTACGTATGGGCTGCAAGTCTGCTAGAAGGGTGATAGTACATGTATCAAGGGTCAATTATGGCCTTATTCTTTGAAGACAACAGAAATTGGACAGGTAACTTATGGAAAGCTGTGGCAAGTAGGGAATTCAATTCGAGAAACCACAGGGTGGACTGATCCAGTGGATTCCTTATCGGTGTATGCATTCATTGCGAAGTCTCAAGCTAATGAGGCTATGGTGGAGGAAAAGCGGAAAAGAGATGGAGAAGATCCTGGGACATCGAAGAGGACAATGAGGTTCAACAGCAAGCAAGAAGAAGGTCCTGCTCCTAAGCCCACTCCTGAAGTGGTGATGGAGGATGCACCTAAAGACAAAAAGCAAGGTAAACCCAGGGGACCCTGTTATAAGCTCAAGTCTGACATTGAATTAGCTACAAATTTAAAGAAAGTCTTCGAAGAGAGAATTCTGAATAGCAAGGTGGAGCTCACACTAGGTGATATATTGGGCATTGCCAAACGTGAGTTTCATGAGGAGATAATAGATATCATCAAAAGGAAGTGGAAGATACCAAGTGATCAGGAGCCGGAGTCGGTGAAGAGCCAGGCGGTACGCCACATTGAAGAAATTTTAGACGACTATGAAGAGTATTTAGTGAATCTTGAAGAAGAACAAGAGTCGAGATCTGTGGTGGTGTCAAATCCAACCGTACCTGAGGTAAGGCATGTTAATTTCAATGAAGATGAAGATAGTGAAAGCATACCAAGGAGTCACTTTTCAAGGACTCATTGGGCAAGAGCAACAACTGAAACTGTTGTGAAGCTTGGTGACATCGAAGAACCGGTCTTAGCACTCATAGATCATGGATTGGAGATCAATTTGATGGCTAAAAGCTTGCACAAGAAGGGGAAATGGCCTATTGATGTGGACCATGGTTGGCAGATTTGAGCTGCCAATATGCTTCCAGGAAACCTCTATGGTGCATGTGCCAATGTTAAGATAATTGTAGGGGATGTCTGTGATGAGCAAAACTTCTTTATGCAGGAGCATTCCTCTTATCCTTTAATTTTGGGGCAACCATACATTACGACTGTGCGAATGGAAACCAAAGTGCTGGATGATGGCTCCGCCTATGCTAGGGTTCAAAGTTGTGATGGTAAGAAAGCAGTGCAATTCTTGACTGTATGTGTTGACCATGCCAGAAATAAGGACAGTCTACGTGATCATCCAATGGTGAAGATACACAAGGAGTTTAGAGAACACAGGTTTGCATAGGATTTTCTCGGAGTGCCATTATAAAGTGGGACTATGGTGGTACAAGTGAGGAGAAGTTCTCGCAAAGAGAAGCTTTCTCTTCAGGGTTTTTGGGGTTAACATCTGAAGGTTCAGTATCGTTCAAAAAATTTAATGATTTGCCAAAGTGAGAAAAATAGTACGTTTCAGGTATCCAAAGTGAATTGCAGGGTTGTGATGTGCTTGAATCTGATGATGTGATTTTAGGAGTCTTTGAAGAGGTATCTTATGTAGATACTATGTCAGAGCTTGAAGAGATCAGGCAAAACAGGTTACAAAGTGGGACTGAAGTGGTCAAGGTCCATTCAATGGACATGTATGATGAGTTAAGTATATATGAAGAAGACTGTTGCAAAGAAAGTGAGGCCAGTGGCTACACTGCTTCCGGAAGGAAGTAATGGGATGATCAAGGAGGCTTCTCGACAGCCTATACTCAGAGATCCAAAGAACATAGGGCATAAGTTTACTAAGGAGACACTGCAGCAGCTGAAGGTTGGTGAGACGTTTTCCTCAATGAAGAGGAGATCAAATGTTTTCAAGGTATGCTCGAAAAACATGGTAAAGCTTTCACTTTTGAGCCAAGTGAGATTGGGTCTGTGGATACGAGTGTTGTTTCACCAATGGTTATTTTCACTGTTCCACACATGCCATGGAGCTTGCGTCCTATTCTAGTTCCTAAAGCTCACTTGCGAAAGCTTATCAATTTGCTTAATGAAAATATTAAAATGGGAATTTTGGATCCGTCATGTGCTCCGTATTCTAATCGATGGTTTACTGTTCCAAAGAAAAATGGTACATTAAGGTTCATTCAGGATATGCAACCGGTTAACAAGGTAACAATCCGCAATGTGGGTACTGGCCCAATTGTGGATGAATTTGCTAAGGCCTTTGCAGGTAGATCTATTTACTCCATGGGTGATCTTTATTCACGATATGCTCAATTCCAATTAGCTTTGGAGAGCAGGGATCTTACTACAATGCGTACTCCTCTTGGTTTGGTAAGGATGTGCACTCTACCACAGGGTGCTACTATTTCATTAGCTCAAATAATGAACGGCATGAATAAGGTATTAAGGGACTTTATCCCACATGCTACTATGCCTTTCATTGATGATCTACCAATTAAGGGCTGTGAAGAAGGCTCAACAGATGAAGCAAAAGACTAGAGGGGGTGCCGACAGTTTGTTGCTCAAAATATTGTTGACTGTGATGCTATATTATCAAGGCTTGAAGAAGTTAACTTAACACTTTCAGGTCAAAAATTGACTTTTGGAGCTAAGGAGGTCTTAATTGTGGGACATATGTGCAGTTCTGAAGGCAGAAGGCCAAGTCCAGCAAAAGTCAAAGCAATCCAAAAGATGAAGGAAACATGTTCTTCAGTACTCAAGTTCGTCGATTCTTAGGTGCGTTTTGTGTTCTATCGTATTTGGCTGCCACATGTTGCTCATGTTGCAGAGGTGCAGTATCAATTGCTATGAAAAGGTAAAAGGTTTGTTTGGAAAGAAATTCACACACAAGCTATTAAGAAATTAAAGAAGATGCTTCTTGAGGCTTTGACCTTGAGGAAAGCTGATTATAAATGCGACAGGCTAGTTATTTTAACAGTTGACACTAGCCTGACAGGTATTGGATGGGCCATATGTCAAGATGATGCTGAAGGACACAGGTATGCAGTGAGATTTGGAGCCAAGGTGCTCAATGCTCGACAACAAGGGTATCCACAAGTTAAGAGGGAACTTTGGGGTGTTGCTACTGCTCTAAGGACCGATAAAGAATACTTTATTGGAGCTTCTGTTGTGGTAGAGACATATTGCTTGCCACTGATAGGGATGATTGCAAACTGCTCTACTCCAAACATTGCCATGCTACGATGGATAGAGTACATTAAGTCTCTTAACCCTGAAATTTGTCATATTTCAGGTAGAGATAACCCTATTGCAGATATGTTATCAAGAGCCAGGTTTTGAAGATGAAGAAGAGATGCTCACCACAAGTGATGATGTTGGCTTGAAGCTCTACACGTCTTCTTATCTACATGCCAATTGTGGTAGTATTGCTCATTTTTTTGAAGTCTTTGCTGAAGAGTTTTATGATGGAGAGTGTCTTATGATTGGCCGCTACCTAAGTACTCTCACTAGACAAGAAGGATGGAGTGCTCAAGAATTCAAGAAGATCAGGAAAAAGGCCTATGGCTATTTCCTAAAAGATGGACATTTATGGAAGCAACCAAAGCACCCATGAGGGCTACCACAATGAATTATTTGCGACAAAGAGACCCAATAGCAGGTGATTAAAGAGTTTCATGAAAGTCTATGGGCTGGACACAGAGGAGTCTGGGAAACCTTTGTCAAGATTAAAGACTGATATTGGTGGAGAGGTATGTATAAAGATGTGGTTCAATTTGTGGAATCATGGTCAACAATACTCAAATGTGCGACATAGAGATGGGTTGCATCCCACCTATCCACTCGCTATGCACTTCAAGTGGGTGGTGGACCTTATTACAATGCCAGTAGGAGTGTGGCAGATGAGATATATTGTTCTTGCCAGGGAAGATCTTACAAATCAGGTGGAAGGTAGAGATTTGCGTACCAAAGCTACCAATTTAGTATGCAAGTTCTTGCTTGAAGATGTTATCTCCAGGTATGGATGTGTTGGCAAAATTACTGTAGATAGAGGGGAGCTGGATGCAGATGAAGCTCGAGAGTTTTTTGCTCGCATGGGCATTAACCTTGCTCTTAATATAGCATATAAGTCAGAAGGTAACGGGAAGAGTGAAAGAGGAAATCCACCTATTGTTAAAGCTTTAACAAAGGCGTGTGAAGGACATATTGGTGATTGGCCTAAACTCTTGCCATTTGCTTTGTGGGCTGATCGCACTACACACGGTTCAGTTACAGGATTTATGCCGTTCAAATTGATGCATGGGCAGAAACCCATTATGCCTAAGGAGGAAGCAGTTACAACTTGGACCATAATGCCATGGGAAGAAGGTATGTCTACTGAAGACTTTCTTGCTCTACATATTCGGCATCTTGAGAGGCATCAAGAGGATATTGAGCAGGCTAAAGAGAAGCTTAAGGAGGCAAGATTGAAGAATAAGGTAGCATTTGATGGAAAGCATAGCCTATGACCACATGCTATTAAAGATGGTGACTGGGTACTTGTCTATGACAGTAGCTTGGAGAACCAATACTCTGCTATGCGAAAAATGGTTAAACGGTGGTTTGGACCATATGTGGTGCAACATGTTTCTGGTAATGCGACATATCAATTATGTGAACTAGATGTTACTATGCTTAAAGTTCGTATTGCAGGAAAAAAGATTAAGCTAATCAAGAATCGAGAAGGCGAGATTGTTCTTGAAGATTCCTATTCAGATCTGCCTCGAGAGAATCATGTTATGTATACATCAGATGATATATCTGATGATGATTTTAATGAAGTTGATTAAGTGCAATTGGCACTAACCGGAAGCTCTCCAGGTTCAGAGGGGATGAATGTCGTGCAGCTCCGCTCCCATGCAAAGAAAGATGCGAGAAATGTGCACATCAAGTTTGTTTGAAGATTATATGTTTAATGAATAGTGATTAAGGGTTGGTTGCAAGTCGAGTTCAATGCTGAATGTATGTCAAATGCGGTTGAAAGGGCCGAAACATGCCTTAATGATGCTAAAAAGTGCTATGCTTGAAGTGAACATGGATGGGGTATTCTGCCCTAGAACTGCAATGCTTGATGTGCTCTACCGGCCTGTCTTTACGGCTCGTCGATTGGAGCCACGGTGAAGAAGTTGTGGCAGTTTAAAGTTCAAGTCGATTGCAGATCCGTGCCGGATTGGCAACAACAGCTGAGGAGATAAAAATGAAATGAATACGTCGGGATGAAGTGCTCACTTTGTGGAGGGTTTCTGTCTTTTGAGATCGCTGATTGGATTTACGGTTGCCAAATTATTGACAGTTTAAGATTTACCGGGGACCTGGCCGCACTAGACCAGTCCACTCAGTTGGAGTGCCATCTTGAAGTTTTTGTCTTTTGTCCGGGTTCTGGAATGAAAATATTGTGGGGAAAGGCCAACACTGCTGCGGCTTGCTGTAGAAATTGAGTTGCTTGGCAGATCCTTGGTCGATATGTATGCAAAATGAGGTGCTGTTACGAAGGCACAAAAAGTTCTTGTTGAGTTCTTTGTCAAAAATGTCGTCTTTTGGAATGCAATGAGTATTTGCGATGCCTTGGCCGGCATGTATGCCAAAGGTGGTGCCCTTACAAATACCGTGGCTGTCCAATGGATAAACTAGGTGGTGCCTTGGCCAATATGTATGCCTAATGTGGAGCCCAAAGGCCGACCGCTCAAAGGCCAAGGGCCATTAAAAAGAAGCCACCCAATACATCTAAAGGGCCCCCGCTGAATAAGGGTAAAAAAAGAGAGGTTTTTAGTGTGAAGGGAAAAAGGAAAAGTCCATGGCGTTCAACAGCAGGTAGATGGCACAGGAGATGAGGATCCACTTGCACTGGGCGCTAGGATGCTCGGACGAGCCCGCCACAGAGACGAGATATGCTCAGAGACCCCTCGCGCTCATTTTTGGAGCTTCTCCCGCGAGATTCCGTGATGGTCAAATGCGGCCCTGCCACATCACCAAGGGAAGGAACCCATTAGCGACGTCGCTAATGGGTGTCGCTTTTTTTTAGCAAGAAAAAAAGACATGCAAGGAATAAAAGAGAAGGGAGGGTAAGCAAAACCTCACGGGAGTTCATTTTTTTTGGGGAGTTCTTCTCCTTCATGAGCTTTTCTTGAAGGAAGCTCTTAAGCTCCCATAATCTTCCTTAACCGGTTAAGCAAAATCTCCTAAGCCTCATTAAAATCCTTAACACTAGGTTGGTAATGGGACACTTTTATGTCTTGGGACACTTTTATGTCCTGTGAAGTGACCATTTTCCTTGAATTATGTCAAGAGTTTCAAAATGGATTTGGCGGTGCTATTTGTCTAGAAAGTTGTCTCATGAGCTGAAAAAAACTTGACATTTTTTTGGAATATCAATTCCATCTTTAACCTTGTCCTTGCACAACATTTCACAACCTAAACTGTGTGAAAAAACGGGTCCTGGTTTTGGCTTTTTTCAACTTTTTGCAACTATACCACTCTAGAATTCATGTTTGTGAGGTCTATAATGCTAGAGAACTATATTTAGTAGTCCTCAAGATGTCCTAATGCTTCTAGGGAGAAATAAATGTTAAAGTTCTAAGTTATGACCAAATTACAAAAATTGTCAAATCTTGTTTTTTAGCCAATTTTAGCTCTTCTATGATTTTTTTGGTGGCTTTCATGATATCCAAATGCAGTTTTGATTCTCTATGTTGCATATTGTAACATAAAGCTAATATTCCTTGAGTTTTGGGGCACCTAATACCCTATTTTGCATAGTAGACAACGATGGTTGATTTTTTCAATTATAGAAGAAAACGAAACATTCTAGTATATCAAGTATAGCTTTTCCAATATTGTTAGTTTCTTGTGACAACTACATGCATTTTGTAGGTAGTAACCATATCTAGTCATAAGGATCAAATTTGGCTAGATATTGAATAGTTTCTATGGGATTCTACAACTCATAATGTTGAGCCCAGTTTTTTCATGTTTGCTGTATTTAGCACTTCATCTTTGTCCCCAAGATTCCCCTTGATAAGAGATGTATTATTCTTTTGACATGCTCCATGGCTCCTTATGAACCTAAAGGACAATAGGGAACTAAGAAAACATGCATATATTATTTGTATTGAGCGTGGCTATAGAAACTTTGATGATAGGTTTGCATAATGGTAAAAATTCAACTTTTTGTACCTATTTCTTTTGGCAAAACAAAAAATTGTGAGTGAGAAGCAATCATATGTTCTAATCACCAACCCATTGAAGTTAACTATGGAATTTATCTCAAGTCCTACAAAAATCCCTAATCTTGTTTTTATGCAACAAAACGTAAGAAATGACTGTTTTGATGAAAATGTACTAGTCCATCAACTTTGGAGGCTTGGTGTGACCAAAAGATGAGAAATTTTACAAGTTTCTTATTTTTTTCATGTGTAGTAGGCCTTGAACTATAACCTCATGAAAGGATTTTACAAAATGAGTGGATCTACTATGGTTTTGGAGGTTTTTTTCAGAACCCTGAAAGGAAACTTTTATGTCTTGTTAGGTTACCAACCTAGTGTTAAGCAATCCTAAACCAATGAATCCCTCAAGCTTAAGATCATAAGCCATCCTAAACCTCTCGAATCCCTCAAGCTTAAGCTCATAAGCCTTCCTAAACCTACTCGGAACCTCATAAGCTCTCTTTAACGTCTCTTAACCTACTATAAGCCAAGCCTAATGGAGTTTCTATCTTCATAAGCCAAGCCTAATCGAGTTTCTATCTCCTAAACCAAGCCTAATCTTCTAAGATTTCATTACCCGAGTCATAAGCTCTCTTAAGCCATTTTAAACCTTCCCTAATCCTCGTTAGCCAAGCATCAGATTGATCTCTTGCTCTCCGGGGGAAGAAGGTGAGAGGCAATAGCCATCCTAAACCTCCTCGAAGTCCATTAGCCATTCAAATCGGGAAGCAGAAGGTAGTGTAAGGCAGGACGTTATTACTTTTCTTATTTAGCACCTGCCAGGTTTCTTCTTGTAAAGAGCATTTAAACCTCCATAGTGATTGTTTAACCATGTATTCTGTCGATTAACTGGAATTAGGCGAGCTGCTTGTTTTTTAACACTGTTGTCGTTAATTGTGTCTTCTACATCTTCTTTCCCCACACCTCTCACAGCCAGGGGCCCGGTGCCTTCGCGGCTCACCTTTCGCACAATTATTCCCCTACAGTGCGAGCTCCTCTTTCTTTTCTCTGCACCCTGGCCCATTGCCTGCACGCTTTCTCCTCCTTTTTTCTTTCCCTTTCACAGTCAATTCACTCCTTTAATTGGGTCTCCATTCCAATGCCTTTGAGTGGCCATTTTATGGCTCATGTGGGTGGCCACTTACTATGGGCGGCCATTATTGTAAGCTCCCACTTTATAGAATTAATCGGACCGTTAACGACATCGGGGCTTAGCACGATGATTAATCAATCTTTAGCTGACGACGGTGATGGAAATCCCCTCTTGTCGCTTTATCTGCTTCTTCTATTTTAAAGATTTTGCAAACATCATGTAAGCTCACTTTGTCAATCATCATGCTTCAATTATTACCAACTTTAGCTGACGACGGTGACAGAAATCCCCTCTTGTCGCTTTATCTGCTTCTTCTATTTTAAAGATTTTGCAAACATCATGTAAGCTCACTTTGTCAATCATCATGCTTCAATTATTATCAACTGTGATGCAACTTCCCACTCTTTATGTTTTACACTGGCATAATTGCAGTTCTCTAGTTTTAACTTTCTCCTGCTCTTCAATTGCTATCTGAAACTTTATCCCTTGCTTGGCCTCCTTGTTTTTCCTCTTTTGATCTCATGCCGCTAATTTGTAACCCCTCGCTTTCTCCTCGTCTCCCTTACATGCTCCTCCCTTGATTACGGCCGAGAGAGAGCATGAGATTGTCCCCTTCCTTTACTAACCGAGTACGAGAGAGAGGGCTGCTCCTTCCTTGAGATCAAGATCAAGAGAGAGAACCTTGATTGTTTTATTAGCCAAGCATGAGAGCGAGAGAGGGAACCAATGTGCCTTTTTCCTCCTCTCCCCTTCGACCGTCACACATCTTCCTTCGGACTCCCTTCTCACCTTACTTTGATTGGGGGGGGAGAGAGAGAGAGAGAGAGAGAGAGAGAGAGAGAGAGAGAGAGAGAGAGAGAGAGAGAGAGAGAGAGAGAGTTTCTCTTGCTTTGCTCCTAACCGAGGATGAGAGAGAGCGAGCAAGAGCTTGAGAGATCTTTTCTTCCCTTTGCTTACTCTTCTTCTTCTCCCCTTGCTTTGATTGGAGAGCGAGACAGAGAGAGAGTCTTTCCCTTGCTTCCTTGCCGAGAACGAGAGCGACACAGAGAGAGAGCCCTTCTATGCCTTGTTGTTCTCCACCTCGCCTTGCCCTCCTTCGTAAAACCTTGCCTTGCTTCATCAACCCCTTCTCACGTTTTTGCTTCCCCTTATTCACTCGCTAATGCTCTTGAGTTTCTTGCTTTCTGCTAATAATACCCTAAAACTAAGCCCCCCAATTTTTTCCTCAGCTCATCAGTCACGGCGCCGTGACTGATGTGGCGTCGGACGCGGCTTGATGACGTGGTAGGTGAAGCACCGAGGAGTACGGTTTGCGAAGGAATTGGTACTCGATGGGGCACCTTGGCGAGGTGAGAGGTTTTTGTCTCTTGGTCGTGCTTAGCCGAGTATAAGGGAAGTATGTGCCACTTCCCCCAACTTGCGAGCCTCGTTTTCATGTGATTCTTCGTGTCCCTTGTATTTGGCCCTTTCTTGCAATATTGATCATTCGTTCGCGTCCCTCAATCTCGTGTCCCTCTTGCGTTCAGTTTTCAAGTTGCGTTCTTGTGTATGCGTTTGCTTGCCTGCAGGTCCCGTTTGCAACGCAGGTGAGCCGGCGCAGCCCCTTTTCCCCGACGCCCCGAACGAGGGCGTCACACTTGGTATCAGAGCTTGGTCTCGAGTCCCCGCCGACCCGACGTCGGCCCATGGCCCGTGGTTGTCACCACGTTTTCGGCCCATTTGCCCCGTTTGGCCACGTTTCTCCGCGTTCTTGGCCCGTTTTGCCTCGTTTTCACCACGTCCCTTGCGTTTTTGCCCCATTTTGCCCCGTCCCTTGTGTTTTCTCCACGTTCCCCACCGTTTTTCGCCGTTTTGCCCCATTTGACCCGCGTTCTCTGCGTTCTTGGCCCGTTTTTCCCCGTCCCTTCCGTTTTCTCCACGTTCCCCACCGTTTTTCGCCGTTTTGCCTCGTTTGACCCGCGTTCCTTGCGGTTTTGATGCGTTTCTCAACGTTCTTCATCGTTTTTCAATGTTTTACCTCGTTTTGCCCCGTCTTACACCGTTTGGGACCGGTTTTCATCGTTTTTGACCCGTTTTTCGCGGTTTTTGTCGTTTTGGACCCCGTTTTGCGCTGTTTCATCGTTTTTCGACGTTTTCAAGCCCGTTTTTCGGAGTTTTTCAGTTTTTGACATTTTTGAGTTTTTTCTCGGCTTCGGCCATAGGAGTACAACAATGGCTGGAAATCAAGAATATGACGAAGGATACAGGACCGAGCCTAACCTGAATAGAGACCGCAAGAAGAAGAAGAAAACGAAGCTGCGACAAGATGACCAAGACCTAATGGAAGAAAGACTGGAGGCACGCATCATGGCTTCCGTGGAACACCAGATCAACCTGATGTCTGCTAACCTGGGCGACCCGATTCAAACACAGCTAGGCCGACGACACGAAGATCGCCCAGGCACAAGCAATGTCAACACCCGACGAAACACACAAAGGCGACCGTGGCCCGGAAGGCTTGGGACAATCGACGAAGATGAAGACTATCCGGATGACCAAAGTGAAGGGCGCTACTACAGCCCTGAGAAAAATCTAGAAGATGAGAACAGACTGGGAAAATTCAAACCCATTCCCCTAGAGAAATACAAAGGCCACCGCACCTCACTGGAACTCAACAAGTTGTTCAGGGAGGTAGAAGACTACATGCAGTGGAACAACATAGGCAGACGCAGATGGGTACAAGTGGCCAAAACCGTCCTGGCTGACGACGCCTATGTATGGTTCCTCACCGAGCAGACATCAAAGACCTGGGAGGAATGGGAGGACTTACAAAGAGACATGATCAACTACTTTGTCCCAGATAATGAAGGCAACAAAGTCAGAGACTCGTGGCGCGACCTGCGCCAAGATGGCCACATATCAGATTACGTCGTCAAGTATCGTCGACTGATGCTTCAACTCCCACTGATGCACACAACAGACAGGCTAAATGGGTTCTTGTACGGCCTTAAGCCCTGGGCCCGTCGAGAGGTAGAAAAACAGAATCCCAACACCTGGGAAGTGGCCGCCAATATGGCCGAAAAGATACGCGACACAAGCTCAACACCAGGTTTGCCTTCAAATAACCCTCGCCCCAACAATTTTGCCCCCACTGCCTCAAGAAACTGGGCTAACCCACCCGCCGGGCGAGGCCGCGAATTTATAGACAATAATAGAAGCAATGACCCCCGCCCACCACCACCCAATTTCAACCCGGGATTAGGCCGCAGAAATGGCGCCTTAGTCCCACGCAGATTTTTTGCTCGCAATTCTTATAGCAATACTTACAACGGCAACAATAACCAGACTGCAGAATCGCCCATGGACCCAACTACGCATGTGTCCGCAAGAGAAATCAGGCATCATCCTCATTTAGCAGGGTCAACACCCTCCAAATAGAAGAACCACCCTCCCCCCCCAACATAAGAATCGAAGAAAGGGATACCCCTGTTGCTGACCAACAACCACGTATTGGAGCGGTATCCCTCCACCCTCAATGCATGGCGGCAGCTATCACGGACATCCAGAACCTGTATGTCCAGGCAACAATTGGATCACAGCCGCAACGGATCATGGTAGACTCAGGTGCTACACACAATTTTCTATCCCCGCAGTGCGCCGCTTGCCTGGGCCTACACCTCACCACCGTAAATGAAACCACTGTCAAGTTTGCCCAAGGAAAGGATAGCAATGTCAAGGCAGCCCGTCAAGTCAGGATTGAGATGGGTGAATTCACATGTCGACTTGACTTCATAGTAGTACCAATGGAGGACTTCGAGGCAATCATTGGTCTGTCCTTCAACGACAAGTATCTCATTGCACTCCTAGGCATGAAGGTGGACCAATTGCTTCTGAAAAATCAAGGCAAAGCAGTTACAGTCCAAGGCGCTAGACTCACAACAAAGCAAGCATTCACACGTCAGGCGCATCTTCAAACCAACCCCCCCCCCCCCATCAACCGCAATGACTCCGCTCAATTGGCAACAATGAAAGGTAAACAAAAAGTCCCAGAGACATCTTCCCCCAGACTCAATCTCATGAGTGCAAAGCAAGTTGAGAGGGCTCTCAAGAAAGGAGCTCAAGTTCACCTCTGCATCATGCAAGCACAGGAACGGCCCACAGGAAGACTCAACTCCATCACCCTCAAACAGGCCAAAGTGGGTGATCCCTCACTTAACCCCATTCTCCAGAAGTACAAAGATGTCATGCCCCCATAACTTCCCCCCAGCCTACCCCCTCCCCGACAAATTCAACACGAAATTGATCTCATCCCCTGGAGTACACCCCCGGCCAAGGCCCCCTACCGCATGAATGACACGGAGCTAAAAGATCTCAAGAAGCAACTCCAAGAATTAGAGGATCAAGGCTTCATCCGGCCCATCAGCTCTCCTTTTGGGGCCCCAGTCCTATTTGTCAAGAAGAAAGATGGCTTGATGAGACTGTGCGTGGATTATCAGGCCCTCAACAAGATCACTATCAAAAACAAGTACACAGTTCCCCTCATGGAAGACCTCCTAGACAAACCACAGGGTGCCAAGTACTTCACGCGCATCGATCTCCGCTCAGGCTATCACCAAGTCCGCGTTGCCCTTAAATACATTGCGAAGACCGCCTTCCGCACACGCTACGGCTCCTGGGAATGGCTTGTCCTGGGTTTCGGTCTCACCGGCGGTCGTGACACTTTTTGCCAAATAATCCATGACAGTTTCCGCAACATGATTGACGATTTTCTCATCACTTACATTGACGGTTTCGGTCTCACCGGCGGTCCTGACACTTTTTGCCGAATAATCCATGACAGTTTCCGCAACATGATTGACGATTTTCTCATCACTTACATTGACGATTTACTCATCACTTACATTGACTATTTACTCATCTACAACAAGACCTTACAAGAGCACCAAAAGCATGTCGCCGCAGTACTCCAGCGCCTCCGCGAACACCAACTTTATGCCAGGCTGGAAAAGTGTGAGTTTGTTGTCCAAAGCATCGAGTTCCTCGGTTTCATTGTCACATCCGAAGGTATTATGGTGGATCCCAAGAAAGTCGACGCCGTCATCAACTGGGCTCCCCCGACATCCATCAAACAAGTCCGAGAGTTTGTGGGCTTCTCTCAGTACACACGCCGCTTCATCCGCGACTTCAGCAAGATTGTAGCACCACTTACAGAGATAACCAAAGGCCACAAACCCTTTCAGTGGACCTCCAAAGAAGAAGAAGGTTTTGAGAACCTGAAGATAGCCATGTGTGGTGCCCCCGTCCTCCGACTACCCGATTTCACTAAACCCTTTGAAGTTCATACTGATGCCTCAGATGGTGCCATTGGGGGTGTCCTCATGCAAGAGAATCAACCCATCGCCTACGAATCCCACAAATTCACAGATGTAGAGACAAGATGGACCACACATGAGAAGGAAATGCTTGCTGTCGTCTAGTGCCTCCGAAAGTGGCAACACTATGTCCAAGACAAGCACACCAAAGTCTACACAGATAACATCTCGCTCAAGTACTTCCAAACACAGCCCAAAATTACCCCCAAGCAAGCCAGGTGGCAAGACACACTTGCACAGTACTACATCGACATCATCCACAAACCTGGAACCACAAATGTCATGCCAGATGCCCTCAGTCGAAGACCCACCCTCACAGCCATCTGCACAGCAAACAGCACCCTACGCCAACGCATCCTCGACGGTCAAAAAGCTGACCCCGCTGTCCTCCGAATGCTCAAAAACCACATCTCTGGCAAAGCTGCCCTGGGCCTCTTCGAAGTCAAAGATAACCTCTTCTACGCGCATGGCAAAATCTACATCCCCAATGATCCAGAGCTAAAGAAAGACCTCATGTGGGAGGCTCATGACTACAAGCTAGCTGGACATGGTGACCAGAAGAGATCTTATGACAAACTCCATCAACACTACATGTGGCCCAAAATGAAGGACGACGTCATCGACTACGTGCGCACCTGCCCAACCTGTCAACTGGTCAAAGCTCAAAGAGTCAAGCCTGTCGGCCTCCTCCACCCCATGCCAACACCCTCCCGGCCTTGGGACATGGTAAGTATAGACTTCATCGTCGACCTCCCCCCCTCCCACGGCCACACTACCATCATGGTGGTCGTCGACTACTTTACCAAGCAAGCCCACTTCATACCTGCAAAGCCTCCCGTCACCGCGTACCAAGTCGCCAAACACTTCTTCTCCAAAGTCTTCAAATACCACGGCCTACCCTTAGCCATAGTTTCTGATCGCGACACCCGCTTCCTCAGTGACCACTGGCACGAGCTCTTCAAGCTACTAGGCACCCATCTACGCTTCTCCTTCACCTACCACCCCGAAACCGATGGGCAAACTGAAACAGTCAACCAAGGCATCGAAGACTACATCCTAGCTACGTCAAGGTAGATCAGAAGGACTGGTCCGAATACATGGACGTCCTAGAATTCCACTACAACAACTCCATCCACAGCAGCACTGGCTATACCCCATTCGAGCTCTCCATAGGTAAAGAAGTCATCATCCCTCTTGCACTGGCAACCGGCGACATGCATGCCCAGGATTTGGAATGTGAGGAGTTTCTTCAACAATGGCAAACGCGCATGCAACGCGCAAAGAAAATCCTCGAGCAAAGCAAGGTTCGCATCGCCAAATACGCCAACCAAAAACGACGGCCTGCCGAACTCTTCCAAGAAGGTGACTTAGTCCTCGTCAGCTCCGAGAATATCACCCTCCCTCAAGGCCTCTCCCCGAAGTTCAACCACCGCTACTATGGGCCATACAAAGTGCTCAAGTCCTACAACGACATCACCTACAAGCTGGATCTCCCATCACACATCAACATCCACAACGCCTTCCATGTAAGTCTACTCAAAAGGTTTGTGCCGGATAACACCTATGGTAGAAGCCTACCCGAATATGTAAAGGATGGCCCGCCACATGAGCCGGAGGCCATCCTAAAGTTGTGCTTTGGGCGCCGGGGACAACTCTTCTATGTCAAATGGCGCAATCACCCCATGACGGAATGCACTTGGGTACCTGAAGAAATCATGCTTCGACTCGGAAGACCCCTTGTGCTCAGCTTCTACAACATGCCAACTGAAGAGGAGGACAACACACCAAATGAAAACCACATAGAGTAGTCCTCCCCCCCCCACTTGTAACTAGCATCACCCTAGGTAGCTAGACATTTTGTGGCAACACCGCACTCCCTCCTTGTAAATATCCGCCCCAAAACCTCGGCATCAACTTTTGTATCGGCACCTCTCAAAACCCCGGCTTGACGTGGGCGTCAAGCTCGCTCAACCCGGGGGTGTATATAAGGGAAGTATGTGCCACTTCCCCCAACTTGCGAGCCCCGTTTTCATGTGATTCTTTGCGTCCCTTGTATTCGGCACTTTCTTGCAATATTGATCATTCATTCGCGTCCCTCAATCTCGTGTCCCTCTTGCGTTCAATTATCAAGCTGCGTTCGTGTGTATGTGTTTGCTTGCCTGCAGGTCTCGTTTGCAACGCAGGTGAGCCGGCGCGGCCCCTTTTCCCCGACGCCCCAAACGAGGGCGTCACACAGAGAGCTCTTCCTAGCCCTACACAAGCTCCTCTCGTTGCCTGCACCACCGCTTGCTACTCACGCCTGCTCACGCTTTTAATTTTTTCTCATGTGCCCACCTAAGCCCTTATTTAATATAATGGGTGGCCTTAAAAGCATTCTATTGGGCCGGTGGCCCTTAAGAGCATTTTAGTTGAGCGGCCTTTGCTCCTTAAAGGCACCATATTTGGCATGCGGCATCAACCAAAGCATTGCCAAGCACATGTTTCTCCAGCAGCCCTATCTAGCTAGGCTTATCCCACAATCAATACGCCCCATGAGACGATATTTCGGACTAAGAGCTCATCAAGAGCTTTTTGTGCTTTTTAATGGCACCGCATTAGGCATGCATATCTACCAAAGCATTGCCTCATACAACTTTCAACTTCAGCAGTCCTTGACTAATATTATCAATGTGAATTTTGGTGCCATTTTCCATGACACAGCCTTCAGGATGCTAGTATAGGTGATTGCACTTAAGCCATAGCCATGTTGGACATTTCCTGCTATCAGTAATATCCAATAGGCACAACATACCAGCCAAAGCATTGCTGCATGACATTTCAAAACTTGGTCAAAATCAAATATCCCAAGATGGCACACTAATCGAGCGGACCCAGGTCTGGTACGGAACCAGTCTCTGGTGAATCTTTAACCGCCAATACCTTGGTAACTGGCACCCCGATCACTGATCTGAAAAGATTGATGTGCTCCACAAAGTGAGCACTTTAGGCCCGTGCATTCACTTCACTTTTTTCCCCTTAGCTGCAGTTGTCCAGTCCGGTACGGATCTGCATTAACTCAAACTTCAAATTGTCATAATTTCTTCACAGTAGCTCCAATGGACGAGCTGTAAAGACAGGCTGATAGAGCACTTCAAGCACTACATTTTTAGATCATAAACTCCCATCTATGCTTACTTCAAGCATACTCCTTTATAGCATCATCAAGGTATCTGTTGGCCCTTTTAAGCCGCATTTGGCATACATTAATCATTAAACTTGGCCTGTTAACAAGTCTTGATCATTGCTCAACAAATGTGTAGGCTCCAAAGAAGCTTAACTTGCATTTCTCTTCTCTTTTTCCCATCATGGAAGCGGATAACCCTTTTAAAAAAACCCACTCAAACATTTATTGTGCTCTTTGAAGTGCATCACATCCAACATGCATCTCAACCAAAGCACTGCTACCTCGAGCACTTATTCTACTGCATTTGTAACCCTGGCTGTAGCTCAAAAATCCAAAATGGCACACTGATCAAGTGGACCGACTGGTACATAACCGGGCCCCGCTGAATCTTTAACGACCAATATCTTGGCAATCGAAACTCCGATCGTTGATCTGAAACGACCGATGCGCTCCACAAAGTGAGCACTTCAAGCCCATGCATTTATTTCAATTCTATCTAGTCAATTGCAGTTGCCCAACTGCAATCGCCTTAAACTTCAAACTACCATAACTTCTTCACCGTAGCTCCAATCAACGAGCTGTAAAGACAGGCCGGTAGAGCACTTCAAGCACTACTGTTTTAGATCATAATCTCCCATATGTGCTCACTTCAAGCATACTCATTTTTGGCATCATTAAGGCATCTCTATTGGCCCTTTTAAGGCACATTTGGCATACATTAATTATTAAACTTGGCTTGTTAACAAGCCCTGATCACTGCTCACTAAATATGTAGGCTTCAAATAATCTTAGCTTACATTTCTCTGCTCTTTTTCTCTTCATGGCAATAGAGCTGCACAAGAGCGTGCATCGATATGCATGCAAATGATGGTGCTCTTGCCAAGAGGTGCGGTTTTATTGTGATTTCTAGTGGACGGGGGTATTGTGAGTACCTTGGGCTTTAAAGAGGCATCTTTGTTGTGTTTACGAGTGTGTTCATATTCCAACATGTATCGAATGGGCCAACAACCAGATGCATGTGACAGCAGCGATTGAAGTAATGTATGTTGATTTTTCTTCCAAAGAAGATACCATGTATTTTTTTGAGAAAGATACCAACAAAGACAAGAATGAAGCCAATGGGGTAACCAAAAATGAGAAACAACAATTGATACATGCCACTACTACTATGGTGTCCATGGATAGATTTGAAGATGCAGCTCTCGGTCATCGGCTCTCTTCAGAGAAAGTGGCAAAGATGCAACCACCTATCATCAAGAGACTTCTAAAAAACTATCTACTCATGTTACAACCAAAACCCTAAGCAAATGTGGATACCTAAATGACCAGCTTATGAGAGTAAATCTAGTGCCAAACAAAACACAGACTATGCCCGTGGCAAGTTTGGATAAGGGAACCCCACAAGTTCATGGAAATTTGGTTTGGATTCCAAAAGTCCTACTATAGTCTACAAAACAATGAAAATAATCTACCCCAATAACCATGAAAAATCAGATTTTCAAACGGGCTAATAAGCTTCCAAAGTTGTAGATATTTCCAAACACAACAAGGTGGATTCCAAATCCCAAGGTTGTGCTGCAACTTCTAGAATCAAAGTGGATTTGGAAGAAACAAATATTTCCAAAAGAAACATTCAAATCAATGGTCACAATCACTCTGACATTTGCCCAAAGTCACGACGAAAGAATGTTGGCCAATACTTCAATCACAATCTCAAAACTCAAACTGACAAAACCCTTCAACAATTTGCCAACGAGCTATTGAGATACAATTCTTACTATATGGTACATGCTCATTGACAACCACACATGTGAACCTTGCCATCAAATGCCATTAAGCACTTTGGTTAAGACCCATCTCTTGCACAACATCAATTTTTTCATGCATTGACAGAGTATGCATACGTAGGGCCCCTTACATGGCCTTGCATAAGGCACCACTTTATGGACCATGCACAACACAACCTCAATGATACACTGTTGTCCAGGAGGACTCCAAGTAGGACGGGGGGAGGCATTCAAAATGCAAAATGTGAAACCAGAAGAAAGAAGATGGGAATTGTTTTCTTAATTTTTTGTGTGGAAACTCGCGTTTGATTTCTCGTTTTTACCACAACTATTGATTTTGTGCCCTAAAAGTGAAGAGACTCAAGAGTAAGAGACAAATGTTAAAAATGAGCCCTTAGGTGTGTGTAAATACGTAGATAATAAATTTTTTGCTAGTAATAATAACAAGAAGTGAAATAATTGGCTAAAAATTTGCAAGTAAGATATTTTGGTTGAAAGTTGACTTCTTTTATTTGTCTAGCGAGGTTTTAAATTTGTAAGGTCAATTTATGTATTTTTTCTTATCTTTTATTCTTCTTTACTGATTTTCTAAGCAGTAAATGGCAACAAATCACAAAATTTACTAAAAATACTAGACACAGGTACATGAACTCCAGGACCTCGACAACAACGAGTAAGTTATGACCAAAATTGGATAAGTTGTGGAAAATATTTTAAGTTGGAAAAGCCTAATCAGACAAATTGGACGGAGTGGGGTCTTACGCTATCTAGATTCAAAGATTTTTGACACAATGGTCATCAGGCACATGAGGCAGGACTAATTGTGAGGTTGGGGAAAAAATCACCTCGAGAGCTCGGGATATGTATAGGCAAGGCCCACTTAAACCTTCATTCTCATTTGTGAGTTTGTGTGTCTAAGAGAGAGAAAGCTACTTCAGAGTTTTTTTCTTGTGATTCCCACGCCCAACATGCTTCAAGATTCAATACCAGATATGAGAGGTATGTTTCCCTACCTAGTACACTACCTTTTGATGCCATTGCATGCCAAATCTTGCAAGGGAAAACAACGGTTAGGACCTAGGCTGGCTAAAACACGAAAACGACGACTACACCGGAATGGGAAAACCTATCATCACAAAAATCAAGGGGAGGGTCAATTTTAGGTTGGCTAACACACCTCTAACTTCAAAATTCAATTTTAGGTCACTAGAAAAACCGTGGAGGAGAAAATCATGTTTTTTGCCAATTGCTAGAATGAACCCAAATGTAGTGAGTACCTTCAGGGTACCAAAGCATTGAAATTTGGTAAAGAAGCTTGCATAGATGGGATGATTTACAAGGTTTCTCAATGGAAAAACTATCATAAGCCGAGAAACCGTTAAAATCAATGTAAAGCAGTAATGGGATGAGGAGATGGGCAAAGAACTTACATGGAGCTTAATGAGACTATTCCCAATCAATGGAGGATGATACATTGTACTACAAAAATCCATATGATTAGATGTCAAAGTCAAAGGATATTTCCCGAGGACATGGTGGCCCTATGGTCCACCTGACAATGAATTCAATGATGAGTCACCATAAAAATGTTTGAAATAAGTGTATAAGTGTGTATGAATCACAAATGGTTGAAAATTTTTATTCTTTTGTCAGATATGAAAAAAATCACATTTTTTTTCTCTCAACCATGCACCACTTGAAATTTGGAACTTCAAACATGGCACTCATGTCCAACCTAGGATAAAAACCACTGTTGAGGATGATATTGTGCTATGGAGGTCTCTGTATATTGTATGACAAAAATCTCACATACATAAGCTCTAAACTAGACCTACGCCAGTGAAGGTGACTCAAAACACAATACAAAGTCATCATTTATCTCATAACACTCAATATAAGGTGCTACATGAGTTTCACCTTGTTTGGAAGGTAAATATGGAAAACAAGAAAAAAACCATGATTTCTTCCCTGGCAGAGTCAAAGTGCAATCAGATGTGAAATGTGAAGCTATACATGTAGAACCCTATCTAATCAAGACCTATCCCAAAGGTTTCACACCCATTGGAAAAGTGCAAAACCCTCCAAACAAACTCCATGCTTAACCAAGTGACTAAAGTTGACCTAATCCATGTCCAGCTAACCAAATTTAGAATATAGGTGGATGAATAATTTCTAATCAATATGCGAAGTAAACCTACCAAGTTTGGTGGTTGACAGAGACCATATGTGAAAAAAGTGAAAAAATCCTCGATTTTTTCTAGCAAAGTGTTATCAATGAGTTCAGGAAGGAGTTACTCATAGGAAAATGTTTGGGGCAGCAAATGGAACATATCAATGAAGCCAAAGTGGAAAAAGCTAACATCTATATAAATCATGGTGCCAAACACTTGAGGCAGATGATTGAAAGCTCAACTATGACCAACTATGACCAAACCTCCTATCCAAATCACATCAAATCAAAACTGGAGCCTATAGGACTAGAGTACATCAAGTCCATGCAGTTAGCGCTTCAGAAAACTCACATGTGTATAGACTTGAGAATAAAAGCAATTTTTTCTCTGTTTGAATGAAGAAATGTTTTTTTTATAGTATAGATTCTGCATCATTTGTAGATGAGTTTGAACAAAGTGGCACATTAATCAGCTTATCAGATACATGGAAAATGGAAAGGCATCACTTCATTCTTTGAATCTATGACAACTGTCCATAGGCGCTAAGAAGTCCAAAGCTAAAGAAAACAAGAATAAATGGAGTCACAAGAAGAATCTAGAGCATATTCCACCATTCACTCTACTTCGAGACTCTCTCTAAAAGGCATCCATGTACATAGAGAAGGAAATACTTGAGCTCAAAGGAACGACAATTTACAAAGCACCTTACAGGGATATAGAGAATAACAGGGTCACCTCCCCCATGATCCCTTGATCTGCCTACAACATGGCAAGGAAGTTGCCTACTAAAGAAGCAATTGTGAAGACAAATTTACTCAACTACTTCCAAATGCCCCCATGAAAAGTTGACATTCAAATATCCCATGAGCTCTATACGAGCATCACAGAGGAGGGCATAGTGGAAATCTCCACCCTCGCGAATGATAAAGTCTAAGTCAAAATCACTTCGGAGCTGTTTGTAGAGGCCCTAGATCTATTGGATAGAGTAGCCATTATGAAAGGAATTACATAAAGTCTGTGTGTCATGTTCTATAAGTGCATTATATTCTAACTGCATGGCAGCCATTCAAATTTCTAATTTTTTGTGCTATATCAAGAGACAGAGGTTTCTCAACATCCTGTAAGCTAGACACAACCAAATCATAACAATCTGATGCATAAGATGCATGGAGAGAACCTGAACAAGTACGATTAGACAAAGGTGCATCCAATTTACTATCACGCAAAGTATGCACCAACCATTTAGGCATACCTCTAGCATGCTCATTCTCAGTCCTTTCTTCATCAAGTACATCAAGTACATCTGCATAAGTAATAGGCTAATATGTAACATTTTCAAGAACCCCCATAGGCTGTACATTTGCCTCAAAAGAGGCAAAAAAGTGTCATAAATGTCATGTGAGCTTACCTTATTGTCTCTAGTACATGAGAACAAGGGTTGAACAGAATCTTCCACAAATAAAATATGCTTTTTTTGTGGATACTACAACCTGTAACCTTTTCTTTCAACACTATAACCAAACAAAATACATTTGACAGCCCCCGGGGGATTCACTCTATATACAAAACAGGATGCTACCTGTGCGCAAAAAATTTTGATAAAACCCCTATATACGACTCATATTAGAGAATATGACCCCCCTTTCTAAGCTTATACGATAATCAATGAAGAAAACTATCATACCCCTATCTTACATATAAAATTTAGGACTCACATTATCTAATTGAGTAAAACTAGTCAACGAGTGTGTAGCATAGTGACTAGCAACGTACTAAGAAACCACTTATGTTGATAACTAAACATACCATGAATGTGTCTTAGTTTGAATTTCAATCTATGTGCCTAATCTGCCTGCACTCTAGCTACTCGTCCAATTCTGACCCATCCAAAGCTGGTGTAAATCAACCCTTGACTTCCTCCAAATCAGCCCTTATCCATGATTGGTTTGATGCAAAATATGATATGTGACTTGAAAAAAAATTCCCCTAAATTCATTTGAGTTCTAGTGCACTCGTGACCAATTCTTACAAGTAATCAACCCAGGTCTCAACCCAGGTCAGGTCCCCCCCCCCTCGCCCTGCCCCCCATAAATATGATACCCCCCTACCTTATTTTTAAGCTTGGGAGATAAATTATTGGGGGCCTGCCCCTAACTTATATGCCTCCCCTGCACTTACGTGGTGCAATAAATTTTTCATGGTGAATCCCCCGGGTGATAGCCTTATCATCCAATTTGTTGCGTTGTGTTTGTGGCACCAAAGCATATGCCAGCAATGCTTCTTGGGCATCATTGTTCCAAGTTGTTGGGACACAATTAATATTTAATACAACTTATTATCCTCAAGCCAAAAGACAAACAAAGAAAATCAATTAAGTTATTAAAAGATATGGCACAACAATCTAAGACTCTAAGAAATATACTCAAGTTGCCCAATTTAGGCAAAAATTTTACATCAACAAGAAAAGATATGCCAGACTCTGCATTTGTGGTTGTTGATATGCTCACAAAAGTGGCTCATCTAATACCTGTAAAGACAACCTTTACTGCTTCGAATATTAGCCGGGTATTCATCAAGGAGATTTCTAGGTTGCATGGTTTACCCAAGCATATCGTCAGTGATAGAGATGCCAAGTTTACATCAAAAATTTTGACTTCTCTTTTCCAATCTATTGGGTCACAATTAGCCTTCGGTACAGTGTATCATCCGCAGACAGATGGGCAGACTGAAAGAGTAAATCAAGTCACTGAGGACATTCTCAGGGTCTATTGTTCGCAAGAGCCAAACAAGTGGTTACAATATCTTCCTTTGGTAGAATATGATTATAATTCTTCCTAACACAGGAGCATTGGAATGTCACCCTTTAAAGCTCTTCATGGATAGGACCGTTTAGCACCATTGAACTTCTTGGATCCAACTATCAAGGTAGAAGCCTCTAGAAAGATGTTAGAAGATATGGAAGCTCAAACTAGAGCTATTCGCCAAGACATCCAGGCCGCTCAGGATAGACAGAAGCACTATGCAGATAAGAACCATTCGGAAAGAACTTTCAAAGAAGGAGATAAGGTTTTTCTGCGAGTCCGACCAAAGAAAAGCAACTTATTACTAGGTAGATACAAGAAGCTAAGCCCAAGGTATTGTGGACCATGCAAGATTGTTAAGGTTGTGAGTGACCAGGCCTACAAGCTAAAGTTACCTACAAACTTAAAGGTTCATGATGTATTCCACGTCAGCTTACTCAAACCCTATATCCCTAATCCTGATCAATTCTTGGACTCAGATCAGATAGTCATGCCAGCACAAGGAGTTCTCAAGCTCCAACCTGACTATGTACTTGAAACAAGGGAAAGGAAGTTACGCAACAGAACAATCACGGAGCATCTAGTAAAGTGGACGGATTACCCTAAAGAAGATGCAACTTGGGAGGACGAACCAATGCTCATAAAAGATTATCCAAACACATTCTTGAGATGAGGACATCTCAAATTCTTCACGTTGGGGAGGTTGTAAGGTCTGTGACCCCGACCAGAAAGAGCACCCTTGTACCATGAAATGAACATAATGGAAAAAAGTTGCTATTTTTAGCAGTTTTTCAAATTCTGTCAGTGCAATGATGTTTAGAATGTTATAAAGCTTCAAAATGTGAATTAAAATAATTTTTGTGAACAAAATTCCAAAATAGTAAGTTTTTGGTCACCCCACCCGTCTAGTTTTGACCGTCTCGAAAAACTGCACCCGTACCCCGAATTTGAAAAAAATGCATTTTCGGACCCTGGGGGCTGCTAAATATGGCGGTACTCGGACATATACACCTTAGTTAGAGCTTAGTATAGCAATTTACGATATTAAATTCCGACTCGTATGGCCCGTTTTAGCCTAAAACCAAAATTTCCTAAGGTTGTTCGGGGAGGCGCTGGGGCTCGAGGCTGTGTGGGAACAAGTTCCAGGCCACTCAGAGCTTGCTTTAGCAGCTAGGGGGCGCCCTCTCTTCTTTTGGGAGTTGCAGGAGAGTTTCCATGCTTGAGAGTGAGTGTGAGAGTCAGTTACACTAGCTAACTAGACACTTGGTAGACATGTAACCGGACTTTCCATGCATAAGTGGAGTAGCTCTCAAATGCAAATAGCAAGCAAGGTCGATGTTCAGCATGGAGAGGCCTATTTAAGAGTGTGCTCACACACACACACACACATGCTCACACACCCACTCAGCACACACACAAACACTTACACACACACCTTGGGGAGGTGTTGCAGGCACACATAGTTTTGGAGAAGAAGCAAAGGAGGAAAGTGCTGCCCGATTCTCATCTTGAGAACTCCATTGGATCAGAATTTTGAGTAGAAATTCAGCCCCTAATCACGGTAATATCGATTTAATTTATGCTTTGCTGCAAATCTCTCTATCAGTCTCTTAATCTCTCAACTATTATGCTTAATCATAGCTATATTTCTCAATAGCTGCTCTCTAATTCTCCATATCATTAGTATATTATATAATTCTTAATCTAATAGCTAATTCAAAACTATAGGTTGATGGGAAGCTTCAGCCTTAAGACTGTATCTAAAGATAAGATTTGTCCAAGAAATGTGATTCTATCACAAGAAACAAGCATATGTTTACATAGATTAGTGAAACAACTGTTTGATAAATTATCATTGTTTGTTGAATTATTATTGCTTAATAAATTGTTATTGTTTGATAAGTGGTTCTTGATTGATATAGAGAACTGGTTGATCATGTTTGATGAATCATTTAATGAGAAGAATTGTTGAAAGAATATCTTTTGTTCCTCACGGGTAGCGAGATGATTCTGTGGTTAGCGGAGATTAAGATGAGGTTATTGGCTCTCTTTTCTTCCTCGCAGTTAGCGGGATGCCTGGTGGTTAGCAAGATGCCTCGCGGTTAGCGGATGCTTCACGGTTAGCAATATGCCTCGCAGGTAGCGCGATGCCTCGCAGTTAGCGAGATGAGAAGGTTGCGTCATTCGCGGTTAGCAAATAAATCCTTTGCTAAGGCTTTGTTGGCTAGACATAGAAAGTCCACGGGTAGCGGCAACTTATGAGAAATTGAAAAAGTTATTTTTGTTGAAGTATAGGGCTGTCTTCATTAGGCCTTGTTTGAATTGTTTTGGTATTGTTTGAAGGGATGTATAAAAGAACCTGTATTTGGAATTAATTAAGGAACACTATTTGTATATGTAAAACAGTGTGGTATAAGCATGTTCTCATCCATCATATAATGATTATGATTATCTATAAACATAAGCATGTTCTCATCCATCATATAATGATTTTTCATTGGTTTCATAACATATGATGACTGTGTAGCATCATCTATACTAATCCAAGAAGGATGACCTTTGTCAACATACACATTACTCTCGGGTATATTCAATTGGCTCTTCATAGTATGAAGTTGGTGATAGCATTCGCGAGTTTGCCAGTGTTCGTACACACTGTGTGTACCTTATGATCTCTTGGTCCTCTTGAGGTAAAGAAGGTTTCTGACCCAACATTGGTTGAGACTTGTCTCCCCCTTGGACTTAATTGTTCGGGGCCTATTTGGTATCTTGTGGTGGTGGAAATGGTTGCACCCTCGGAGTTCCATATGGCCTTTCGATCACGTAAATCTTGTTATCGGGGCCTATTTGGTATCTTGTGGTGGTGGCAATTGTTTTGGTATTGTTTGAAGGGATGTATAAAAGAACCTGTATTTGGAATTAATTAAGGAACACTATTTGTATATGTAAAACAGTGTGGTAGTAAACAAATTAAAAAGTGTGAGTGTAGGATGGAAAGTGGGGACTGGCTCAGGTTGCCAGTCAAGGATGGGTGGTCTCGATTAGTCGAGAAACCGTCCACTCCGTTTTATTAAGAGAAGTGAAATTAGAGACTCATTGTGCCAAGAATCTAGATGTCCCAAATCTACGTGCCCACAAGATTACTAGTTAGTTTAGACTAAGTCTCATATCATATTTATGGTTTATAGATGGCGGTCGTGCCTCTTAAACGTGGAAAAAAAGGCGTTGTTTATGGGTTCTAAATATGTCAATGAGACTTTATCTTTATGTTAGGAAGCAGCTTCATTAGAATCCTCAATTTATCGAACTGGCTTGTGGCGTATGACCCTTATAACCACATAAACAATGGATAGAGGACTTCCTCTCTTCTGTTGCTCGTATCTCTACTTTGTGGAAACAGAGTAGGGTGTTGTCAATGGAAAAGGAGAATAAAGGAAGGCCATCTATCAAGTTTCCCCCGTCTTCTCGGGATTGGGAACCTCACAATTGGTATCAAAGCCTAGGTTAAAAATATTTAGTCGGCTACTTCAAGCTTTTTCATGTGTATGCTTACTATATACCGTATCTGACTCCTAGAGATATTATGCTATATCAATTGAAATTTACCATAGTTATGGCTGAAACCTCTATTATGTTTTTCATGGAGAGATCTTTTATAGATCCCTATATATGACATTTTTGATGATTTTATGAATAGAAGATTGAGTTATTTTTCTACAAAGAAAATGTTTGAGTAATTAAGTCATGAAGAGAGTTTTTTTGGGGGATTGAATGAGCCATGACTGGTTAAGTCATGTGATTGGATAACCCATGACTGTTTATGTCATGTGATTGAGATAGTCATGACTGGTTAAGTCATGTGACTAAGTTTTGATGGATTGGTTAAGTCAAGATTGGTTAGGTCATGTGATTGAGTTTTAATGAATTGGATAAGTAATGATTGGTTAAGTCATACTTTGAGTTTTTAGTGGACTCGATAAGTCTAAGTTTGGAAGTACCAAATTATTATAAACATTGAAGTACACTCAGGGGAATCCTCAAATCAGTTCTACGTTGGAAAATCCTCATAGCGACGCTATCTATACGGAGATTCAGGAGAAGACGTTGTTGCTCAAACAAATGCAACCACCTTCTTTTAAAGGAGAGGGTGATGATATTGAGAAAGATGCAGAAGTATGGATCGAAGCTATGGATGATTATTTCTTTGTTGCAAGGACCACACTTGCAAACCAAGTGATGCTAGGGATGTTTCACCTCTTTGGTGAAGCGAAATTATGATGGAAACAACACTGTCGTGACATGGGAGTGTTGGAAAACTCTCAGAGTTGGTAGGAAATCAAACAAGCGGTGAAGAAAAGATACTTACCCCTGCCCATGAAGCGATAAAGATAAATGAGTTCTTTAGCTTAAAACAATACAATTTATCCTTGGAAGAGTACTACTCAAAGTTTGTAAGGCTTAGACGTTATGCACCATCAATGACCATAGAGCAGCAGGTAGCTCGCTTTTGTCAATTTTTAAGAGAACCAATTAGCTCACGATTGGAAGCCTTGAAACCTACCACTGTACAAGATGCTTTACTACGAGCTAAAACTTTGATGAAGGAACAAGGGATTACAACAAGAATTAAATAGAATCAAAGATTCAACCATAGACAACCACAAAGAGCTAATGTGCAAGATCGTCCACGCTTGAATGTTCGATGCTTTGAATGTGGAGAGCTGGGACATTATCGTAACACTTGTCCATGATTTGACTAATAGAGCAGCAATAGTAGCAAGTGAAGCAGACTAAGGAAACCACTTTTTGGATACAATGATGATCAAGAAAGTAATTAGAGTAGGAGTATCCTCACTTTTTCTTGAGATGAGGACATCTCGAATCCCTAAGTTGGGGAGATTGTAATGTACCCAACATTTTTCAATAAATATGTTTTATTTACTTTGCAAATATTTGAGGTTTTATTTCATGAAGTCAAAGAGCATTCTAATAGAACGGTCGGATCAAAAATCGGAATCTAGAACTATTAATTATGAGCCTTATTCACTTCAAAACTATAGGTTGATGGGAAGCTTAAGCCTCAAGACTGTATCTAAAGATAAGAATTGACCTTTTAGGAAGGAGGAGTATTTTTAGGAAAAAAAGACAAGGGAGTTAAGTTTAAAGTTCTTGGCTTGGAAGCCAAGCTTCTTTTAAAATTGGAGAACCGATACCGCGCATCAGAATCTGTGTCCAAAAAAAAATAAAAAATAAAAAGAGCCGCAAAAGTACACGAACTTAGCTCTCTTTGCTTTCCTCTATTCTTAGCTGGCCTTGACAGCCTATATAAAGACCCCTCTCCCCTCACTTTCAAAGACATAGAGACACACTCTTAGCAGAGCAGAAGCTCTCTCGCCTTGACATCGGAGTTATCTTCTCTCCCTCAACCTCTCTCCCTCGAGTTATCTCCATCTCTAAGTCTTCTCTACCATTGTCGTGTTGTCCTTGAGATTTTGGAGTTCTCTTTCTCTCTTTTCCTCTTGTCTACATTGATACGATGGCCCCAAAGTGAGTGACTCGAAGCTCAAAGGATGCTCATGTCACTCCACCTCCAAGAAGGTGCAAAAGAAGGTATCATCTACTCCAAACGCTGCTGAAGCGGATGTATTGGTCGCGAAAGAAGTCGAAGCCGTCCAACCTCAAACACGGGCGATAATCGAACATGTATTTAATCTAGTAAGACAAATTTATAATTCTGCATTGCTATTCATGTTGACCTGGGAAGCTAAGCATAGGGATTTCCTTAAACTGTCCAAGAAAAGTGATTCTATCACAAGAAACAAGCATATGTTCTCATACATTAGTGAAAGAACTGTTTGATAAATTGTCATTGTTTGTTGAATTGTTATTGCTTAATAAACTGTCATTGTTTGATAAGTGGTTACTGATTGATATAGAGAATTGGTTGATCATGTTTGATGAATCATTTAATGAGAAGAATTGTTGAACGAATATCTTTTGTTCCCTCGCGGGTAGTGAGATGATTCCACGGTTAGCAAAGATTAAGTTGAGGTTATCGGCTCTCTTTTGTTCCTCGCGGTTAGCGGGATGCCTTGCGGTTAGCGGGATGCCTAGTGGTTAGCGGGATGCCTCGCAGGTTGCGGGATGCCTCATGGGTTGCGGAATGTCTTGCGGTTAGCGAGATGGGAAGGTTGCACAATTTACGGTTAGCAAATAAATCCTTTGCAAAGGCTTTGTTGGTTAGACAGAGAAAGTCCGCGAGTAGCGGCAACTCATGAGAAATTGGAAAAGTTATTTTTGTTGAATTATAGGGCTGTCTTCATTAGGCCTTGTTTGAGTTGTTTTGGTATTGTTTGAAGGGCTTAATAAAAGAACCTGTGTTTGGAATTAATTAAGGAACATTGTTTGTATATACAAAACAGTGTGGTAGTAAACAAGTTAAAAAGTGTGAGTGTGGGATGGGAAGTGGGGGCTGCCTCAGGTTGCAAGTCAAGGATGGGTGGTCTTGATTAGTCGAGAAACTCTCCACTCCCTCTGATTAAGAGAAGTGAAATTAGAAACTCATTGTGCCAAGAATCGAGATGTCCCAAATCTACGTGCCCACAAGATTACTAGCTATTTTACACTAAGTCTCATATCATATTTACGGTTTATGGATGGCAGACGTGCCTCTTAAACGTGGGAAAAAAGGCGTTGTTTATGTATTTTAAATATTTCAATGGGACTTTATCTTTATGTTAGGAAGCAGCCTCATTAGAATCGTAGATTTATCGACCTAACTTGTGGCGTATGACCCTTATAACCACATAAATGATGGATAGAGGAATTCGTCTCTTTTGTTGCTCGTATCTCTACTTTGTGGAAACAGTGTAGGGTGTCGTCAATGGAAAAGGAGAATAAAGGAAGGCCATCTACCAAGTTGCCCCAATCTTCTCGGGGTTGGGGACCTCACACCAAACATCTAAAAACATGCATGTGCTCAATAGAAGGCTTTCTATCATGCCATGCTTCATATGGAGTAATAGACTACAAAGCTTTTGTAGGACACCTGTTTAGTACATAAGTGGCGCACATGATAGCCGCAATCCATAACAAATGCATCCAAGCTTGACTTTTGACCATACATTGTGCCATTTCTATAAGTGATCGATTTTTCCTCTCAGCAACACCATTTTTTTGAGGTGTATAAGGCACTATACATCGATGTTTTATTCCACGACTAACCAGAAATTCGTTAAATTCATGAGACATATAATCCCCCCCCAATCGAAACATAGGGTGGTCATAATACATTTTGAGACATTTTCAGCCACAACCAAAAATTGTTTGAAGCACATTCAAACTTTGGACTTCGCTTTAAGCGGATATACCCATGCATGCCTGGACTAATCATCAATGAAATTCACAAAGTAAAGGTAATTTTCCAAGGATAGAATTTGCATTGGCCCAGAAACATCATTATGTACAAGCTGCAACCTGCATGTGGCCCTAAAAATGATCCATCCTTTGGAAACTTTGAACTATGCATCTTACCCAAAATACAACCTTCACAAACATGTTTGACAGTTGCTTTAAGAGGCGGAAAAGAAGCAACCATTTTAGATTTCTGCAAACACAGCAAATTGGAAAAATTCAGATGCCCAAAACGCGCATGTCAAAGTTTTTCATCTGAAATAGCCTTTGAATCTACAACTGCATTTGCAAAATTCTACACACACTTGTCGTACAAAGTGAGATTATACATCCGACGGTATAATATGCCAGTTGCAACAATTTCATCACCAAATCTGAAATAGCCTTTGAATCCACAACTGCATTTGCAAAATTCTACGCACACTTGTTATACAAAGTGATCTTATACAGCCCACGGAATAATATGCCAGATGCAATAATTTCATCACCAAAACTAATATCATGTATCATACATCTATCATCCACAATTTTGACTACAAGTCCAAATCTAACAAGTGCAGAAAAAGACAAAAGCCGTCTTCTTGATTCCAGGTACATAAAGTGCATCCACAAGTGTGAAAGAACTACCATTTGCAACAGTAAGCACAATCTTTCCAACTCCTTGAACAGGATAAGAGGCATTGTTGGCACAAGTAACTGAAGCCATGAGGGATAGACTCAAGAGAGGTGAACAAATTACGATGTGATGTAGCACCACTGTCAAAATACCACACATGTGAATCTGCAGTAACTGACATAAATGCATCATGGACATCAGGATTATAGGTACACTTTGCACTCAAAAAATCCCATTCTGCAACAACATCATCATCACAATATCCTTTCATAGAAGACTTAGCAATAGCCGCATTTGCAGTGAAACCACCCTCTTTCTTCTTAGCCTCTTTGACCTTCAACTTAGGACACTTCTTGATCAAGTGATCATTAGCTTTACAATAATGGCAACACATCTTGTTTTTTTCCTTATCACCAAAATTTCCAGTAGAAGCATTACGAACTTGTGATTTTTCACTTGCAAAACAACCATAAGAAGTGGTTGCATTGCTGCTACCACCTTTTCTTTGAGCAACAATAAAAGCCTATTCAACTGCACGCTACCTAGTTTTGTTTTTTTTGGAAAGTGACTCTTGCAACAACAATGTGCACAGTGCATCAAACTTGACAACTTCAGGATTTCCTTGGGTCATAAGTCTCCAAGTATTAGAAAAAATCTGGATAAGAATCTAGCAAGGCATCAAGAATAGTCTTGACAAGGGAGCTGTCTGAAATTTCTTCACCTATAGAAATAAGTTTCTCATTAGTATCCTTAGCAAGAAAAGTGTCCTGCAATTTTCGCCTCATTGTGACTTCCATAAAGACCATCTAGATATCCCAATCCTATTTTTCAGATTTTGTTGAGCGAATGTGAAGATTAATAGTGCACTTCACAGACAATGCAATCAATGCATGAGCCTATGTATCTTTTACATCCCAAAACAAGCTTGATGAGTTATAGGAGAAACAACTATAACTGTAGCAATCCTTGTAGCAAGACCTACAATCTTTTCAAGGTTGGAAGAAGAGAACCTTACCTTGTTTGCGCAAAATTTAGTGTTTGTTGTAAATGAAGTTCTTATTGTGGGACATATGTGCGGGCCATATGGTAGAAGGCCTTGTCCAAAAAAATTGATGTGATTCAAAGAATGAACGAGACATGTATTAACGTGACTGAGGTTTGAAGGTTCTTGGGTGCATGTGTGTTTTTATGTTATCTAGTCTCCACATTATGCGCATGTAGCGGAACCTTTGTATCAATTTTTGAGAAAGAACAACAATTTCAATGGTAAGAAATGCATACACATGCCATGACAAAATTAAAGAATTTGTTGCTTATGTCTCCAACTTTGAGGAAAGTAAACTATGAATGTGGAAGACATATAATTGTGATAGTGGATACTAGGCCCACATAAAGTGGATGAGTGATTGGGCAAGATGATAATGATGGAAAGCGATATCACGTGGTGAGATTTGGGAAAAAGGTCCTAAGTGCTCGCCAATGCAACTATCCAAAAGTAAAAAGAGAGTTATGTAGAGCAGTAACATCATTGAAGTGTGACAAAGAGTATTTGATAGGAGGAAATGTAATATTGGAGACTGATTTTCTACCCCTTCTTGGAATGGTCACAATTTTCAAAATAGCTATGTTGAGATGGATTGCCTACATAAATTCCTTGAATCAAGAATTTTTTGGGTTAAAGGCCAGTGTGCCCAGCTGTCCGTTGTTCAGACAACCATGTATAGTCATTCTTTTACTCATTCATAATAAATATATCACAACTGCACATTGCAATGTGAGTACCGCCCCGCCATACAAGGTGTCTATCTCCTTCTTCGTGCTTTCTCTCTACGTGTGTGCTCTTTGATCTCAACAAGTGGTCTCAGAGCTTGGTAGTGAGAGCATTGAGAGATTCATCATCGTTCTTGAGTGTGCTAAAAATTGTTTCTGCTTTATTGCCGATTTTTGGTTTCGTGCACGTGTGCATTTCTAAAGGCATTGGGAGGTTCCGCACTCCACGAGTGTTTTCACCGGGTGTCTTGGAATTTAACTCCTCTTTCGGAGCCATTCCTGCCATCAAAAAACCCATTTGAGCTACAGACTAGGAGTTGTATTTTTTCCAGCTCTCTTTGGTAATTTTCTGCTCTACAGAGCTTCCATAGCCATTACATGTGCCATTGCTGCAGTGTCTTCCACATACGTGATCCCATGGCTCATTTGAGAGTGTGTAGCCTCTTCTTGGAGTGGCCTCATACACACAGATAGAGTGGGAGTTTGACATCATTGTCTTCTTCGACTACAGGCACAGGTATAGGTGCAGGCGTAGGTACAGGTACACGTTACAGGGAGCTTTGGATACAGGTTTCTTCTGTGGTTATAGAACATGTATTTTGACTACGGACAACCATGTATATGGTTGTGGTTTGAGAGGGAGATTCTACTTTTTTGGGTAGTCGGTTTATGTGTGTTCTTGAGCTACAGGTTTACATCATCTATGTATGTTGATGGATGTGGATATGGAAGTTTGACAGACGCTCTTTATGCATAATATCGTGGAGACTTGGTTCACTTATACATAGAGCGGGTTTGCTCTTACTTGTAGTGTTGCATTTTGAGTACAGACAGGTACTTGGTTGATAGTAGAGATTGGGTTTCATTGAGCTTGTGCATTGGTTATATGTTCATTTGGATCCATTTATGCTCATGAATTTGTGCAAGTCTGGTCAGCTTATGTCTCTATTGTGGTTATTCAGACATGGAGTATGTTTATGCCTCTATGACAGCTCATTGTTGATGTATATTGTGGCACGGTTTGCCTAGGCCGGTTGAGTTACAGGTGTCACAGGTTTATGCATTCTTTTTTGGATTTCTACGTACATTTTTGACCATATTATGGGCTGATTTATACTCTATGCGTTTGCTCTTTGATTGAGCAGTAGGTGTTGTCGGATTTGCATCACTACTTTGTTGTGGCAATTCGTTGGTTGGCTACAGGTTTCTCATTGTTGCATTCTTGTTCTAATGGGCACTAAAGAGGACACAATTTTCAAGATTGAGAAGCTAGATGGTGCTAACTTCTCATATTGGAAAGATCAGATTTGAGATGTCTTGGTGCAAAAGAAACAGATTCGACCTCTAAAGTTGCAAGGTGTTAAGCCAGAGAACATGGAGAGGGATGATTGGGAGGAGTTGGATGAGATGTGCAGGTCTACCATTAGGCTTTCCCTTTCAAAGTCTATTTATTACAATGTGAAAGAGGCATAATATGGAGCTTATGAGCTATGGCAGCATTTGCGATATGTATGATAAGCATTCGACTGCTTCTATGGTGTATTGGATTAAGAAGCTTATTGATTTGCGAATGGAGGAAGTTTCTTCCATCAATGCGTATTTGAATGAGTTCAATACAATTTTCAACCAACTTGCTAGGCAAAAAATTAAGTTTGACAATGTAAAGCTATGTTTTTACTTGTTACGTTGCCTGAGTCATGGGACACATTTAGGACAGCCATAAGTAACTCGGTTCCTTCAGATGAGTTGACAAGTACTAATGTGGAGTCTAGTCTTCTCATGGAAGAGATTCATCAAAAGAATAATGCAGGTAGTAACTCTTCTAGTGCAATGGTTGTAAGAGGGAGGACTATGGACAAGTATAAGTCCAACAGGGGTAAATCTAGAAGCAAGTCCCGTGCAGGCACAAGTAAAAAGGATGTGGAATGTTTTCATTGTGGTAGAAAAGGCCATTTCAATAAGGATTGCTACAAATGGAAAAGTGAAAATGGAGATGGTAACAAGAAAGACCATGATGCTAAGGACAAGCCTAAGTCCAATGTCAAGATTGAGGAGTTGAATGCAACACAGGGAGAGTGTAGCTCTCAAGATGACCATGTATGTGCTCCAGCTAGTGCTACTAGTGAAGAGCTTGGTGATGTGTCCTCTTTTGATGATGCTTTTCTTCTCACTCATGAGAGTAGTATGCCTATGGATTGGGTCATTGATAGTGGTGCTTCTTTTCATGTTACACCTCATAGGTAGTGGTTTCATGACTATGATGCCTCGAGCACAGGTACTGTCAGAATTGCCAATGGGCATTCTATGCAGATTCATGGCATTGGAGATATTCATTTGGCTATGCCAAACTCTACTACGTTTGTCTTGTAGCGTGTGCGTCATGTGCCGACTCTTGCAAAAAGCTTGATTAATGTGGGTCAATTGGATTCACTTGGTTTCAATGTATCTTTTGGTGATGGAGGTTGGAAGCTCACTAAGGGAAGCCTTGTTTTGGTTAAAGGTGCTAAGAGGAATACGTTGTATTCCCTTTGTGTAGCTAGTGTGTCTGATCACATTGTGGGGATCACTGAGCAACCTCTAGCTTCTTTATGGCATCAGATTTTGGGGCATATGTCATTGAAAGGTTTGAAGTTGCTGGCACGTGCGAACTACATTCCTGTTTCAGATTTTGTGTTTCTTTGAGTTTGGTGATCATTGCCTTTATGGTCGACATGCTCAATCTTCTCATAAGAAGAGTGTTCCAAACAAATCTTTGGAAAAGCTAGCTTTGGTGCATAGTGATGTATGTGGGCCAATGCTTAATGCTTCTCTTGGAGGTGCTATGTACTTTGTTATGTTCATTGATGATGCTAGCAGGAATGTATGGGCATACCCCATTCGTAAGAAGGATATGGTGTTTGATGTATTCAAGCAATGGTTGGCTCTTGTTGAGAACCAATCATGTTGTAAGTTGAAGTTCTTATGTGGGCCAATGCCTAATGCTTCTCTTGGAGGTGCTATGTACTTTGTTATGTTCATTGATGATGCTAGCAGGAATGTATGGGCATACCCCATTCGTAAGAAGGATATGGTGTTTGATGTATTCAAGCAATGGTTGGCTCTTGTTGAGAACCAATCATGTTGTAAGTTGAAGCTCTTACGTACAGAAAATGGGGTTGAATTTATGTCTCATGCTTTCACTATGTTATGTGTTGAGAAGGGTATGCGGCGTAAGCTTCGTGCTCCCTATACACCTCCTCAAAATAGTGTGGCTGAGTGCATGAATAGGACTATATAAGAGAAATTACGTACTATGCTTTCTATGGATGGTTTGTCAGATGCTTTTTGGGCTGAAGTAGTTGCCACTTCTGTACATTTGATAAATCGTTCACCTAGTGCTCCTTTGGGCTTCAAAGTGCCTGAAGAGGTATGAAAAGGTTTTCCACCTTCGTATGGTCATCTTCGTGTTTTTAGCTATGAAGCGTATGTACTGGTACCTAGGGCAAAATGCATCAAATTGGATCCAAAGAGCAAGAGATGTATTTTCTTGGGTTATGGTAGATCTGGTGAGATGGGTTATCGATTGTGGGATCCTATTGAGAGGAAGATTGTGTGCAGCCATGATGTTGTTGTTCATGGGGACTCTATGTATAGAGCATCACCACGAACGGTTGAGGTTTGCCGTGTGATATTTGAGGAGGATTTTCATCAGTTAGATGGTCCCATGGCTGCTTGCTGGGCAGCCCATTCACCCTCAGGTGGGAGATCAGCCCTTGTTGGGAGATCATATGGATGTGGGACAGCCAGATGCACCTCTTGCACAGGTTTTGAGGCATTCAAAGCAGCCTGCAAGACAACCTCAACGTTTTGTGCCTTCTATGGATTATGTATAGTTAACTTTGGGCAAAGAGGGTTGGGAACTGATGCTACATGTATTGCATGCAGCATCAAGAAACATCCCTCTCTATCCAAAGGAAGAGTGCAAATGCAACCGCCATTAAAACATGACCAAGTTAAAATAATTGGAAGAAGATTTCTACAAAACTACATTCAAAACACAACGAGGCTTTACAAATTTCTTGTCATGCCATTTGGCCTGACAAATGCACCAACTACCTTCAGTCGCATGATGAATCAAATTTTCATTGACCATCAAGACTTTGTTGTGATATTTTTTGGTGATATTCTGGTGTTTAGTAAATCTTTGAACATAAGGAGCATTTAACACTGTCTTTGCGCTTCTCTTACAAAACCATTTGTACTTGAATCCTGAAAATATTTCAATCTTTCAATATAACATTGAGTATTTGGGACATATCATATCGGATAAAGGAATACATGTAGACCCCAAGAAAATTAAAGTTATACAATCATGGCCTAGACCCAAAAACCTGCATGAGCTACATTCTCTCATTGGTTTATGCAGTTATTACAAGAAGTTTATTCGTATTTTACTTACAAATCACACTATTTGACTCTCCTATTAAAGAAAAACATCCCATATGTATGGATGGACTCATTTATAAGAAAGATCATTCATTGCACTTAAGAATGCTTTGACTAATGCACCTATGTTACAATTGCTTGATTTTGATCGACCATTATTTGGTAGTTAGTAATACTAAAAAAGGTATCGATGAAGTTCTTATGCAAGATAACCATCCACTTCCATTTGGAAGTTGTAAATTTAACCGTCTGAATATAAATTTAGTACATATGACAAAGAGTTGACTGCTGTAGTACATGATTTGAAAATTTGGAAACACTATCTAATGGATGCTTACTTAATCATTAAAGTTGATCAGCAAAGTATCGAGTACTTGTTATCTCAACCCCCAATAGACGATAGATAAATTAAGTGGATTGCTTTTATGCAAAAGTTTCAGGCCCACATTCAATACCAAACCGGTAAAGAAAACATTGTAGCTGATGCTTTGAGTCGAAGACCCTCTCTTAATAATCTATCTATTATCACAAAAACTTTTTTTGATACTATGTCTGATACTTATGCACAAGATGATGACTTTTAAACCACTTGGCTACATATGCTTGAAAATTTAGTATAATTTCTTTCTTGAATACACTATAAAAGAAAATTTCCTTCAAACAAAAACTTTGTGTCACAAAATCATTTTAAGTTTTTCCATTAAAGGGTTAGTATACCATATTATGATGGACACAGAGGTTTTGTTGCTACTTTTCAAAATTTAAGTCGTGATTTTTATTGGCCTGCTATGAAAAGTGATGCTAAACAATATGTTTCATCTTGTCTTACTTGCCAAAAGATTAAAGCAACATCGAGTAAGAAATTACGTTTGTTACATCATCTCCCTGTTCTTGAAAGACCTTGGCAACACATTTCTATGGACTTTGTAACTGGTTTCCCACTCCCTACTCACAAACATGACATGATTTAAACTGTTATTGATCGTTTTTCTAAGCAAGCATATTTTGTTCCATGCAAAAAAACTCTCACTACACATCAAGCTACACTTATCTTTTTAAAAGATGTTTTTCCTCATCATGATTTGTCAAAGGTGATCATATTTGGTAGAGATTTAAAAATTTTGTAGTGTTTTTTGGACTACAATTTTGAAGGAGTACTAGCGGAAGTGTGGCGCGAGAAGAAGATCACGACGATATGGTGAACTCGCTCTCTTGTAATGTATAGAGCATAGTGAGTTCTTATTAGGTTTTTACAAAAGAATATGTGTACATACCTGGCGGCCCGCCCACTTACCTAGGCGACCACATTGGGCTTTATACCCCAACAACCTCCCACTTAAAGTCCAATGTGGTACTTTAAGTGTGAGAGAAGCTACTATACAAGCTAATAAACAAGAGATGTAGAGAAGTGATGTACTACCCTACACCTAACTGCTTGCGAAAATGCGCAAAGCTCTCTGAGGGAAGTCCTTTTGTAAGTAGATCAGCAGGATTTTCTGTGGTGTGAAGTTTGACAAGGTGAATTTGCTTATCCTCGAGCATTTCCCTAATGAAATTATATTTCACATCCATGCTTTGTCTTTGAGTGATAAACTGGATTGCGAGCCAGTTGTATAGCACTCTGACTATCACAATATAACACAGGCATCTCTTCTTTGATTCCCAAATCTGTTACTAGTCGATTAAGCCAAATTGATTCTTTGCATGCCTTTGATGCTGCAACATATTCAGCCTCTGTAGTAGACTGAGTAACAAAATCTTGTAATCTAAAACGCCATGATACTGCTCCACCAGCCAATGTAAAGACATATCCTGATGTAGACCTTCGATTGTCTAAGTCACCTGCATAATCTGAGTTTGTAAAACCCTTTACACTTAGCTCCTGACTCCCATAGCATATGCGCATACTCTTTGTAGCTTTTAGGTATCTCAATATTCCTTTCACTGCCTCCCAATGTTTCTTGCCTGGGTTTGACATGTATCAACTTACTACTCCCACTGCAAATGCAATGTCTAGGCGAGTAGCAATCATTGCATACATCAAACTACCCACTGCAGAAGCATATGGAATCTTATCCATTTCAGCCTGTTCTTCCTCAGACAAAGGACAATCTTGTTTGCTAAGTTTCACATATGGTGGCAATGGAACACTCAATGCCTTTCCCATCTCCATATTGAAACGTTGCAAAACCTTGTCAATATACTTTGTTTGAGATAACCAAATCAACTTCTTTGATCTGTCTCTCTCAATGCGCATACCAAGTATATGACTTTCCTCACCCATGTCTTTCATGTCAAATGCTTTTCCATCTTTGACTTCAAAACTGAAATTTCTTCCAACTGCTTACCAGCAATCAACATGTCATCCACATACAAAATAAGGATCAGCCAACTACCATCCTTATCCTTCTTTGTATATAGACATTGATCGAACTCACTACGTTTGTAGCCTTGAGAAAGCATAAACTTGTGGAATTTATGGTACCATGCCCTCGGTGATTGTTTTAAGCCATAAAGACTCTTTAACAACTAGCATACTAAAACTTCCTTGCCTTTCTCAACAAACCCTTCTGGCTGCTACATGTAAATTTCCACATCTAAATCACCATGCAAGAACGCTGTCTTGACATCCATTTGGTGCAAAACCAAATCTAATATGGCAACCAATGCAAGAAAGCATCTCAATGTAGCCAGCTTGACCACCAAAGAGAAGACTTCATCAATGTCAATGCCTTGTTCTTGCTTAAAGCCCTTGGCAACAAGCCTTGCTTTATACTTTGGCTGACTATCATGATCGGTGATCTTATACCTATAAACCCATTTACAAGGTAGAGCCTTTTTTCCCTGTGGTAATTTAACTAGCTTCCATGTCTAGTTTTTATGAAGAGCTGTCATTTCTGACTGCATGGCCAATTGCCAATTCCCGGAGTCCTTCATTTGCCCTACTTTCTTGTAACATGAAGGCTCATTGCAATTAGTCAACATCACATAGTTCATAGAGGGAACAAACCGATCAGGAGGTCGCGTGATACGTCCAGATCTACGCAAAATAGGTGGCTCAGGCTCAGCCACAACCTGTGGTTCCAATCTATCCTGTCCTTGTTCCTCTTGAGCCCTGACATTTTGTCTTGCACGTGCAGGTCCATCTTCTTGGAAGACAACTCTTCTAATCTCCTCAACCCTCTCTGGTTTAGAATGATATTTGGATTCATTAAAGTGAACATCATTGCTGCAGATAACCTTCCTGGATTCGGGATCCCAAAGTCTGTACCCCATCTCACTAGAATTACCATAGCCTAGAAAGATGCACTTTCTACTCTTTGGCTCAAGTTTGTTCCTAAATTCCTTTGGAACGTGAGTATATGCCTCACAGCCAAAGACTCTGAGATGCTTGTATGAGGGCATTTTGCCTGACCATACCATCTCTGGCACTGAATCATTCTGCAAAACCTTGTTAGGAGATCTATTTATAAGACTCTTTAACAACTAGCATACCAAAACTTCCTTGCCTTTCTCAACAAACCCTTCTGGCTGCTACATGTAAATTTCCACATCTAAATCACCATGCAAGAACGCTGTCTTGACATCCATTTGGTGCAAAACCAAATCTAATATGGCAACCAATGCAAGAAAGCATCTCAATGTAGTCATCTTGACCACCGGAGAGAAGACTTCATCAAAGTCAATGCCTTGTTCTTGCTTAAAGCCCTTGGCAACAAGCCTTGCTTTGTACTTTGGCTGACTATCATGAGCGGTGATCTTATACCTGTAAACCCATTTACAAGGTGGAGCCTTTTTTCCCTGTGGTAATTTAACTAGCTTCCATGTCTGGTTTTTATGAAGAGCTGTCATTTCTGACTGCATGGCCAATTGCCAATTCCCGGAGTCCTTCATTTGCACTGCTTCCTTGTAACATGAAGGCTCATTGCAATTAGTCAACATCACATAGTTCATAGATGGATCAAACCGATCAGGAGGTCGCGTGATACGTCCAGATATACGCAAAATAGGTGGCTCAGGCTCAGCCACAACCTGTGGTTCCAATCTATCCTGTCCTTGTTCCTCTTGAGCCCTGACATTTTGTCTTGCACGTGCAGGTCCATCTTCTTGGAAGACAACTCTTCTAATCTCCTCAACCTTCTCTGGTTTAGAATGATATTTGGATTCATTAAAGTAAACATCATTGCTGCAGATAACCTTTCTGGATTCGGGATCCCAAAGTCTGTACCCCATCTTACCAGAATAACCATAGCCTAGAAAGATGCACTTTCTACTCTTTGGCTCAAGTTTGTTCCTAAATTCCTTTGGAACGTGAGTATATGCCTCACACCCAAAGACTCTGAGATGCTTGTATGAGGGCATTTTGCCTGACCATACCATCTCTGGCAGTGAATCCTTCTGCAAAACCTTGCTAGGAGATCTATTTATAAGACTCTTTAACAACTAGCATACTAAAACTTCCTTGCCTTTCTCAACAAACCCTTCTGGCTGCTACATGTAAATTTCCACATCTAAATCACCATGCAAGAACGCTGTCTTGACATCCATTTGGTGCAAAACCAAATCTAATATGGCAACCAATGCAAGAAAGCATCTCAATGTAGTCATCTTGACCACCGGAGAGAAGACTTCATCAAAGTCAATGCCTTGTTCTTTCTTAAAGCCCTTGGAAACAAGCCTTGCTTTGTACTTTGGCTGACTATCATGAGCGGTGATCTTATACCTGTAAACCCATTTACAAGGTAGAGCCTTTTTTCCCTATGGTAATTTAACTAGCTTCCATGTCTGGATTTTATGAAAAGCTGTCCTTTCTGGCTGCATGGCCAATTGCCAATTCCCGGAGTCCTTCATTTGCATTGCTTCCTTGTAACATGAAGGCTCATTGCAATTAGTCAACATCACATAGTTCATAGATGGATCAAACCGATCAGGAGGTCGCGTGATACGTCCAGATCTACGCAAAATAGGTGGCTCAGGCTCAGCCACAACTTGTGGTTCCAATCAATCCTGTCCTTGTTCCTCTTGAGCCCTGACATTTTTTCTTGCACGTGGAGGTCCATCTTCTTGGAAGACAACTCTTCTAATCTCCTCAACCCTCTCTGGTTTAGAATGATATTTGGATTCATTAAAGTAAACATCATTGCTGCAGATAACCTTTCTGGATTCGGGATCCCAAAGTCTGTACCCCATCTCACCAGAATTACCATAGCCTAGAAAGATGCACTTTCTACTCTTTGGCTCAAGTTTGTTCCTAAATTCCTTTGGAACGTGAGTATATGCCTCACACCCAAAGACTCTGAGATGCTTGTATGAGGGCATTTTGCCTGACCATACCATCTCTGGCACTGAATCCTTCTGCAAAACCTTGCTAGGAGATCTATTTATAAGACTCTTTAACAACTAGCATACTAAAACTTCCTTGCCTTTCTCAACAAACCCTTCTGGCTGCTACATGTAAATTTCCACATCTAAATCACCATGCAAGAACGCTGTCTTGACATCCATTTGGTGCAAAACCAAATCTAATATGGCAACCAATGCAAGAAAGCATCTCAATGTAGTCATCTTGACCACCGGAGAGAAGACTTCATCAATGTCAATGCCTTGTTCTTGCTTAAAGCCCTTGGCAACAAGCCTTGCTTTGTACTTTGGCTGACTATCATGAGCGGTGATCTTATACCTGTAAACCCATTTACAAGGTAGGGCCTTTTTTCCCTATGGTAATTTAACTAGCTTCCATGTCTGGTTTTTATGAAGAGCTGTCATTTCTGACTGCATGGCCAATTGCCAATTCCTGGACTCCTTCATTTGCACTGCTTCCTTGTAACATGAAGGCTCATTGCAATTAGTCAACATGACATAGTTCATAGATGGAACAAACCGATCAGGAGGTCGCATGATACGTCCAGATCTACGAAAAATAGGTGGCTCAGGCTCAGCCACAACCTGTGGTTCCAATCTATCCTGTCCTTGCTCCTCTTGAGCCCTGACATTTTTTCTTGCACGTGCAGGTCCATCCTCTTGGAAGACAATTCTTCTAATCTCGTCAACCCTCTCTGGTTTAGAATGATATTTGGATTCATTAAAGTGAACATCATTGCTGCAGGTAACCTTTCTGGATTCGGGATCCCAAAGTCTGTACCCCATCTCACCAGAATTACCATAGCCTAGAAAGATGCACTTTCTACTCTTTGGCTCAAGTTTGTTCCTAAATTCCTTTGGAACGTGAGTATATGCCTCACAGCCAAAGAATCTGAGATGCTTGTATGAGGGCATTTTGCCTGACCATACCATCTCTGGCACTGAATCCTTCTGCAAAACCTTGCTAGGAGATCTATTTATAAGACTCTCTAACAACTAGCATACTAAAACTTCCTTGCCTTTCTCAACAAACCCTTCTGGCTGCTACATGTAAATTTCCACATCTAAATCACCATGCAAGAACGCTGTCTTGACATCCATTTGGTGCAAAACCAAATCTAATATGGCAACCAATGCAAGAAAGCATCTCAATGTAGTCATCTTGACCACCGGAGAGAAGACTTCATCAATGTCAATGCCTTGTTCTTGCTTAAAGCCCTTGGCAACAAGCCTTGCTTTGTACTTTGGCTGACTATCATGAGCGGTGATCTTATACCTGTAAACCCATTTACAAGGTAGGGCCTTTTTTCCCTATGGTAATTTAACTAGCTTCCATGTCTGGTTTTTATGAAGAGCTGTCATTTCTGACTGCATGGCCAATTGCCAATTCCTGGACTCCTTCATTTGCACTGCTTCCTTGTAACATGAAGGCTCATTGCAATTAGTCAACATGACATAGTTCATAGATGGAACAAACCGATCAAGAGGTCGCGTGATACGTCCAGATCTACGAAAAATAGGTGGCTCAGGCTCAGCCACAACCTGTGGTTCCAATCTATCCTGTCCTTGCTCCTCTTGAGCCCTGACATTTTTTCTTGCACGTGCAGGTCCATCTTCTTGGAAGACAATTCTTCTAATCTCGTCAACCCTCTCTGGTTTAGAATGATATTTGGATTCATTAAAGTGAAAATCATTGCTGCAGATAACCTTTCTGGATTCGGGATCCCAAAGTCTGTACCCCATCTCACCAGAATTACCATAGCCTAGAAAGATGCACTTTCTACTCTTTGGCTCAAGTTTGTTCCTAAATTCCTTTGGAACGTGAGTATATGCCTCACAACCAAAGACTCTAAGATGCTTGTATGAGGGCATTTTGCCTGACCATACCGTCTCTGGCACTGAATCCTTCTGCAAAACCTTGCTAGGAGATCTATTTATAAGATGAACAATTGTTGATACAGCTTCAGCCCAAAACCCATTTGGCAACTGTGCATTAGGCAACATACTTCTGACCTTCTCTTCTATGGTCCTATTCATCCTCTCAGCAACACCATTTTGAGGAGGATTGTAAGGAGCAGTAAGTTCACGTTTTATACCTTTTGACTCACAAAAATCCTGAAAGGCCTTTGAAACATACTCTCCACCATTGTTAGTGCGTAAGCATTTAAGCTTCTTGCCACTCTGATTCTCCACAAGTGTCACAAACGTTTTGAAAATACTGAACGCTTCATTGTTGTGCTTGAGAAAGTAAACCCATACTTTCCTCGAGTAATCATCTATAAATGTCATAAAGTAAGAAGCTCCCACTAGAGATAGGTTACGCATAGGTCCACACAAATCACTATGAACAAGTGCCAACTATGTATCTCTTCTACTGCTTCTATGCTTATGTGGCTGCTGTGTTTGCTTACCATACAGACAATGTTCACAGAATTCAAAATCATCAAATGAAAAGCCAGGAAAATAACCAGAACGAGACAAGATTTCCATTCCCTTCTTGGACATATGTCCTAACCGGCTATGCCACAAAGAAACATTCGGCTGCTCGGTTACATTGATTACATTTTTAGAGGCATTTGATACATAAATCATGTAAAGTCCTCCAGACTTTACTCCATGTGCTACTGTCATCGAACCCTTGGATATCTTCCACATGTTTTGTCCAAAAGTGGTGACGTAGCTAGCATCATCAAGTAAACATGTGCTGATCAAGATCTTTGTAATTGCGGGAACATGTCTCACATTCTTCAGCGTGAAAGAAGAGCCATTCTGAAACTTCAATTGAACATCTCCAACACCTAAGATCTCACATGTCTACCTATTGCCTAGCCGAACATGATATTTAGTGTTCGCATGAGGTAAACCACTCCTTGTTTGGAGACACATGAAGTGATGCCCCTGAGTCTATAATCCAGTCACTCAGTGCATTTCCATCAGATGCTGTAAGAAGAGCTGAGTCCATTGTATAATTCAAGAAGTAGATGTCTCCTGACACTAGACTGTCATCCTCTGCAACAGTGTTTGTCACATTTATTTATTGAATATTCAATGAGGACTTGTTCTTCTCACCATGGTCTTCAGCTTTCTCTTTGCCTTTTTTTGCTTTCCATTCTCTGCAATCTCTTTTCATGTGACCCTTCTTGACACAATGGTGGCATTCTATGTCACTCTTTCCTTTAGCATTGCGGGACTTGCTACAAGACTTATTCCTCTTTCCACCTTTGTACTTTTCTTTGGTCCTTCCCCTGACAACTAAGGCTGTTCCTTTGACTTTGTCCATTGTCTTTCTATTGGTTTCTTCAGTAAGCAGACTTCCTTCTACACCTGGTATGTTCAAACCATCTGGAGGTGCAGAATTACTCAAAGCTATGCGAAAAGTGTCCCAACTTTTCGGCAATGTGATGAACATGAACATAGCTCTAACAGGTTCATCAAACTTGACACCTTGAGCTGACAACTGACTGTAGATGGTGTTGAATTCATTTAGATGATTGGACATAGGTGTCCCTTCTTTCATCTTCAAGTCAACAAGCTTCTTAAGCCAGTATACCTGTGAAGATGCACTCTGCTTCTCATAAAGATCACTCAGCTTTGTCCATGCTTCATAAGCCGACATCTCGTATGCTACATTGAAGTAAACGATTTCTGCCAAAGTCAGCATAATGGTAAAAAGTGCCAATTCATCCATTTCGCTCCATTCATCTTCATCCATATCTTCTGGTTTTATCCCCTTGAGATTTATAGGTTTTATCTGCTTCTTTTGTACCAACATGTGCCAAATCTGCTTCTTCCACAATGGGAAATTGGTTCCATCCAGCTTCTTGATATTGTAAAGAGCAGTGTCCTGTGATCCAGCCATAGCTACGTTTCACAGTAGTTTACTTTCCTGGGAAAAATTCGGCAGGTTTCCCTTGTAAACTGACCTCTGAACCAATATCAACCTGTCAAATGAACCGAGAAAGCTTCAGATTTTGTAGAAATTTCGGCAGAGTCTTCTTTGTAAAATGGCTCTAGTGTATTCAAAAAACAGACCAAAAAATAGCTCAAAAAACATTGTCTCTCTGACACTGTAAGCTACGGGTAAACCTGTCCTGCACCTGTACTGTCTCTCACTATCCTGTAAGCATAGACTGCGACAATGCCTCAACGGCAGTAAAGCAAAGATGCAATCCCAACTGTCTAACTCACAGTCAATACATCCTAGCTTCCTATCTAAGGGTGCTCGAGGGATCGCTCCAAGACCTGTATCACCGAAAGGATCTCAACATTTGAGAATCCCCCAACTCAATAAAACCTCACTCGACCCTCAACAAATGCAGCAGTGAATCTGACAATACATAGACTTCCCACAAAATCATACATCCACAAATTTCCCACTATATGCTGTAACCGCTGCGGCGGCGGTTGTTTGCTGCGTGACTCATAGCCAGCAAACCCTCAACAGACATACATCATCTCTGAAAATACATCCCATGTGGAAGTACCTGCAATGTCAGGATGAAATCTGGAATATCAAGCAACAAACACAAGCTACCTGATGAACTAGTGGAAGTCACCTACAGTCTGTGTATAGATGCGCCCGTGTCATATGTGACACGCCTCCAAGAAGTGTGAGTCGTCCTTCGATGTGTAGACAGCCACAAATCAACACTCTAGGAGTGCCGATATCCTCAGCACCTGCAATCGTAGGCGGAAACCCCAAATTTGCAGAGTCGGATCTGCACCCGCTGAGACCACGTAGTCAAAAATGGCCTGCGCAGAACTTTGTCGAAGCCGAACGGTGGCCGAGATGACCTCAGACTAAAATTTTGAGAACACCGAGCCTTTCGAGCTCGCCCACAAGATTTGGGGCCATGTCTTCGCCTGTCGAATCTCACTCCAATCTGAGCAGGTGACTCTGGCTACCTGCAAATGCTGCCCCGAGCCTCGATCTGAGCTCTGATACCAGTTGAAGGAGTACGAGCGGAAGTGTGACGCGAGAGAGAGTGCGAGAAGAAGAGCACGACGATATGGTGAACTCTCTCTACTGTAATATATAGAGAATAGTGAGTTCTTATTAGGTTTTTACAAAAGAATATGTGTACATACCTGGCGGCCCGCCCACTTACCTGGGCGACCACATTGGGCTTTATACCCCAAGAAATTTTTGAAAATCTTGGCACTACACTTGATTTCACTTCTACATTCCACCCTGAATCTCATGGTCAAATAGAAGTCACTAATCACACTATTATTGATTTATTAAAAGCTTATGTATATTCTCAACCCAAGAACAAATGATTACTTGTATATTTTATAATTTTCTTATAACAAAAGCACTTACTCTGCTACAGATAAGTCTCCATTTGAGATTGTGTATGGTCATTCTCTTCTTACTCCTGCTTCAAGAGTTTCTAACATTATGCTTGTGTGCTGCTGATACTTTTAGTGCAAATTTTTATGAAATTTATGATAGTGTATACTCTGCTATCAAGCATTCACAAGAACTGTACACTAAGGATGCTAACAAGCACCAAAAAGTATATGATTTGAAAAAGGAGATTATGTTATGCTTCAAATTGAAAAGAGAATAATTAAAAGTGCTAATACAAATGTTTATGTCAAGCTTACTCCTCATTTTTCTAGTCCATTCAAAAAATTTATTGTGAAAAATGATCTTTTATTTTGTTTGGAATTACCTTCACATTGATACATTCACAATGCATTTCACATTACTTTATTATGACCCTTTCGAGGACCCTTACCTACACATCATATATATGAAGAACCACCCACACTTGTAGATCAAGAACAGAAACTCATCCGTGACCAAATAGTCATGAAACTACCACTACATACACTCGTATGATTTATACCATCCACACTTGTAGATCAAGAAGAGCAACTCATCCCTCAACAAAGAGGTGAACATGAAACTACCACTACATGCACTGGCATGATTTATAATCGTTATCTTTGACTTTTAAAGGCCACCCTAGAGAAGATGCTAAATGGATGTCTTTTTTTTTTCCAAAACTTCTCAAATGTTTTCCATACATTTCACCACTAATGGTCCAATTGATTCTGTATTGAGCAAAATTTTTATCAATTAGCCATTGTGGCTGCTTTGTAAATAGGATGAGAACTCATCCTAAGACGGCCATGCAATAAGTAATATGCTCCACTCATAACTAAAGTGGACTTAGTGTAAAGAGAGGCCTCCAATTTTTGGCACCAACAAGTAATATCAAATATTAAATACCAAACTCCACAAGAGGTGACGTGGAGTTTGGGGCTACAATCTATTGGGCGTTTCTTATGTTGATGCTCTCAATTTTTCCTTTCCATTATCTTATGTTACGATGTGTACTCTCTAAGAATATCTACATCTCCTCTCTTACAATATTTCATTATTAAGCCTATGTGTGTTTGTGCTATCGTAGCCTAGCTGTGTGTGTACTTGGAAATTGAAAGATATGGTGAGAGGTTGACAGGGAAGTGTGCAAGCAAGATTGAAATTGGAAGCATCCCAACAGGATCCCTCCCAAATTTTTGGAAGGACCTAAGATTTTCTTGGGATTTGCATGTTTTTATCGATGGTTCATTAAAAACTATTGCAGCCCCAATGATTGACCAACTCAAAGCCAAGGGAAAAACTTTTCAATGGGATCCATCACAACAACATAGTTTTGAGACTCTCAAGGATGATCTAGCTAAAACTCCTATTTTAGCTATTGTGAATCCTTTGAATCCATTTATTTTAGAAACGAATACCAATAATCATGCTATTGCAGCAGTCCTTCTAGAGGAGGGAAGGTCAATCACATTAGAAAGAAAGAAGATTCACTCGACTGAGTTGAGTTATTATGCTTATAAAAGAGAACTCTATGTCACAGTGTTAGCTTTGAAAACTTGGGAGCATTATTTTTATGGGACACAATTTGAAATCGTAGTTGACCATGAAAGCATAAATGCTAGGTGGGTTGAGACTCTTCTAGGTATGATGCTAAGATCTAATATAAAAAAGGATGATATAATGTGGTAGCTGATGCTCTTGGTCTCAAATGCCTAAGATCAACTCCCTTCTCTTTACCAAGATACAAAGCGTTTTTCTGGAATCTCTTAAGCAAAAATGTGAGCATGACGAGGCATACTGCAAAGTGTGGAGACATGTAAAACGAGGGATTCTTCTCACTCCAATGCTAGTTGTGCAAATTTTACCTCCACACTCAGTTCTCCCCTACTGAGTGATGAGTTGTAGAGATGGAATAACTTTTCCATAGGTGATGGGTAATTAATCCACAAGGGGAGATTATGTGTATCAACAAACGCGAACATACGGCATTGAATTCTTTATGAATGTCATGACAATCCAATTGCAGGGCACCCGGGCATTAAGAAAACTTATACCCTTATACAATGATAGTTTTACTGGTCAGGTTTATATGATTATGTCCTTATGTCTTGGATTGCCAAAAATTTTAAGTCAATAAAGCAGAGCGCATGAAAGCAAGAGGAGTCTTACATCCTTTGGAGATTCCTAATGGAAAATGGGAAAGTATCTCTATAGATCTCATTGTGGGTTTACCAAACACTATTCAAGGTCATGATTTGGTATGAGTGTTTGTAAATCGATTGACTAAATTATGTAACTTTATTTCAACTAAGTCAACGATTAAGAATCCTAAAGTTAACTAAGCTATTTGTGGACAATCTATACCATTTGTATGGATTACCAAGTAACATCATGAGTGTTCGTGATTCCAAGTTGCAGATCACGCTCAATGGATGGCTAGATTGAACGGGTCAAAGTGCTAGAGGATATGCTATGAGCATACGCTAGCAAGAAGCGATCAGACTAGGAAGATTATCTTTCTTTTCTCAAGTTTGCTTACAATAGTTCTAAACTTGTTACAACTGGATGTAGTCCTTTCATGATCATGTATGATTTTCAACCTATGTCACTAATTACAAGGGGGTTGGGAAATAAAAATCTCCAAGAGGTCAAGGATTTCCTCCAAGACCATATGGAAATGATATATGAGACTTGCTCGTAAAAATGTTCGACAAGCACAAGATTGGCATACGAAGTATGCTGACATTGATGATAAACGTAGGTAAGTTACCTTTACAAAAGAGAAAGAGGTATTTTTGTGTGTGCCAGAGCATTCAGAAAGTTTGAAGATAGGGCCAACACCTAAATTATCTTTGAGATATTTTGTGGGCCTTTCAAGATACGCAAGCAAGTTGGTGATCTAATCTACAAACTCATTACTATTGTACTCTCGTATTCATCTAGTGTTTTATGTAAGTCATTTACGCAAACGCTTGCATGGGAATGCCAATGTCATTGACCAATAGATTTTGGTTGATTTCATTGAACCTCCAGCCCAACCGCAAGAACCTCAATGATAATTTATGTACTTGCCATTATGTTTGTTGACAAGTTTTAGTCAAGTGGAAAGATCAAACTGAAGAAGGTGCCACTTGGGAAAACATTAGTGTTGTCAGGAAGAAGTTTTCCACTTTTGTTTTTGAGGACAAAAACACTTCTCGAAGGTAGTAGTAATGTAAGGCCAAGGGCAACCCAAGGGGCCATGAACCTAGGCCAAGGGCAAGGATGGCTTAGATGTGGGTTGAGGATCCAATTAGGCTAGTGCTACGAGCCACAGTGTCTATACATAGGGTGGTAGGGAGGTGGATCTCTTCAGATAGTTCCTTGGGTTCTTACAAGACATTGTAGGGGATGCCACTGTGCAGCTATGTCATGATCTAAAATAGTAAGGGGGGGATCTCCCTGCGGTTGTGATTGCATCTATGGAAGCCGATCAACGCAAGCTTCAAGTCAATAAGAGGCCAAAATAGATGCGTGCCTGACTGCAGTACAAGTGCAACCAGTGGCTTGGATTCATAAAGGGGTGTGAGCTCTATGATGAGCTAGTTCAGTAATGACGTGCGTGTGTGGATTGACGGTAGCAATAGAGAGGACTCACACATGGCAACAAGTTTTGTTTGGATAGTTTAGTGTGTGGCTTGTAGAGCTCGCAGCTCGCATTTCATTGCAACAAAATGAGATTTAGGAAGTGGCCACCCCTTGAAAACAAAAACTAAGCACTTCTTGAGTTTGGAATAGGACAAATTCAAGAAAAGGACCAGAATTTGAGATATGGCAAAAATAAGAAATGGAGGATGAAAGCAAGCAACCATCATCTACTCATGAGGAGTGATTAACTTGAAGATTAGCTTTGATCTAATACACGAGGAGGGGGCTCCCTAGCATGAGAAACACACTGGTGGAGGCCGATTATTGGTTTCAAGTAGCACTAGTTTCTTTATAAACTTGACAAAATGTGGGTAAGTAGATGCTCTTTGTGATTCCCTCAAGATTGCTAATCTAGTGGCGGTGCTAATTGGCTACGATATGAGGTTTTGCAAATAGTATGCGTGTGTGAGTGTGTGTGTGTATTTGTGTATTCGAGGCTTAAAAGAGATGAAAGTTTTCATAACTTTTAAGTTAGAGAGAGAGAGCGAGAGAGATTTTCAATAAAATAAGCTCAAACCATCATAATCCAAAGTCAAGAAACTCCATAGTACCAAAATGTGCTAAGTGAGAAATTCAACGTTAAATTTTCCTCAACTTGCACACATAGAAGAACATGTTAAGTATGGAGCTTGATTCATCACCCCTTGTAATTTTTATTCTCAAAAAGGCACATTTGTAAGGTCACTGTTATGAGGATAAGTCATCCTAGGTGAGAAAAATCACTCGTTAATAAACTCACTTGTCGGAATATTCCTTTTCCCCAAAATATCATGGTTAGGGACAACGGCCATAAAGTGATCAAGAAATGGTTAATTAGTGGCCGATTGGCCATTGTCCAGTGGTCAATGGGCGGTGGTTGGTGGTCGGAGGTCTATGGAAGGTGGCTAAATTCAATGGTTGGTGGAGAGAATTCTTGCTCAATAAATGTTGGAACATATATTGAGAATTACTGAAAGGGTGGTTGTAATGTGTGTGCACTCCACCAAACCGTGCTATCTTATAGCCTCCCCCTAGCATACACATTGTCTGACCGTGCCGGTGGCCTTGCCCATAGGACCCATGTCCTTACATTACCCTCCCTTGGAGAATCGTTTTCGTCCTCGAACACGAATGTAGGAAAACATTTCTTAAGTGCAGAGACATTCTCCCATGTAGAACCTTCTTTAGGTCTATCTAGCCATTTTACCAACACCTGTCGTCTGACATGATGTCTGGTGCGAAGCTCATAAGAATCCAAAATCTTTTCGAGCTCATGAGGGATGCTTGGCGTTTTGATAAGGTCAACTAACACACTTGTGTCAATGACATTATCATTCTGTCCTAGCTGTTTTTTTAAACGGCTAACATGAAAAACAAGATGAACTCATGAGTGCTCTGGAAGAGCTAACTTATAGGCCACTTGAAATATACGTTTGAGGAGGAATCCCAAAATCCGAGCCAATAAAATCGAGCAAACCATAAACCGAGCAAAACTAACAATTTTTTTAAACACAAAATTAAGCAAACCATAAACTTTGCAAAACTTACAATGTTTTTTTATATCCTTGTGCAATATATTAGTTGTATATATTATGGTATGTGGTTGTGTAGGTAGATTCCAACCGCCTAGTGTGGTCATACATGTTATGGTTGTAACTGTTTGATGGTAATATAAGGAGGTGCCGGATGAGAGAGAGGCACACTTGGTTCGGTCGTGTAGGCAGAGTCGACCACACACCACAATATCTTGGATTTTTGCTGGTTAGAGATACTCCCAACTTAATTTCTTTACCTATAAAAATAATTTTAAATTGTTCTATCTCTAACACATGCCAAAAACCTTCCATCAACATATTGAAATTACCCAAAAAGGTGTATTGCATCTACAAATCAAAATGGAGAGTGCAACAAAAAAAATACTGTCGCGCTAGAGTATTTGGGGCAAAAGTTAATAGCCATAAGCACCTATCTCCAAAAAACTACTTCTATAAAACCATAGCAAGGTCCACAAGCCTTTAAGATTGCATCAGCACCCGTGAACCTCCAAGTGCTTGGACTAACTCCAATTTCCTTAAAGCCGCCTGATACATGAACTCATGAGCACGAGGGTCAAGGCCAAGTACTTGCAAAAGTATGAAGTAAATGTGCTTACATGGCATATACACAAGGCGCTTGCTTTCCCGGTTTTGAAAATCCTCGCAAGTACATCTAGGAAAATCTGACATTGTCACATAGTATGTCACTCCCTTTGCACTTGACCACACAATATTAACATAGAAAACATGTGTTTCATTGCAAACCACAACGACCTCTCGCACCAACTCTACTGCCATGGTTCTACCCACTTCAATATTGCCATGAAACTCCTTTGTTAATCGTGATCTCCATTTTACAATCTTTCCATCTCTAAATTTGGGACGGATGCTGCTAGCAACTCTTTGGTTCAAATGGAATTGTTTCATGCATTCTTGATGCTGATGTAATTCCTGCTTGAAAAACAAAACCATTGGCTGCAATTGCGTTACCTCTTGAGGTTGCAAATTTGTGCCCTCTACGACCACCCAAACACCGGGAGCTGGACCTGGTGGCCCTTCAACTATGATGTGAACCTTCCCGGTGTGCATGTTATTGGAGTTACAAAACCAAATGAACCCTTCCACAAGGCCTCCCAATTGTGAACCAGATGGAGGATATTTCTTGCAACCCCAAAAACAAGGAGCTGGCACCCCTATTTTGGCATCCGTTGAACAATCATTAATGAACCGCCCACATCGATCTCCATCTTTTGACACCACACCGAAACAAGTCATCTTTCGCCCAGGTCCTATTCTCCTTATTGCCCAAACTGACTTTGCAACATTTACTTCAGGATATGGGACATCCTTTGAATCTTTTTTTTTGTGTTGAAGCCCACCAATTGAAGTTGTCATTGTAATATACTCCAGCCTGTGGCTATCCTCCTCCAAGACAATATTTGTGTCAACAAAAATTGGCCTCTTTTTTCTAATACTCTTTTCTTGGAGTATATTTCTATTCATTTTAGGACTATTTGGCACCCATTTCATGCATTGAAGAATGTGTGAGGTCAACTAGTTTCTTTCCAGTAGCCGCGGAAGTAGATGAAGGTCGGTTCATGAAGCAATCTGCCAAATCTTTAATGCCAGGACCGGTGGAGCTCCCAAAACCTTTCAAATAGGAATTATATTTCACACTTTGAAGCACAACTAAAGCCATATCTGCACATTCTGCCTCATACAAACTTATGTGATCCTTGTAACCAACCAAGACACTTATACTAGCATGTTTTGACTTAGACAAGTTTGTGTTAGGGACAAAGATACCTGCAACATCTTGTGATACAAATCTTTGCGCCCACTGAGGCACTCGTACATCGCACCAAGCCAACCATGTCTCCAATGAAGCAATCTCCCCTTCAATGGCCATTCCTGTTTTCCAAAATCTTCTAAGCTCTCCCTTACAATGCTCAGCCGCATTCTCTGCAGAGTTCTCCACTTTCGACACAAAATCTTGTGCTCCTCTTGAAATGCTGGACGGATGCACTTGACAGTATGTCGAACCATAATTTTCTCCCAATGAAACAAAAATGATCTCTCTTTGTTTGGAGTAGACTTCTTTGCTCCTCCAAAATAAATAGTACGCACAACAATTCAACTGGCAATGGCTTCATCTGCCATAAATCCCCTGAACTCTGGTTTATCACAACCCTATTTCTTAACCACATTGTTCAGCATCTTCCAAAATTCAATCTTAGCATATTTATTTTCCATGCTAAACTCAGCAGTTGCAATGGTGAGTAGCTCTCGTACATAAGGGTCATAGACATGCGCTGACATAGTCGGCCATCGTTGAACACGATGAACATGATCAAAGTTCACCCACATATGAGGTTGTACTTTATCACCCAATTGGCCTGGAAAAAGGATACTATGGATAAAAGGATATCTGCACTTGCCTTTCAAGTCAAGCACTTCCTCAAGACCTTTTTAAGTGATATTCTTTGATCTTTTTGCAGACTCCAAACTTCATTCAACTCTCCTTTTATTTGACATGGGAGTCATACTGTCAAGGAATTCAGCAAATTTCAAATCTTCAATCATAGTACTTGCAGTTGAACTTGCTCCAATAAGCTTTTCCATGATAAGGTCATGAGTGGTGGCCCGCTCCAATTGTTTTGCAGTCACCAAAGGGTCCCGACTTGCTCGATCAAGCAACATTTCATCTATGTGACTTTCAACCATCTGACTCCTCCCTTCTGCACATGGATGATTATGTTCTCCAAGATGCAAAGCACACCTAGTACAATTATGCTTATCTCTAGGCAAACAATAGTGAATAATTGCAGGACATATAGATACACATTCGGGAATTTGTCCACAATGAGTGCATACCAGTGTGCCATACTGAGAAGAGATCAATCCTTTAGGACTAGATTTAACAATCCGACCTTGCCATTGAGACTCATTGAACATATTTGAGCACAAATAAAATGGACAATCAATGTTGATGCACCGCAAATGCCCAGAGAATCTACGAAATCTGACAATGCCATTAAAACTATCACTGCTACAAGTGACATACGCTATACACATGTGACTATCATGTCTTTGCTCCATACCACTCATACCTGAAGAATTACCAGCTGACGGTAATTCAAAAGCAATATACCCATCATAATGAGCTGAGAGCTCATCAGTACATACCAATTTCTTGGCTTGATGGAGGGCAATATATAAATTGCTTTGCAATGGCATGCACTTAATCATGTCAATAACACTCGCATTGATATCAGAGAGAGGTACTTTCTTGTCTTTCATGTCTTGAGAAACTCTGCCAATGCCAGCATCAATCTGATCCTCACTTCTCATATCCACCTTGTAGAACTGGTGTTGTTCATGATCAAGCATAAACCTTTGCTCACCATCTGATGATATAGTAGCTTCTACCTTGACTTACGGTCCAGATAATGTTAGTGGACGAAGACAGAAATTAGCATCACCAAGTTCAAAATGCTCTTGCAAAGAAGCAACTGTCAAAGCATAAATTCTGGTATCAAACAAGCGCACTAGCTTATGTCCACGCCCTGGACCAAAAACTGTAATGCATCTCCCCATGGGTTAATAGTGTGTTTAGCAGAAGGTAAGAATATCAAAGAGTAGTGGCATGGTTCTCATTGATACAGCGGGTGTAAATAGAATAGATTGATATCCTTAAAATTCTATCCATAACCACAAGCCGCCAGGAATATTTCACATTCGTGTTCCCACAAACAACAATTACTATTTTATAAAATATATATTAGAAATAATAATTCACTATATAATATAGTCACAACATGAAATATATTAAAGTGCTTAAAAAACGAGCCTGCTTTTAGTTTTAAAAACACTAAAAAAGAACTTGTTTTAGTTTTAAAAACAGTAAAAATACGATCCTACTTTTAATTTTTAAAACACTGAAAAAACAAGCCTACTTTTAGTTCCTTGAGTTTTACGATTTTCAGTCAATCGAGCATATTAATGACAACCGAACTTCACCTACCCAGTTAAATGTCCCATGCTCAGTGTTTTTGGTTTATTAAATTCTAAGCCAAGTTTTTGCGTGCTGAAAAGAGTGGTTGCCTATTGAGTTTGTTAGAGAGGTCACCAATGAAATTAAAAGGAGCTACACCGCAGTACTATGGGGGGATGGATAGGCAGAGCATGCGACAAGAGCTTAGCTTTGAGGGATGGGGGTGTGTCAGTTCATGGCTGCTCTTAGTTAATAAAAGGGAAAATTACCAAAATACCCTTCTAATTTGTGGAAATTCCCAAAATACACCTCAAATTTCAAAATTCCCAAAACACCCCCAATATTTTGTCACCAATTCCAAAAATGCCCTTTAAGTTTTCCAAAATTCCCGAAGTACCCCTGGTCGTGAGAATAAATTTCTTGAAAGGCAAAAAAATTTGTAGCTTTTCATAAGGAGGCTAACTGTCTATCATTACAAAATGCTAAAACTAGAACTTAGGTATGTTACATAGGCTTTGGAGATGAATTTCTTCATTATTTTTAGATATAATTGCCCTTTTTGCAAGGTAATTTGTCAAAAATTACATGCTAAGAACTCAAAAACGGATCTAAATTGCCAAAAAAGAATAAAGGTTAATCTCTTGAGCAGTCCAATCAAAATAGATGCAAGGGTATTTTGGTAATTTTTGAAATTTGAGGGGTATTTTGGGAATTTCCACAAATTAGAGGGGTATTTTGGTAATTTTCCCTTAATGAAATTGTAGTCGACGTGATTGGCAACCGGCCGTCTGGAGGTGGTGGGAAAGGGCCAACCGCCCATCTGGTGGTCGTGATTTCATTATGTGAAAGGGGCCTGTAGGCCCCTACTGTATTTTTTTAAAGCAATGCAAGCCCCTAATATATTTTTTTAACGCATCTGCTACGCCTCTCTCTCAGGAATCTCTCAGGCCATTTTCTTGCGCAATCAATTGACAGACTTCTTGTGCCCTTTCACGCTCCTTGCTCTCAAGTGCTCCTTCCCTGCGCCTTTTCACGCTCCTTTCCTGCGCTCTTTCAAGATTTCTTGCATACTTGCGTCCACTGAGGCTTTCTTGCATGGCTCCATTTGAGGCCGGCCTATTGTGTTAGCTAATATTAGGTAATCTCTCAAGCCTAACCTTTCTGAATGAGTTAATCTTTGTCTAATGAGTTAATCTCTCAAGACCTCATCGTTCGGCAACACAACGCGAACCAAGCTCGGATTCTTTGATATTGCCTCCGCCATGGGGAGAAGGGAGTCTACCTCGGCCCGAAAACCTCTTGCCAGGTACCTTTGTAAACTACCTATAGCCATCCACGCCGGTGTGGATGGCTATAGGTAGTTTTTTTTCAATGTTTTAGATAAGGTTTGTAAGGCTAATGTTTTAATTAAAATTATTGACACTTTTAAAGAATACAGAAGCCTTCTGTAACGCTCTCTGTAAAGCTTTCTAACATTGCAACAGGATAAACCAAACCACTGCATAAGGAATAACTAAACTTCTGTGTGGCTTTCTTATCATTGTGATTCTAAGCCTAAACTTCCTGTAGCCATCCACGCCGGCGTGGATGGCTAGGAGGAGTTTTGAATGTGAAAATCTACCTATTTATAAGCTCTCTCTGGAAATCTTCAGAGCTGCATAGCTTCTCTTAAAACTATCTAAAGCCATCCACGCCAGCGTGGATGGCTAGAAGGATTTTCTTGCGACATTGGTTTAGGGGTAATGATTCATTCTCGCATTGAATTTAATCATGTTTTATGAAACTCAGTAAGCTCCCTCAAGCTATCCACGCTGACATGGATGTCTACAGGGAATTTCTCAAGATAAAATTTTATAATTGATCATAATTTTTTAAAAATTGTTAGCTCCCCTCTAGCAATCCATGCTGACATGGATGCTTAGGCGGAGATCAATAAGATACTTCCATTTATGAACGCCAAGCAAGTATGCTCAGCATTCACTCAACCTACTTTAAAGAGTTTAACTCTCGACTCACATCAAAGTAATGCAGAGACCCACACTGTATGTAATCTCAACACACTGCGTGTAATCTCGACACAGGGAAGAAAAACTGGCCTCTCTCTGTCCCTCTCCTTTGCCTGCGCGCGTACACACACACACACACAGTAACATTCACGCTCACGGACGAAAGAAGTGTGCTTTCTCATCCAATCACCCTCAATCACAACCAAGTGATGGATTGGGATCAAGCAAACGTGGAAGGTGATCATATGCTTGAAGAGTTGTTTGATGAGGATTTAAGTGATGCGAGTAGTGAAAGTATTGATGACGACTTCGAGGTACTCCATGAAGAAGGTGATGCTCTTGGAGAAAGCCGGCCTCTTGAAGATCAAATGGTTAAGGTATTTCCGGATCCAAATCTCTATGTGTCCACAACATATTTTTCCTTTCACAGAGAGGCATATAATTACATGATAAGAGTGCTTCAAAGTGACCTCTCCACAACATTGGAGACTCTTAAAACCTATGACTCTAGAGACATGTTGGATTTGAAGAAGTGGCGCAAGATGAAGGATGAGCTTCATGTTGGGCTTGATGAGCATAGAAGGCTTTGTTTATATTTGGGAGATTCGCAGCCGGTGAGAGTTCCATGTGTTGAAGATTGGGAGGATATTGTAAAAGTTGCCCATATTGTTGAAGGATCAAAACACCAAGGGTTTAATAAAACCCTAATTTCCATCAAGTCCAAATGGTGCATTGAAGTTAGGAAGCATGGTATATCTACCATATACATCAAAGAGTACATAAATGCTTGTGGATGTAGCAATGCAACTAACGCTTCAACTTCAAGATCATGGCGTCAAAGAATGGACCTGAATAAAGAGCCTCCAAATGTGATCACTACAAACACGTCCGATGTAGAGGGGCCCCTAAAGACCATCATGATCGAGCACAAGACAAGGCTAGTGATGGTCCGTTCTTCCAAAAAATCGGGCACATTAAAAACTGTGATTGATTATATATGTCATCGAGGTGGTGCGCCTCGACGAAGGGGAGATAAAAAGAGAACAAGGACATCAAAGAAATTTGGTTGTCCGTTCAAAATACAAGTGATAACTACCAATGGGAGTAATGATGTTCATATTTATCTAAACACTAGTCACAGTGGTCATGTTCCAGGTTCAAGAAGTGATATATATCACTTGCCCGTCCATCCATCCGTAATTGAGTGTTGCATGTAAGATCTCTTTGATGTCGGAAATGCTCGATATGTTGCTTCTATGTCTTTGTCAAAAGAAAGATTTCACATGGAGCGAGCCTCCCTTCTTGATTGTACTATCTACAGGTTCTTTATGATACCGCATGAAATCAATATCTTGTCTTATCAAATGCGTTATCGAGGTAGCACTTTGACTTGCCTCTTTAGTAAATTGCTTTATACAGAGGATACCCTCTAAGTGATCAAGTTGATACAGGTCGCGTATCAGATGATGACTGGGTTTCTATGTATACGGAGGCTATGAAATTACGCGAAACCAACAAGGTAATGTCTTGTCATAAGTCATATAGAGTAGTTCAAATTTATTTTCTTCTTACATTCAAATTATGCAGGTGGTTTATTGCCAACCATACAATCCATCGGAAGTTAATGACAAAGATAAGCCTTTTATCTTGATCATCCAAGATGACTGGATGCTACAAATGGCCAAGCGATTCTCTACAAATAACTCATGGGCTATTGACAGCACATTTAAAACAAACATATATGGTTTACCATTATATGCTGCAGTGTTGCCAAACCAACAAGGTGTTGGCCTACCAATTTGGTTCATGCTGTGTACGACAGATCCTGGCTGTCATCATGACGTCATTGCTTTAAAGTTCATAGTTGCTGTATTCTTTGAGAGGATGGGCCACATTCGTCCGTCAGCTATTGTGATTGATAAGTCACAACAAGAACTAGAGGCTATATCGAAGGTCGTGGATGAAGACCCGCATAGTTGGAGTGTTGACGCCAATGGAACAAAGTATCAGGTTGCATGCCGTGTTCTACTATGTTGGTTCCATACCAAGAAAGCATGGGTGGAGAATCTCTTACCTCAGGTATTATACTGGTAAGTTATTTAATTGTAACTATTTGATCTAAAAAAAAAATCGATGTACAACATATGCACGTTTGTTTTGAAATGTAGGTTCCAAAGGAGTTAAGGGGCGATGTTTATAATGATTTGTCAAACTTAATGCATTGTGCGACAGAATCAGATTTTGAAGGCAGATTTCAAGAGCTTTTGGTGAGGTATTCACCGTACCCAAATATAGTTCGTTATGTTACTAATGGATGGTGTGGGTGGGATTGCATGTGGAAAACCCGATGGCCAAGGTTTGGACGAATGTTTAGACATGGCAATGTTGACACCACAAACTTGGTGGAGCGCTTATGGCAATATATTAAATATACTCTTTTGGATGCTCGGATTAATCGATCTATCTTGGAGCTCTTGCATGCGCTTGTGGGTGACTCGAAGTCTGGAAGTCGCATCGGTGGTACCCTCTTGAGGTTCTTTCAACAAAAACAAGAAATAGGTAATTTGTTCTCTTTTCTGTTTATTGCAAAGCATACGTTGAAGGTGTGGATTCGTGTCTAATTCATGCTTTGCATGGTAGCTGACTCTGGGCGATATGGCGTTCGGGGGGGGGACAAAGATGCAGACAGCAAAAATGCTTGAAGGGGAGAGAATCTTGCAAAGGTTTCAAACCACACCATCTACCTTTCAGGTTATAAATGAAGGGTCACTTCTCTTCAAGATTCAAAGTGCCACAACTGAGAGTATATGATATTATGTTAGCTTGCAAAGCAATTATTGTGATTGTCCGGATTGGGGCAGTCAATGTAAGCATCTTAATGGTGTTCGAATGATAGTACTGACTCACTTTCCTCGTTTGAAAGAATTTCTACATGGTGCACATGAAGACGCATCCAACATCTACAAAGATGTCATGCATCGTGATTTTGAAGCACATGATAGTGACAATAATGTACAAGAGAGGGAAGATGATGTGGTGGATCTCATCAACCACCTCAAGGATGCACTGTCAACTATACAAAAAGAGGTGTATTCTAAGGATCCCAAAGAGATTGAAGTCATCAGGAAACAGTTGCAAAACATGAAAGGGACACTCTCAACATTTGTGATCCCTACAAAGATTGATCTCCTTGCCAGAGGGAGTATTAAACAAATACAAGCCCACGTTACAGCAACTCGGCTCGGTCATGGCGTACCACTAGTTCGCACATGTGAAGAACAACAAAGCATAGACCTTGATGGAACGGGCCAACCTTCCAAACCATTGCGTCAAACGGGCCAACTCAGACGCAAGCACCAAAGGGGGAGATCGCGTGTCCGTTTTGATAAGTGGCCCCGTATTTGGTGTCCACATTGTTGCACCAAAACCTTGCTAGTGGATTCTCAAATCACACCCACGTGTCACACGTGTCATGCTCTCCTCCCAGTAAAGCCTATACACATCAAGGAAAATGTCATTCAATCTCTAGTGGGTAAAGTGATTCGCGTCTGTAATGAAGCTGAGAGTTTTGGGGGGGTGATTTCTTCTTACCAATTTGGTGGTGCAGAAGATGTTGAGTATTGCTTTACACTTACCCGAGAAAATGGAGAACAACTACCAGGCATCAAAGCTTCCATCGTCAGAATGCTATTGTTGTATTCTTCTAGTCGAAGCCATGTAATGACGTATTCATGACAATTATATTTCAAGCTTTTTTTAATACAAATGGAAAATTTTGACGAGTTTTATTCAATTTTGATTTAAACCAAACATTATTCGTATGTTGAGATTACGTTAATAGTACTCTCTTCCATAAAAGTAATCTCTGCACAATGTGTCGAGATTACTTTTTCTCCAGAGAAATAGAAATTAACAACTCTCTAGAGAAAAAGTAATCTCGACACATTGTGCAGAGATTACCTTTTTTACAGGGAGTGGCTAACAGTTCAAAATTTCTAGCTCTCTAGAAAAAAAATAATCTCGACACATTGTGCAGAGATTACTTTTATGGCAGCGAGTTAGGGATTCTAACTCTCTGGAAAAAAAGTAATCTCGACACGTTGTGCTGAGATTACTTTTTTCCAGAGAGTTAGGGATTCTAGCTCTCTAGGAAAAAAGTAATCTCGACTAGTTGTGCTGAGATTACTTTTCTTCCAGAGAGTTTAGAAACTAAGAGCTCCCTACCACAAAAGTAATCTCTACACATTGTGTCGAGATTACTTTGTTTCAAGAGGGTTGTTAATTTCAACTTGTTGAGATTACTTTTTAACTTTTGAACATAGTAATGAGTTGTTACATCAGTTTTTTGCTTTTCTTTGTTAAAAATCTCTTTGCATTTTTGAGCGTTTGCGGAGCCAAGACCTCTCTCCAAATAGTGTGCTGATACTTGCAACTAGTAATCATATCCCATTATGAAAGTGTGGGTAAACCAATTCTTGAAATGTATGTTAATTCTAGTGTGCTCTGAAAGAAAAAGTCGACATGTATGTTAATTCTAGTGTGCTTTGAAAGCATAAGAATCCATCTTGAAGGATGGCATCATGCAAAGGCTGAAATGGATATTCGCTCTGTAAATCAACACTCCTTTGTGTCGAACTTTTTGTCAATTAGGCAGTGCTTTTGGGTTTTAATTGCAGGCCATGAGCCCTCTTGTTTTCAGTGCAGGCCTTCATATATTTTCTTGATCCAAACCGAGTGGAGGATATCAATGAGGAGTCAACTCTAGTGTTTCTATGGGCGGCCATGTACTCTAAACTTTCTGCATGTAGGCATAAGCCGAAGCATCGTCATCATCCAGATGCAAGGCATTTTTAAAGGCTTGTTTCTCAGAACTGTCACAACATGTATTGTTGCTAAGACAACATGGGCTATAATCACCGGACAAATCGAAAGCAAAAGAGAGACAGACAAATTCTGGAATAATAAACAAGCATGTATTCCTCATAAAGACCATGTATTCCTCATAAAGACCAGGCTTCTGGAATAATAAACAAACATGTATTCCTCATAAAGACCATGTATTGCTCATAAACAAGCATGTATTCCTCATAAAGACCAGGCTTCTGGAATAATAAACAAGCATGTATTCTTCATAAAGACCATGTATTCCTCATAAAGACCAGCCTCAGCATTATAAATTTCCATTCGTCCGAGTAAATAGAACCCTCAAACCATTCAGCAGGACACTTTATCCAAACCCACGACCATATTAGCATCTGAATGTTGAGTGATGTCCGCATTGCCCTGATTCAACATTGGTTTCAAGTACGCATGCTTCACCCTCAAATTCTGGTCTCTCTGTATCCTTGAGTGGCAGATGAGCTACAACAACTTCATCGCCAGCATGTAAAGATGCTGACACTGATACACTTTCTTCCAAAATACCAAAGCAGGGCACATTGTCATTCCAGCCTAAAATAGGAATAAAAAGCCAGCAACTCAATCACCTTCATTTAAACACTTGAGAAACAAATGAAACAATGGAATTGCATACTCCATCTGTGGAGGACCAAAAGGCAGAAATTTACAAACCAAAACCAGATAAAATTATTTTGAACGTAATTTGTACATCAAGGACAGATCGGTAGGCTTCGACATGCAAAGCCTCACTACTCATAATCCAGCCAAGTACTATAAAAGATTTCTTGTGTGTGTGTGGGCACCTCTTTGTGTGTATCCAGATTACATGTGCTGTGCATGTGCTCCTCATTCACCCCCCATTCTGGTGTACCTGCTCGTGTACAGCTTTGCATAAAAATATCAGGAGAATACCCATAAGCCTGAGTAGATTAATCAAGTCCAGACATGACAATATCCAATGTAAGTAAGATTCTCAGCATTGTAGCGTGCCGCAAATTACAACACACAAAGTGGACCAAAATGTAAATATAGACAATATCTGTTAACAAAATCATCGATACAAAGTAGGCCATGACGACTTCCAAAGTTTGCCATTAATACAATAAAAGGTGAACACAACATCGACCTAAACCATGGCCTATCCAAGTGTGACCTCACCCAAAGCCTTGTTCAACCAAGCATTGAGTTTCTGTCTCGTGAACTCGACCTCTTCATGCGCAAACCAATTCTTTTTTAACTGAAAAGAACACAAAGCATTAGAAAGCAAAAAAGTAGTGAGAGTTCACACTATAATGAGTGCTTAAGACAAGCGATTACCAAATTTCCTTGAGGCTTTTGATCTTTAAGAGTGGTCTTTATCAATAACCTCATTGCTGTCATCACATAATAACCACAGTCGGTAGAATTTGGCTGCTGAGGACACTATAGCCAACAAACATGTGTATAAGTCAATAGCAGAAAATTCACTACGCAATGCAATAGCACACAACCCTAAATTGTGCCATAAACCTGTGCAGTGAGGAGTTCGCAAGCTTCCCGCAGATCTTCAAGTTCTTCTCTAACTTGAAGGTTTGAACAATGCTTACTAAAATGCTTTAGTACCCTTCAAACACAAGCAATTGATTAATTAAAATTATGCAAACAATGTGAACATTATGTTTAAAGCAAAAACAATGCATACCTAGACACGTGTGGTAAGAGTCTCTCCATGCAGACAATCGAAAGAGAGTCAAAGAGAAGTATAGCTGAACGTCGTCGAGAAAGAGTGGGTATGCGTATGAGATGGGCATTGTAAAATGCCACAAGAACCCAATGTGATCTATGTAAAGAACACACATTCAGACTTGAAGCTTTGACAGTTTTGATACTACGAAAATACATAAAAGTAAAACATCCATACCCATCCAAAACGGGGAAGAAGGTAAATACGTGAGCTCCTAAATCAGGTGTCCCAAAGAAATTGCTAAACGTATGATCTCCTATAGCAGGCTCAGAGACAAATGGGAACCACAAGCTGTCTACCCACCACACACCTGAGAGAACTTCGGGCGGCAATATGCTTTCCATCCACCTATGAAGGATGAGATACACAAGTGAACAAAGCAAAAAATCTATAATGTTACTTAGGCATAAAGTTTATTTCCTTACAATGCAAAAAGGTTGATCGTTTTTGTAGAAGCTTCAAGATCTAGAACATCATCAATGGCATGGGCATCTAACCCCGACTCAAGCCCAGATCGAGAAGACCGCAAAACAAAAGTGACTCCCTTACGGCACCTATGAAAAAATGCACACACTTACACTGTTTGTTTTTCTAATTACACTTGCAAGATTTACATGCAAAAGAGTAAATCTACGTTAGTAACACACCTATCCAAGAACTGATCCATATTGCAGTGATCAATCTCACACACAAGGCGATCATGGCTCACCAAGAAAGAAATGGTCTCGACATGCACAAAGCTAGCGGTCGATGATGAAACCGGCTACAATAACATTCAAATTATAGCTTGAAATAAATGTAAAAACTTGTCACTATAAAGAGAATGTGAGTGTGTAGTCAAGGAAAGTAAACTTACGATGGCAGACTCATCATCTGAAACTTTAATACCCTCTTTGTCGTCGCTCTCGTTTTCTTCTCAAGGAATGTCAGCGTCATGTGGAACTCCATAAGCACGGGGTTTGTATCCGCGCTTAATTTTTGCCTCTAGCTTTGTTATCCTACTTGGTATGTTTGCTTCCCATGCAGACTTTTGCGCTTCAATCCATGACTCTTCCCACTCTATTTGCGATTTTCCCTCTTTGTCAAAGACTCTTTCCCACTCTTTTGTTGCCCGCACTTGTAAATCTTTGTGAAATTTTCTTCGTGCCGCCCTAACTTTATATGCAATATCTCCAAACCTTGTAACGCATTGGCGTTTAGATCTAGGAGACACTGGTCGTGGTGGCCGTTCACTGGTTTTAGGACGTCCTGTTTTGTGCTCTAGAACGTGAATATTTGTGATTTTGTGCACATTCTTTAAATGCCTAATAAGAAGGCATCGCCTTTCGTAAGAAACCTTTTGGTCAATACATGTTTGCGATGCATGACACTCACGAATAACCTTCCCATTTGTTCCCATAACCTCAATGAATGGAGTCAATTCCTGACAATGAGACGGAAAACAACATTCAATTTTTCCCTGGCCGATTACATGCTTCAAAAGCACCAAAAATCTCCAAAGATACGCGCAATTTATGTCGACATTGTGTGGCATTCTGAGAAAAGTAAGCTCGTAGACATACCTCATGATTCGCCATCAGCTTATTGTAGAAGTACTACACCCTATACTCCCCTTGAGTTGAAGCCGCAAATATTTGTAATCCCGGTGAAAGTAATCTCTACACACCTATGAAATTACTCAGAATTGACCCTGGGCTTTGAAGTAATCTCTGCACACCTATGACAGATTTCAGATGCTCAGCAAGAAAGAAGCATATAGACGTGACCGGTGAAGAGGGACGAGCATAGACCCATAAAGATTGTTGTGCTAAGGCCAACATATGCTTTAAGAATACCAGACACAGGGCCTCTATTCCTTCAAAAATTCCTCACAACATGCACATCATTGGCAAACATATGCGATAAATGCAAAACAAGGATCAAATCTCAACATTGACATCTTAATATCTATCTTTCTTCAATGACCGTGTGAATGATTCCAAAATTGGGTGATATGCAAGCCATGCGAGACAGTCTTTTACATATACACCTCTAATTTCTGTAGAAGCATGATTCAACCCTCAACCACATTCTAACACTGTTGACCCTCATTTCATTTGCTGCTTAGAGGTATTTCTGGTTTTAATTCACTGTATTAACAATAGCTTAAAGTACTCAACGAACAATGCATGAAATGAGAGCACTCACAATGACCAACTTTCGTGCAGGTTCGGCAGAAGCAGTCAAGCAGGAATCTCGGCATACGACAACACCTTGCCTCACATGGACAGCATATCTCCGAATGAGGACAGCATTCCCCATGTCACTCAATCCGTGCAGGTTCGTCGTATGCAGTCAAGCAGGTTACACAGCATACGACAGCCCTTCGTGCAGATTTCATAGCAGCACCTCACGGATTTTTTTGGGCCACCCTCAGCGCTCACTATGCATGCCCGACTGTGTGTAAAACTGGCTCTGCAGTTCGAGCAGGCAGTGTTGCGCAGGCATCTTGCCCGACTGTGTGTACTGCAGGCTCTGTAATGCAGTGTCGCGCAGAGTCGAGTAGGGCAGTGTCACGCAGTGTCAAGCAAGGCAGTGCCCGCTGGTTTGGGCAACCCGACTGTGTGTCGCGCAGGTTCCCCGCAGGTCTCCTGAATCAAATTTCGTCGGCAGGGCTTTTTGGCGCAGGAGGATTTGGGCGCGTATAGCTAGGCGGATTACTTTTTGCATGTCGCTTTCCTCTGCGCCCCCAAAATTCGAAAGGTCTCCTGAATCAAATTGAACGGTCGATTTAACTCCCACCCTTGATCCCTTGAGTTCGACCCCATGTTACATATAGACGAGGGGCTACCTCCACCTAGGGGGGTTGGGTAATTTCAAAAGTTGTACGTAATTCTTAAGAACAGAACAGGAATTTATTTTTAAGGCCTTTTCGGCTTCCGTCCTTAAACCAAGTCCACCGAAGCATGGAGGAGATGTTAGATTAATTTGAGAATATAGAACCGCTCACAGTACTGATGATCTGGCAAAGCCTTGCTCGTTACAATCTTATTCTTATTACAAAAAGTGATGATGATCATCTATTCCCTGGTCGCCAAGCGTCGTCTCGTGATTAGAAGAGGATTGTGCATCATTGACCAGCCGACGGGCTTCTTCTTTCTCGTTCGAATACCTGCACGTACGAATATTTTCAACTAATTAATGACCATACCGCTACCATTTTACTCAAACGATAGTGAAGTCTCTTAATCTTCTGGTGGTAATTAGTCGTACATGGACAAGATGGTGACCCAGACAAGCTCCACCATGTCCACCCACAGCAAGCGCTGCTCCACAGGCACAAATCCATAGGTGATGAGATGGGCAAACGGCCACAACTTCCACCCAGCCTGCGTACAGTAAGAAAATTCCACGATCCCATATATTGCCAGCTGATCATTGCATGCTTGTCGTGTATATATTGGACGTTTTTTCGCAGGAGAAATGCTGGTAATAAGCAGGATAGAGTACGTACCGTGAGGAGAGGGCAAAAGGTAGATTTGAGCTCGGCGGCAATGGTAAGAGGCGACTCCAGGCGCAAGAGGCCCAGCACCACGAAGTATACACTATTCCAGAAGCCCGACCAGATGGTCTGGTCGAACGCCACTTTCAGTGGTACCACCCACCATTCCTTGAAGGGGAAGAGCGCCTACAGTATAGTACGCAGCATTCAACATTCATGCAACATTAAAATGAAAATCAATCCACAACGTCCCTTGTCATCATCAACAATCGACTTAATTCATGTCAATGCTGTTAGTCGCGACTCACCTCACACAAGTGGTAGTAATAGTGCGAAAGAGAGCCGTGCAAGCAGAAGCCCACTAAGCCTGATCGAAACATGCGCTCCCTCTTGAAGTCGAGCATCGGTTTTCCCTCGCAACACTGTTTGAACCCGTCGAAAATATTATTAATAAAAGTCAGGCTCAGACGTACACAGTATAAGCATCATGCTCTGATCATAGATTATAGTTAATATACCTGCGCAATCCAGTCTCCAATAGCGTAGACGATCCCGCTTATCATCATCTTGGCCAGCAAGGGATTGCTCTTAAGACCTTCCTCATACGCACGCCAATTGTGCAAAGGAGCATATCTCAGTATCTCATACACAGTCCATCCCTGCACAGATTAAGATGGATTAGCTAACTTAAGCGCAGCACGTACGTACGTATTTAAGCCTGACAAAGATTTCACTACATTGCCCATCTGCACATACGTGCCAATAGTCGTGATCCACGGTGAGAATCTTGGTGGTGGCGTAAAAGGCAGCAGCGCCAACCATGAGTACGTTGATCGCACGGTCCATCTGTTGGCGCCCCTCATGATCAGTAAGGGCGGCCGGCACAACTGTGGTGGTGTCCGGGAGTTGCCGCTGCTGATCCTGAAGAGCGATCTGCACGCTGGCATTAACGGAGGCTGCCACCACGTGCACTTCTTCCGAGGGCGTACTTGCCCCATGAGGGCTGGCGGCGGTGGTGCTCAGCAGCTCGAACGCCATGAGAGGCACGTTACTGTCTGCTGCTCCACCAACTACATTAACTGCCCCGTCCACCAACTGCCTACCTCCTCCATTGCTCAAAGGTACCAGCTGCACATTATCAGTACTAGTTAGATCGTTCATTCCCTGGGCCTGTACCCACGCTGCTGCAGCTGCCATGTATGCTGTCCGCTGTTGCAGCGCCAAGTCCAGCGCCTGCTGATCCGTCCTGTAGCCACTGCCGCTCAAAACGTCAGTGCTTGTGGGAACGTGTAAACCAGAATGACTATTGTTAGTGATCAGCGACCTATCTGCATGAACTGCCAACAATACTTGCACACGCTTAGGCGTACTCGGCTTGAATATCATGCAGCAGACCGCTCTACTGAAGGACAGTGGCTGACTCTCGTTCTGTTTTGGGCGCGTTACAGGTTTGCTGTATGAGCCAGTGGCGATACTCGATGATCCTGTAGCTAAAGCTTCTATCTGCGCACATGCACCAGAACGAGCCGGACCTGCTAAGGTGTCTATGGACACAGCTTCCATCAAATTATGACGAGCAGCTCAAGCCTCACTTCAGTCACAGTCTCCTCCCCCCACAGTCACAAACACACAGACTCCGCACGCACTTGCACTGGAGTGAACTCCCGAGTCCCTCAGCTGATCAGACTAGCTACGCTCTACTCACTGTGCAGTGCTACGAAAGCGACAGTCTAAAGCTCCTCGGCAATTCAGCGCTACGCTGCCACGCACACACATTGAGCCCTTACATTGTCCACCTGGAATGCACTTCATCCTCGCCACGTCCGTTATGTGAAACCCGTTTGCAAGCCAAACTATCCAGCTTGTCCTTTCTGTATCCTGGGCTCTCGATCCCTCACTCCGTCCTTGCCAATCTACATGTGCCCTCCTTTCACCAGCACCACGTGTCCCTCATATTCTACCATTTTAATCATTTCCATTCTTGGCACATTTTTCTCAGGTCAATGAAGACCCGGTCATGGGATCTACCATGGAGAGTTGGACGCACGAAATGCTAGGTAGACTAGGCCGTCCAAGGGGCGTGTACGAGTTTACTTTTTTGTCCGAGTTTACTTTTCCATACGAGAGATTATAAGATTTTGTTTGGGCTTAATGGACAACTAAACACAGGCGCCCATTTGGTTAGCTCATTGCGCTACCGTTGCCTAGGCGGTGAATTCAAATCGAGGGAAGGTGTTGGCCCAAGCCATTTTGTTGAATGTCCGTCCTCCTCTAGATCCATGTGTGTACTTGTCTGTCGTTGATCCCATGGTGGGGACTTCAATGAAGATCCCGTGTTCTTTAGTCTAGTGGGACCAACCCTCTAAAAATAATGACGTACCAAAATGCACGTGATTTGTGACAATGAGATTTTTGACATTAGAACCTAGTCTCACCTTAGCAAGAAAGGATGTTTATCTTGACTAAATTCGCTATGGTTGGGACCTACATCGATCAACTTATATACAGTACAGACCGTACTCACAGGCTCTCCGTGAGGGCCATCTTCCAAAACTAACCTAGAATAGCATGTGCATTCAAGAGGTATTCTTGAGACACCAGTATCTCTACACACATTAAACCTACTTATTTTTCTGCTACCTTCTTTTCAAGATTCCAATTTTTTCCTCCTCATATAAATGTACTTGTGTAACTATTTGAGGTTAAAGTAACCCTTGCCGATAACACATTTTGAGGTGGATCCCAGTGAGAAAGCTCTTAGAGCGCACGAGTAGATTGAGCCCTATCCGAGACTGCTTTAAATTAGGTCCTTGTTTTCCTTTGGCAATATCCTACGTCTACGTTTATTTATAAGATCTTGCTTTTCCTTTAGGGTCACCAAGATACTACTGCCTTACACAAGAAAGGTATAATTTGTGTTAAAATAATATTTACTCAATACGAATAAGAAATATGGATGGTTGTGTAAGCATTGCTTGATATCGAGGCTATGTCACTTGCTTGGTGGTTTTGGCTGTAGGGGAGATGTGGGGCCACGTTGTCAAGAAGTGCGTAGTACGGTTAGAAAAGCGTCGGGCCTCTAACTGTGAGGATTGATAAAAATTCTAGCCATGAAAGATTCACTTTGAAAAGGAGCCAAGATCAAATAAAACTCTTGTGTGTGTGTGATGATTTGGTGTAGCATCGCTCCTAATTGCACGGATGCAGTGCTCTTTCGCCTTGATAGAAAGCTTAAACCAACGCCTCAATTCTTCGTCATAGCAATTTCATGGAATATTTAGAGTTTCATTAGAGAATCCCAAGTAGTTATTTGAAGATGGGAACCCTTAATTGGATCACCCACCGTTGCACGATTATAGGGTTGGAACAGTGCAAGACTACACTAGCACACCATAGAAGCAGGCTTTATATCCCTTCTTCCCTTGGCTAAAAGTGCTGATTTTCTTCTTTACAAAGCTCCCCACACACTAGCAGTAGTGTACACCATCATTGATGTTGCATTTTGAACCTTATATTGTCATTTTTTTGTTATTTTTTACCATTTGATGGTCTTTTTTGACTATTTTTAGCCTAAAATTACCCTATTTTGCCCATTAAAAGCCCAAACAAGCTGGGAAAATTACCAAAATTTGTGGCAAAATCAAATAGTGATCAAATTTCGTATCGAATCTCATTTTCCACTTGGAAAGAACTTTGGAAACATCTGTTATAACCTGCGTATGAAACCTGCTATTTTTTGCCAAAAATCGCTTGCATTGAACTTTCTAGGCAAAACGAGCGTGCCACTTTAAATCACTTGACATTTGTACATTACTAAATAAATTTAAGCATGTTTTAATGTGATAAAAACCGCATCAGTGCCACATCTTGGGCCTCGTTGTCCTGCAAGGTATGTACACACTGGTGTAGGCAAAGTGTGTCGACCATAGAAAGTGGCATAAGCAGCTATTGTCAGGCTAGATAATACATGGCAAAGGGATACAGAAGCTACAAAGAGCCTGGGCAGATAGGTAGCTAATGATGTGTATGAATGCGATTTTATAGACCTAAAGGACACAAGAGAGGGCCTGACAGGGTAGTAGGTAAAGGAGGATGAGAGTGCAAGTTTTTTCTAGAGGATGAGGAGATGGAAGGGCTAAACACGGCTCATCAAACGGAGCCACAATGTGAAAGATATGGCAGTTTGAAGCTAGAGATGTTGATCCTTGTCAGATAGGGCAGGTGATCTCAGGTAATTTGAGCGAGTTTGGAGCTATGTGTGTGTAGAGCTTGAATTATGAAGCATGTTGGTATTTTCAAGTCGGCAATCAAACTCTTGGATGTGAAGATATTAGCAGGTGAAGTTTTGCTAATGGACAATTCTGGGGTCACTTTGACTGTTTTTGAAGCTCGATGGGATCTACAAAGGTAGTGGAAACTGTGTGGAGCCAGCAAGAGAAGATTGCATGCCAATCGGAGCCCAGAGCGCGTAGTTATGGCCAATGGAAGTTGGCAGTTTGGGGACGACCAAGGATGATCTGGTATTTTTTATCATTTTGGCACTCGTTGTTCAACGCCCAATAGAGGTTGGAGTACGAAAAGGTTTACAAATATTAAAGTTTAAAAGGTTGACTCTCGATCGGTCTTCACAGCTTGATAGCTGAATCTCTAGGCAGTGAATGGAAGGTGTCCAAAGTAGAAGCAAAAAGAGATTTTTGGTGGAATGTTTTGGGGATTTATGAGGTCTTGAGGGTGCATTGCACCACTGAGTGACAAATGGAAAGAATAGAGAACCCACCTGCGGGGTTTGTGAATTGATGTTTGGGGTATATTATCTAAAATGGGCACCCCTATTTGACAATGGTGATGTGTAGAGAGAGCTTGTGGATCTCGTTGGCAATGGAGTTCTCCCTCTGGCGCTGGGTTGATGACCCTTTGGGCACTATGTGCCTTTTTGTGGTGGTTTTGGCTGCTTTAGGTGCCCGCAAGCATTCAGTGGCACGTTTAAATTCCTGGGGGATATGTGATCAAAATGTGCCCCAAGAAGGCGCGCTGCCTCTAGTTGTGAGATGTGTGTGTGCATGTGTGTGTGTGTGTGTGTGTGTGTGTGTGTGTGTGTGTGTGTGTGTGTGTGTGTGTGTGTGTGTGTGTGTGAGAGAGAGAGAGAGAGAGAGAGAGAGAGAGAGAGAGAGAGAGAGAGAGAGAGAGAGAGAGAGACTTTGATGGATTTCAAAGCTTTTGGGAGGAGAGGTTTGATGGCATAGAGCTTATTGGAGCTCTGCTATGATAGTGAGATGTGTTGTGTTAAGGCTCAAGGGAGAGAGAGATCTAAAGGCTTTAAGGAGCTTGGGATAAAGATCCCCCTTCCTTAGACTACCTGTTCTCCCCCTTATGATTCTCTTTTCTCTCCTTTTTCATGCAATACCACCTTCTAAATTTAGCTCTTCATTTTCCTTCCCCTACCACTAGCAATATTGCTAGTAGAGGGCGGGCACTACCCTTTGCTAACGTGGCAAGTGGCTTCTGCAGCAGTGCCAAATGTGGCAAAAACAGGACCAAATAGGGGGGCCTAGGGCTGTTGAGAAAATCTCATCCTTTGACGGCATCATCCAAGCTCCACAACGCTCCTCACGAGCCCTTTATCCTCCTTTCCCTTCTGTGCTCCTTTTAGCTTGCCACTACCTCACAACATTTGGCTTACATGTTAACCAAAGAATTGCCTATTCCATTTTGTTTCTCCAATATGACGACCAAAGCACTACCAAGAATGACATCTTTCTTGCAAACCGTGATCGAAAATCTGCTTGTAATTTCTCTCAGCCCTATCAATGTCTGCGAGGCCACTCACCTTAAGATGCAAGTATAAGTGATTTTATTTCGAGAGATGCCAGTTGAGAGCTTCCTATCCAACCCTGGTTGGCATATCCCAAAATCAATGCTCCTCAAGCACATTTGTGCTTTTCGAAGCATACCATATTTGACATCATTATTAATCAAACACTTCCAAACACGCCATTCTTCTCCAAAATTCCCTGACGATTTCATCAATTAATGCATTCCAAGTGATGACAGTCTCGATGGAAGTGCTTCAAGAATTGTCCGAGCTTTTATAAAAGCTTCACACTTAGCATATAGGTCAACCCCAAACACTACCAAGCCATAATATTCAACTTATATTTAGCATTGAGCCTTTCTTATTCTGGAGCCGTGGTCACTTCTCAATAAATGTATAAGCTTCAAATAGACTTTATATGCATCCCTATTCTCTTTTTCCCATTATGGAAGTGGAGCTGCACAACAATCACCCCGGCCTCTGAACATTCGGCTTATACTTAGCATTGAACCTTGCTTATTCTTGAGCCCTGGTCACTTCTCAATAAATGTATAAGCTTCAAATAGACTTTATATGCATCCCTTTTCTCCTTTTCCCATGATGGAAGCGGAGCCGCACAACAACCACCCCCTCTGAACCTGCACAGCCTCCGGTCTGTGCCAGCTGTTCTTCAATATGCATCTATATACAATAAGCACATAAATCTCTTTTCCATCATCAAGCTCACATAATTGATAAGTACATGTAAATAAAATAAGGCTTAAGCCCTATCATCAATGATCTGGCTCAATCATTATGTAGCAGACCATCGCAAATCTTTGAGCCGTGTTTGCCGTATCTCCAAAGTACTTAATTCTGGAAAAAATGTTTATTGAACCCGTTCAGACTCAAGTTCTTTAGTTAATTATGCACACGGCTTAACCATCAAGCTTGATTAAGGTAACTCTGTCAAGATCAAGTATGCATTTGTCTGTCTACACATGGAATGGTTGTCAAGTCCTTCGTTTCAAGTTTTGGCTGTAGAACCAACTCAGAAGATGTGAAGATACTTCATAAATTGTCCAAAGAATTCAACTGGAAGCTAGCCATGTAAGCATACTGACCATAGAACCAAAAGAATTTTTTCACTTATCATAAATCCAAAAACAAAAGCTAGTGCCAAAAGCAACCTACTAGAAGAAATAACTAATATTCTTGAATCTGCAAGCTGCACTTCAATAGCCCCCACGATCAAATGGGATAAGGAGGAATTTCCCCAGAAGCTGGAGTAGCATAATATCCACATGAGCACAAATTTCTTGTATCAATCAACTTCAAGCATTTCTCTTGCAAATATATTATTGTTGGATCCAAAAGAAAGCCACCACAATGTATAGCCAAAAGTAACCATCCGTATTGAACCTACATTTAAAGTTCCCTAGAACCTCGTGGATAAAATACTATTAAGCAACTTAAGCTCGTTACCGGCAACAAGCCTGAAAGAGCATTGACTCCCTTTTAATGGCACCATCACTGACATAAGCATCATTAGAAAAAATAGCACCCAAATCCTACCATGATTGGCATACTGTCCAAGGAAATGAAGAAACATGTACACCTTTTTTAGTACCCATGGTAATTTAGTATCATCACCCCCTCTAGCTTCATAGCCATCGTGAAGAACCTTGGAACAATTTGGACTTATATCAACAGAGGCATCTTTACTTGGGAGTCGAGCTTGATCATGGAAAATAGCTTTAGCTTGTAAATCTTCATCTATAGCATCCTTAGGAAAACCACTCTTCAAAGACTCAACATTGATCAGAGTTGTAGGAGTTACCTCCTCTTTTAGCCCTGGTATAAGCATAGAAGTAGAATCCCCATGGATAACCTACTCACAACTGACATGATCTAGAAAATCTTCAAACTCATCAATGTGTCCTCTCCTTCATCATCTACGTCCATGATACTTAACAAACTATCATAACAATACAAAGGTTCATTTGGCACCCCCTCTGAAGGGATACCCTGAAGCATATCATGTGTCGTCTCTTGAGCCTCCTGCACTTTTCTAGATAATGTGTATATAATAGCTTTATTGATGAAATCATTTGTAGTAAACCATTTTCCTAGTCAGCTATAGTGCTGATAGATCCATTACTATTCTATAGATGCTCATCTTCTTGATGAACTTTTATAGAACATGCCACGCCATGGTCAATAGCTTGAAAAACACTTAATGTACAATCAACATCTTCACTGGAACCATTATTGGAGGTAGCTTCCATGCGAGCAATCTTTGAAAAAAATTCATATATTACTATTTCAACATTAAATTCATTGTTTACCTTTGATAGGTTGCTCAAAATATGGTCCTTTGAGACTGAATTTGCTACTTCCAAATCCGTATTTCCTTAGCGGCTTTACCTCTTGCAAAAATGTGTTCCCAAAATTCGTCATAGTTGAGGAACTGCATCTGATCCCCTTCACCTTTACTAAAGAAAATCTTGCTTATGTGTTTCAAATGTGATCTGGGAAGGCGTGGGGCCTCTAGCTATGAGAGGTGTGTGAGAGCGACAACCTCATACACAATCAATGTAGACGAAGCTTAAACACCTGAATCTGACAGCTTGAATAAGATTATGAAACTTGATTGCCCAACGTGGACTATTAACAACACCACTACTTAAATTAAATGCTAATTGAGGAGTTTAATCTCCTTACATCAGTTTAACGTGACTTAATTTAGGTGATGATAGAGAAAAAAAACTTTAGTTATCTCGATGATGATAACATTGAGGTGGATGATAATAATATTGAGGATGACGATGCTTTTCCGCTTGCCCTAATTGGCCTTAAGAACTCTACAAATTTCATTCTTTCTCTCTGTGATAAATTCAATTCTCATCAAGAAGTCTTCAAAGTTTTCTCCTATGTTTGCTTTCCACCCTCAGGGGGGTGCACTATGTAATCATGTCAATGTATAACGTGAGTTCAAAGAAAAGGTTTTAAAATGCAAAACATTTAGGCAATTTAACAAAGATACATTAAAACAAGGGGTTTTTATATTCAATTTTGAAAAAAAATCCTAAAATAAGGGGTCATATTATTCATTGAGACATGTTAAAAGAGGGGTTTTTTTAATACGCCGTGAATGCACGTTATATAAGGGGGTACTGAATGGTGAACCCCCCAAGTTTCCACCGCCTTTAGGAACTCTCTAAAACTTCGATTCTCTAATTTCCTTCCTTGGCCTTCCAAGCTTGCCTTGATTCTCTTCCTCTCCTTCATTCCTCCCTTCTTGCTTCAAGGTAGAGAGAGAGAGAGAGAGAGAGAGAGAGAGAGAGAGAGAGAGAGAGAGAGAGAGAGAGAGAGAGATTAAATGACAGAGCAAGAGGGCAATGTATGGAAATTAAGGAAGAAATGTGAGGATATACGATTAACTATGGCTCAATTAATATCACGCTAATAAGCTTGAGCTTAACAATAGAGAGAGAGAGAGAGAGAGAGAGAGAGAGAGAGAGAGAGAGAGAGAGAGAGAGAGAGAGAGAGAGAGAGAGAGAGAGAGAGAGAGAGAGAGAGAGAGAGAGAGAGAGAGAGAGAGAGAGAGAGAGATACTTTAATGTATTTCAAAGCTTTTGAGAGAGAAAGGTTTGACAGTATAGAGCTTATCGGAGCTCTGCTATTATAGTGAGATGTGTTGTCTTATGGCTCAAGGGAGAGAGAGACCCCCCTTGCTGAGAGTGCCCGTTGTCGTCCCACTCTGCTCCCATGACAAGAAAATGAGCAAAGGGATGCCAATCAAGTGTATTTGAATCCTACATGATTATTCATGAGCAGTTATAAGGGCTTGCTAACAAGCCAATTTTAAGTTAAAAGTGTGCAAGATGCAGCTTTAACGGCTAGAAGATGTCTTGGTAATGTTAAACAGTGAGTATGCTTGAAGTGTTCATAGCTGGAATTTTATTAATCAAAGTTGAAGTACTCAAAGTGCTTTATAGGCATGTCTTTACAACTCGCCAATCGAAGCTACAGATAAGAAGTTATGATAGTTTTAAGTTGAGTCAGTAGCAGATCCGTACCGGATTGGGCACCAGCCGATGAAAGGTTGAGGATGATAGGAAAGCACGGGTCCAAAGTGCTCACTTCCAGGAGCATGTCGGTATTTCCAGTTCATCAATCGGGGTTTCAATTGACAAGATATGGTCAGTTTAAGTATCACCGGGGGCCAGTTCCGTACTGCCCTTGTCGCCTTGATCAGTCAAGTTCATGTGGTAAATTTTGAGCTTCAAACAAATTCTGGGAAATGGAGCCGCCAGAACAGAATTGGTGGTAACTAAGGCCGTCTCCATTATCAATGAATTTTCGAGTTGGTTAGTATACATACTTAATGCATTGCCCGATCTATATGCCAAATGTTTCCGTTATGGAAGCATAAAAAGATTTGATGAGTTCACTGTGGAATGCCCAATATGTACGCCAAATGTGGCCGTTATGGAAGCATAAAAATATTTGATGAGTTCATAGTGCATTGCTTTGTTCGATATGTATGCCAAATGTGGTGCCCTTAAAAAAAAAAAACAAAGGGCCGTCCACTAAACTATGGCCACCCAAGGGCCATGGGCAATATGTGAACCAAATGTGATGCCCTTCAAACATTGGCCAAGGGCCTCAACCTATGGCCGCCCAAATGTTGAACCGGAGACGAGACACGAGATGAGGGAGCAGAGAGAGAGACAACACCAACATCTGCAAGCCCCAAAGTGTATGTAGAACACACACTGAGTACACATATATAGTGGGGACTCCTAGCTATATATAGCATGCTCTCTATATAGCTCCAACACCCCCACTCAAATAGGAGTCCCTAACTGTGGATGAAAAACCCTTTGGGGTACAGGGGAAAAACCCATAGCACCATATACATGCACTGTTATATTAACAATTGTAAAAGTTTACAAAATTCATTTTTGAGGAGCTCCATCACTCCATAATATACAATGTGTGCTCTCAAGCGTCTTTGGAAGTTTAACAACCATATATATACAATTGAATCGATGAAAATTCTTCAATGTCTTTGATCAACTTCAACATCTTTGAGCCCGTGTACATGCTGCTTGACAAGGATTTTATCCTGCGAATAACATTAACTCAAGAAACATATCAAAATGTGAAGGTTAGAAATAATCACATCACATGTGACATTGTCCTTAGGAGACGGTTCGCGACCCCGCTCTAGAGCAAAGAGAAACAAATAATGATGCCACGGGTACATATAACAAGAATGCAGTACATGTGCGCCCATAAACACAAGCAACACTAAAATGATGATGGTGCATGTAACAAGGGTCAATTGTGGCCTTATGCTTTGAAGACAACAGAAACAGGGCAGGTAACTTATGGGAAGCTACGACAAGTAGGGAATTCAATTCGAGAAACCACAGGGTGGACTGATCCAGTGGATTCCCTCTTAGTGTATGCATTCATTGCGAAGTCTCGAGCTAATGAGGCTATGGTGGAGGAAAAGCGAAAAAGAGATGAAGAAGTTCCTGGGACATCAAAAAGGACAACGAGGTTCAATAGCAAAAAAGAAAAAGGTCCATCTTGAAGTGGTGATGGAGGAGGCACCCAAGGACAAAAAGCAAGGTAAACCCAGGGGACCCTCATATAAGCTTAAATCTGACATTGAATTAGCTACAGATTTCAAGAAAGTTTTTGAAGAGCGCATTCTGAATAGCAAAGTGGATCTCACAGATATTTTGGGAATTGACAAACACGAGTTTCATGAGGAGATTATTGATATTATCAAAAGAAAGCAGAAGATACCAAGTGAACAGGAGCCGACGTCAGTTAAGATCCAGGCAGTTCGCCAAATTGAAGCAATTTTGAATGATTATGAAGAGTATTTGGTAGATCTTGAAGAAGAAGAAGAGTCAAGGTTTGTGGTGGTGTCAAAACCAACTATACCAGAGGTAAGGCATGTTCATTTTAATGAAGATGAGGATAATGAAAGTATAGCAAGGAGTCACTTTTCAAAGACTCATTGGGCAAGGGCAAAAAAAAGGGGAAATGGCCTATTGATGTGGACCATGGTTGGCGGATTCAAGCTACCAATATGCTTCCAGGTGACCTCTATGGTGCATGTGCCAATGTTAAGGTAACTGTAGGGGATGTCTGTGATGAGCAAAATTTCTTTATACAAGAGCATTCCTCTTATCCATTAATTCTAGGGGCAACCTTACATTACGGTTGTGCGGCTGGAAACCAAGGTGATGGATGATGGCTTGGCCTATGCCAGGGTTCGAAGTTGAGATGGTAAGAAAGTAGTTCAATTCTTGACTGTATATGTTGATCATGCCAGGAACAAGGATAGTCTACATGATCATCCAATGCCAAAGATACGCAAGGAGTTTAGAGAACACAGATTTACACATGATTTTCTTGGAGTGCCACTATAAAGAGGGACTATGGTGGTATAAGTGAGGAGAAGTTCTCGCAAAGAGAAGCTTTCTCTTCAGGGTTTTTGGGGTTAACATCTGAAGGTTCTATATCTTTCAAAAAATTTAATGATTTTCCAAAGTGGGAAAAACAATATGTTTCTGGTATCCAAAGTGAATTGCAGGGATGTGATGTGCTTGAATCAGATGATGTGATTTCAGGAATCTTCGAAGAGGTATCTTATGTAGATACTATGTGAGATCTTGAGGAGATCATGCAATACAGGTTACAAAGCGGAAATGAAGTGGTTACGGTCCATTCAATGGACATGTATGATGAGTTAGGTATATATAAAGCAGTTATGCATATTGAGGATGATTCAGGTGAAGCAGTTGAAGCACAAGTAGAGACAAAATACAAGACTGTTGCAAAGAAAGTGAGGCCATTGGCTACACCGCTACCAGAAGGAAGATATGGGATGAGCAAGGAGGCTTCTTGATTGCCTATACTCAGGAATCCAAAGAACATAGGGAATAAATTTACTAAGGAGACACTGTAGCAGCTCAAGGTTGGAGAAGATGGTTTCCTCAATGAAGAGGAGATCAAGTGTTTTCAAGGTATGCTCAAAAGACATGGTAAAGCTTTCTCTTTTAAGCTAAGTGAGATTGGATGTGTGGATCCTAGTGTTGTTTCATCTATGGTTATTTTCACTGTTCCTCACATGCCAAGGATCTTACGTCCTATTCTAGTTCCTAAAGCTCACTTGCCAAAGCTTATCAATTTGCTTAATGAAAAGATTCAAATGAAAATTTCGGAGCCATCATGTGCACCATATTCTAATCGATGGTTTATTGTTCCAAAGAAAAACGGTACATTAAGGTTCATTCAGGATATGAAACTGGTTAATAAAGTAACAATCCGCAATGTGGGTACTGGCCCAATTGTGGATGAATTTGCTGAGGACTTTGCAGATAGATATATTTACTCCATGGGTGATCTTTATTCGGGATATGATCAATTCCAGTTAGCTTTGGAGAGCAAGAATCTTACTACAATGCGTACACCTCTTGGTTTGGTAAGGATGTGCACTCTACCATAGGGTGCTCATATTATGAACGGCATGAATAAGGTATTAAGGGACTTTATCCCACATGTTACTATGCCTTTCATTGATGATCTACCAATTAAGGGCTATGAAGAAGGCTCAAAAGATGAGGCAAAAGATCAGAAGGGGTGCCGACAGTCTATTGCTCAACATATTGCTGATTGTGATGCTATTTGATCGGGGCTTGAAGAAGTTAACCTAACACTTTCAGGTCAGAAATCAACTTTTGGTGCTAAGGAGGTCTTAATTGTGGGACATATGTGCAGTTCTAAAGGTAGAAGGCCAAGTCCAACAAAAGTTGAAGCTATCCAAAAGATGAAGGAAACATGCTCTTCGGTTATTGAAGTTCGTCAATTCTTGGGTGCGTGTGTGTTCTATCGTATTTGGCTGCCACACTTTGCTCATGTTGCAGAGGTGCTGTATCAATTGCTACAGAAAGGTAAAAGGTTTGTTTGGGAAGAAGTTCACACACAAGCTATCAGGAAATTAAAAGAAGATGCTTCTTGAGGCTCTGACCTTGAGGAAAGTTGACTACAAATGAGAAAGGCCAGTTATTTTAACAGTTGACACTAGTTGACAGGTATTGGATGGGCTATAGGTCAAGATGATGCAGAAGGACGCATGTATGCAGTGAGATTCGGAGCCAAGGTGCTCAATGCTTGTCAACGAGGTTATCCACAGGTTAAGAGGGAACTTTGGGGCGTTGCTACTACTCTAAGGACTGATAAAGAATACTTTATTGGAGCTTCTATCGTGGTAGAGATAGATTGCTTGCCACTAATAGGGATGATTGCAAACTGCTCTACTTTGGACATTTCCATGTTATGATGGATAGCCTAATTAAGTCTCTTAATCTTGAATTTTGTCATATTGCAGGTAGAGATAATCTTGTTGCAGATATGTTGTCAAGAGCCACGTTTGAAGATGAAGAAGAGATGCTCACCACAAGTGATGATGTTGGCTTGAAGTTCTATACGTCCTCTTATCTACATGCCAATTGTGGAAATATTGCTCATGTTTTTGAAGTGTTTTCTGAAGAGTTTTATGACGGAGAGTGGCTTATGATTGGCCGCTACCTACGTACTCTCACTAGATAAGAAGAGTGGAGTGACCAAGATTACAAGAGGATAAGGAAAAAGGCGCGCCTATGGCTATTTCTTGAAAGATGGACATTTATGGAAGCAACCAAAGCACCCAAGAGGGGTACCACAACGGATTATTTGTGATAAAGCAACTCAACAGCAGGTGATCAAAGAGTTTCATGAAAGTCTATGGGCAGGGCACAGAGGAGTCTAGGCAACTTTTGTCAAGATTAAAGACCGGTATTGGTGGAAAGGATTACTACAGATAGAGGAGAGCTAGATGCAGATGAAGCTTGATTTTTTTTTTTCTTGTAAGGGCATTAAACTCGCTTGCACTACAACATATAATCCAGAAGGTAACGGGAAAAGTGAAAGAGGACATCCGCTGTTGTGAAAGCTTTAGCGAAGGCGTGTGAAGGACATATTGGTGATTGGCCTAAACTCTTGCCATTTGCTTTATGGGCTGATCGCACTACACACAGTTCTGTTATAGGTTTTATGCCATTTGAATTGATGCATGGGAAAAAACCCATTATGCCTATAGAGGAAGCAGTTATGACTTGGACCATAATCCCATGGGAAGAAGGTATGTCTACTAAAGGCTTGCTTGCTCTATGTATTCGCCAGCTTGAGAGGCGTCAAGAGGATATTGAACAGGCTAAAGAGAAGTTAAAGGAGGCAAGATTGAAGAATAAGGAAGCATTTGATGGAAAGCACAGACTCCGACCACATGTTATTAAAGATGGTGACTGGTTACTTGTCTATGGTAGTAGCTTGGAGAACAAATATACTGCTATTCGAAAAATGGTTAAACGGTGGTTTGGACCATATGTGGTGCTACATGTTTTTGATAATGCGACATATCAATTATGTGAACTTGATGGCACTATGCTCAAGGTGCCTATTTGTAGGGAAACAGATCAAGGTATTCAAGAAGCGAGAAGGTGAGATGCTTTTTGAAGGTTTCCATTCAGATCCACCTCTAGAGGATGATGTTATGTAAACATCAGATGATATCTCTGATGATGATTTTAATGACGCTGATTAAGTGCAATTGGCACAGACCGGAGGTTGTGCAGGTTCAGAGGGGGTGGATGTTGTGCCACTTCGCTCCCATGATAAGAAAATGAGAAAAGGGATGCCAATCAGGTGTATTTGAATCCTACATGATTATTCAGTAGTTATAAGGGCTTGCTAACAAGCCAATTTTAAGTTAAAAGTCTGCAAGATGCAGCTCTAAGGGCCAAAAGATGTCTTGGTAATGCTAAATAGTGAGTACGCTTGAAGTGGTCATAAATGGGATTTTATTAATCAAAGTTGAAGTACTCGAAGTGCTCTACAGGACTGTCTTTACGGCTCGTCAATCGAAGCTAGAGATAAGAAGTTATGACAGTTTTAAGTTGAGTCAGTAGCAGATCCGTACCGGATTGGGCACCAGCTGATGAAAGGTCAAAGATGATAGGAAATCATGGGTCCGAAGTGCTCACTTCCAGGAGCATGTCGGTCCTTCCAGTTTGTCAATCGGGGTTTCGGTTGAGAAGATATGGCTAGTTTAAGTATCATCGGGGGCCAGTTCTGTACTGCCCTGGTCGCCTTGATCAATCAAGTTCATCTGGTAAATTTTGAGCTTCAGATAGATTCTAGGAAATGGAGCCGTCAGAGCAGAATTGGTGGTAACTAAGGCCGTCTCCATTATTAATGAATTTTCGAGTTGGTCAGTATACATGCTTAATGCATTGCCCGATATGTATGCCAAATGTGGTCGTTATGGAAGCATAAAAAGATTTGATAAGTTCAATGTGCAGTGCCCAATATGTACACCAAATGTGGCCGTTATGGAATCATAAAAAGATTTGATGAGTTCATAGTGCATTGCTTTGTTCAATATGTATGCCAAATGTGGTGCCCTTAAAAAAAAAGCCAAGGGCCGTTCACTAAACTTTGGCCACCCAAGGGCCATTGGCAATATGTAAGCCAAATGTGATGCCCTTCAAACATTGGCCAAGGGCCTCAACCTATGGCCTCCCAAAGGCAACCAAAGGGAGGCTGCCTGCCCACTATGGAAGGGCCGCCCACAAGAGAATGGAGTGTGAAGCAAGGGCAGCCAACGAGATCACAGAGCATGGAAGAAGTGCTCGTAGCGCGTGCTACGGTGCTCTGATGAGCACGAGCCAGAAATGAAAAAGATAGAAGACGCTAATGGGTAGGCCATTTTTAGCAAGGCAAAGTTCCTGTGCAACCTAAAAAGGAGGCGGCTCTCTTTTAAGCTCTCTCCTCTTTGGGGATTGTCTCCTCCTCCTTTCATTGGTCTCTTGCTCTCCGGGGAAAAATGCCAGAGGCCTTAAGCCAAAAAGCCTAAGCTGGGATTATAAAAACTCTAAGCCAAGCTTTCATAAGCTCTCATAAACCAAGCGTAATCTCACCCTCATTAGTCAACAAGCGTAAGCAATCCTTAACCCGGATTTCCTTAAGCTCATAAGCCAAGCCTAATCTCGCTCTCATAAGACAAGCCTAATCTCGCTCTCATTAGCCGAGACTAATCTCAAACTCATTAGCCGAGCCTAATCTCAAACTCATTAGCCGAGCCTAATCTCAAACTCATTAGCCGAGCCTAATCCTAATCTCCTTAAGCCATGCCGCTCGACCATTAATAGCCTTGATGATCACAAGTTCTAAGCCAAATCTCCAATCTCATTAAGCCATCATAAGCCTTGATGATCACGAGCTCTAAGCCAAAGCACCAATCTTATTAAGCCGTCATTATCATAAGCTCTCTAATCTGAAGCCTAAGCTATCTAAACCGCCTAAGCCCGTTCAAACCCAGAATTAAGCCATAAATCTTAAGCCAAATTGGACCACCTAAGGCCATTGGAAGTCGAAGTTCCTAAAGCCATAGCGGGAAGAAGCAGAAGGTAGTACAAGGCAGTTCATTATTAATTTTCTTAATTAGCACTGGGATTATAGCAGGATAATCCTTATAAGGAGCATAAACTCCTCCACTGATATTTGATTAAAACAGGGGTACTGTTCATTATTCAATTTGAGTTATCAAGTTTCAATCTGTCTGTTTTAAGCTGTGTCTTCATTCTTTGCGTCTACTGCAACTCTTTCTCTCAGATCTCTCATAGCCAAGGACCCCGTGCCTTCCCGACTCACCTTTCGAATACAAATCCCCCGACACTGTTCTCCCCCTTATTCTTCTCTTTTCTTCCATTTTGCATCCAATACCACCTTCTAGATTTAGCTCCTTATTTTACTTCCCCTACCACTAGCTATATTGCTAGCGGATTGCGGGCACTACCCCTTGCTACTGTGGTAAAAAACTATTGGAGTAGTGCCAAATGTTGCGGAAAACATTTGGCCGAGGCTGATGGGCAAATATCATTTCTTTGCCAGCATCATCCAAGCTCCGTAGTGCTCCTTGCAATCCCTTTATCCCCCTTTCCCTTCTCTACTTGTTGCAGCTCGCCATTACTTACCTTATTCTTGGACTTCTTCTTTTGGGCGGCAAGCTCCTCTTGGGCCACCACTACCGCACGGTTGACCACATTTGGTTTACATGTTAGCCAAGGCATTGCCTAGCCCATCTTTTTTCTGCAATATGAGGACCAAAGCATTGCCAAGCACGACATCTTCCTTGCAATCCGTGACCGCAAATCTCATTTTCATTTTTCTCACCCATATCAATGTCTTGTGAGGCCACTTGCCTTAAGATGCAAGTATAAGTGACTGTATTTTGAGAGATGTCAGTTTAGAGCTTCATGTCCCTTGGTTGGCATATCCCAGAATCAATGCTCCTCAAGCATGTTTGGTCCTTTTGAAGAATACCATATTTGACATAATTATTAATCAAACACGAAATTATTTTTGAAAATTCCCTAATCATATCATCAATTAATGCATTCCAAGTGATGGAAGTCTCAATAGAAGCCCTTCAAGAATTGTCTGGCTTTTGTAAAAGCTTCACACTTAGCATACATATCAACCTCAAACACTGCCAAGCCATAACATTCGGTCTATATTTAGCATTGAGCCTTGCTTGTTCTTGAGCCCTGGTCACTGCTGAATGAATGTATAATCTTCAAATATACTTTATTTGCATCCCTTTTCTTTTTTTTCCATCATGGAAGCAAAGCCGCACGACCATAGGTGGAGCCGTGGCAACAACTACTGCGTGAAGCCGAAGCTGGAGGAGATTCCCAAGCTCAAGCTCGAGGATGAGGATTTTCTAAGTGATTGTATCTCTACAAATGCAGATACAAGTTGGGAGACAGAGTCATCCGAGTCAAGATATGAAGAGTTCGATCTTATGCATGTGAGTGGAGATGAAGTAAAAGGGTTTGAAGGGCAGAGAACAATGCAAGACAAGATAATTGATGAAGACCAGGATGATGTGTTGTGGGGAGAGTTTCTTTCCACTTTGGTACATTAGTAGAAGAGGTGATTGAAGTACAAGTAGCTGAAGCTGGCAAGCAGGCGGTGTTGATCAACCTTGAAGAGCAGATGGTTGAAGAAAAAGGGCTTGATGGTGTTGAGATCAAGGGCATTGCTGATGAAGAAGAGAGAATTGGTCCAAATATTGTGGTGCTTTCAGTGCAGCAGAGAGGGGTTTATGGTGGACAAAGAAGAACTTCAAGCGGTAGCATTCCTTCCCTTGAAGTTATGTGGGTTTTGGTTGATGGGTACAATGATAGATGTAGCTATTTGATAGAGGGTTCAACAGGTGCAGGATTCCTTGGACGAGGCCTCCACTTTCTATGGTTAAGAGGGAGGGTATGATATGTCAGGTACATTTTTTTGTGCGATGGCGAGCTTGATGCTTCTTGGTATGGAGTGAATGCTTGTTTGCACTGCGTGAATGAAGTGCTAAAGGTATTCAATGGGTAGTCTACAAAAACGATAGTCTATGTGCTAGAGAGCAGCACTATGGTATACAGATACATGCAGATGGAAGGAGAAAGTGTCAGTTTTTTATCAAGGAGGAAGCTATGTGATGTAGGGGGTGGGGAAACCCACTTGAAGGTTTGACAATACGACATGTTAAAATTGTACATGGTTTTGGTTTGCTGATGGTGTTTTCTAGTGTATGCAATTTGTAGTGGAATAAAGCTTGTGTATGGTTGAACATAAATGTTCAATGAGGGGGTGGCCAATGATGGTGCAGGCAAAGTGTGTCAGCCATAGATAGTGGCACAAGTAGTTATGTGTAGGCCAACAAGTACACGATAAAGGGCTAGAGTAGCTATAACTTGAGCCTGGGCAGACAAGTAGCAGCTAATGTGTATGGATAATGCGGTTTTATAGACCTAAAGGACACCAGAGAGAGCCTGGCAGGATGGCATGTTAAGGAGGATCAAAGTGTAGTTTTTTGCTTGAGGATGAGGAGCTTAAAGTTATAAAGGAGTAGGTCTAGACTTCTCGTCAAACGAAGCCACTATGTGAAATATATGGCATTTGAAGCTGGCAATGTTTGCAGATCCGAGACGGGCACGGCACACAATGTCAAGTAGCCCGAGACATTTTGGAGCTATGGGTGTGTAGAGCTTGAATTAAGGAGCCTGCTAGTCTTTTTAAGTTGGCAATCAGACTCCTGGATGTCAAGATATTATCAAGTGAATATTTGCCGGTGGTCGATTCTTGGCCACTTTGTTTGCTTTGGTGAGCATGCCATCAGGTGTTTTTTGAAGATTGATGGGATTTACAAAGGTATTGGATACTATGCAGCCAGGAAGAGAAGACTGCATGCCAATCGAAGCCTAGACTGTGAAGTTATGGACAGTGGAAGTTGATAGTTGGGGATGACCATGGAGGATATGGTCTTTTTTATCATTTTGGTGCTCGTCGTTTGAAGCCCAATGGAGGTTGGAATTTGGAAAGGTTTGCAGGTATTGAATTCTAGAATGGTGACTCTTGGTCGGTTTTCACAGCTTGGCAACTGAACCTCTGAGCAGTGAATGATAGGTGGCCAAAGTGGAAGCGAAAAAGGAAATTTTTGGGGATTCATAAGGTCTTGAGGATGCATCGCACCATAGAGTGACACATGGCAGGCACAGAGAACCCACATGCAAGGCTTGTGAACCGGAGTTTGGGGTATATTATCTACAAGCACCCCCATTAGACAACGTGATGTGGAGAGAGAGCTTGTGTATTGGAATTGATATTTTATTATCTAGTGCAGCTGACAGGTGGAAAAGGCTTAACCGAGCTAAGGTCTATGTGAAGGAATATACATTTTATGTACATTTTATTATTCAAGTTCTCTGTATGAGCTTTGGCCATTTATAACCGACCGGCTCGTTTGTACTCATTTTGAGCATTCAAGAAATCTATAAGTAAATATGTGCAAGAGGAAAATGCGCACTCTTGCATGGGGGGGATTGCACCCAGTGCTTGTGTATTTTCCTCTCCTCTCCTCTCTTCTCTCTCCTGGTGCTGATGTAGCACTTCTCTCTCAAAGGTGCATTCGCACATGCTCTTATGCTGTATCTCGCTCTCTATCTCTCTCTATTCATGTACATCTTGGATTACGCATTGTCAGGGGATATCTGTTCGAAACGTGAGCCGGGAAGGCACCGGGCCTTTCGTTGTGAGAGGTGTGAGAGAGAATAAGAACAACAGGTGCAAAAGGCTATGGCAAACACCATAATCATCAATTAATTGAGCAAATCTTTATGTACATCTTAATAGATAGCCAAGGCGGGCTGTTAGTAGCACCGTCACTCGGATCAGTTGAAGTTAGTAGTTTAAGCTCTCTTTTTACAAAATTAACCAGGCCGTTAACGACACCGGAACTTAACAAGATGATTAATCAACCTTCGAACTGATGACAGTGATGAAAATTTTTGCTTGTCACTTTATCTGCTTCAACTGCTATCAATAGATCTCAAAGTTCTACAAAATTTCTTCTTTTGGCTGCCTTTAGTTGCAATCCAAAAATCTCTAGAACTTGATCTCAGATTGCCTTCAATTTTCCTTGAAGGGTTCTGTCAACTTACCGATAGATTATGATTTCATAGTTCTCGTTATGACCTTCTTTGCTTGGTCTCTCCTTTGCTTAACCTGATGGGTTTATCTCCCCACATCATGTTCATCCTGATCTTCTTTTCTTTTGCTTCCTCGCTTCACCAAGGTCGAGAGCAAGAGAGATTGCCATCAAGTTTCTCAAGGGCCGAGAGAGAGAGAGAGGGAGGGAGAAAGCAAGAGAGAGCTCTTGTATGCCTTTGATCCCCCTTCTACTCCCTCACAATACTCTTCTCTTGCTTCAAATTCCCGAGAGAGAGAGAGAGAGAGAGAGAGAGAGAGAGAGAGAGAGAGAGAGAGAGAGAGAGAGAGAGAGAGAGAGAGAGAGAGAGAGAGAGAGAGAGAGAGAGAGAGAGAGAGAGAGAGAAACGGCCTCCTATTGTCTCCAAGAGCAAGAGAGAGAAAGAGTTCTTAATTTTGCTCCCCTCCCTTCCAAACTCCTTCTTTCTTGAGGGCTTCTTCCCTTTTGCTCACTGTCTGTGTGTGTGTGTGTGTGTGTGTGAGAGAGAGAGAGAGAGAGAGAGAGAGGGCAAGAGATCCCCCTCCTTCCACTTCACATTTTTTCTCCGTCTTGCTCATGCCATGGCCTCCAATTTTCTTTTTCTCCTCAATATCCCTTGCTTAAGCAACGTGAGAGAGAGAGAGAGAGAGAGAGAGAGAGAGAGAGAGAGAGAGAGAGAGAGAGAGAGAGAGAGAGAGAGAGAGAGAGAGAGAGAGAGAGAGAGAGAGAGAGAGCATCGAGATCCTCCTTCTTCACCTCCTTGTTTCCTTTGTTCATCCTCTACTACCCTCATTACCCTTATCTTCCACTCCTTGTACCTTTCTTGTTCCTTTTGCATGCTCCTAAAAAAAAACCCTCTTAAAATAGATCCCCTCCCTTAGGAACAATGGCATCGTCGTTGCTAGGGAGCATAAAAATGCCTCCTTGCTGATGTGGTAGGCCGTCTAGCAAGCTGTACATAATCCGTCAAAAATGATGCCGAATGGGGTTGCCTCGCCATGCTGGGAAATTCTCGTTTCTTGCGTGACATGAACCGACTTCTCCTATGGCTGGTGCTAGCTGCTCCTCTTCCTCCCTCGCTGCTATCCGCCATGCCCTCGTTCTTTTTTTATTCACTTTCCCATTTTCCATTATTAAAAACCCCTCTTGGGTGGCCATTTACTTCGTGGGCGTCCACTAGCCTCCTTAGCTTTGGGCGGCATTAAGCTTCAATTGGGCGGCCTTTCATCTTCGTAAGGGCACCACATTTGGCATACATATCGCGCAAAGAAGTTTTGAGCATGGCATGGTTAGCCAAGCCCTCTTGCATTGCAAAGTCAATCAAGATATTGAAAAGCACAAAATCTTCCTCCAACAATCCTTGACTAACATAATCTACATGAATTCGTTTGCCCGTATCAACATCTTGAACAGTGCCGTACTGCAAGAAATGACCTTTAAAAAAATCCACTCAAGTACTTATTGTGCTCTCTCAAGTGCATCACATTCGGCTAGAGAGTGTTAGAGTTTTATTCTTGCTAGCCAGACACTGCCAATCAGGATTAGTGCTGCCCGAGCACTACATGAGATGACATCCCAGGCATTGTTGGGATTCAGGCCAACTAGCCGGACATCCCACATACTACTAATACATCTACTAACTTAACCATGTATACACTTATCTTTAATACAATAGAATAAGGAACTGCAACAGGATAACGTTGTTGTGCGCTCTACCTAGTACCCCTTGTGCCTTGGCTCGACACAAGGAACCCAAAGTAGGTCTCTCTCTCTCTCTCTCTCTCTCTCTCTCTCTTTATCATGCTTTTGCTTTATGCCGATGATGTAGTGCTCTTGGCACATACCTTAGAAGATGCACAAAAGCTTATGAGTGTCTTGGAACGCTTTTGCCTACATAGCGGGCTGATCGTGAATGGATCCAAAACCAAGGTTATGCTTGTAAAGACCCTCAATGACGAAAATCCATGCATTGTATACAACAATGAGAAACTTGAAGTGGTAGATCACTTCAAGTACCTTGGCCTTGAGGTTCCATCCAATCATAAATGGAAGGATTGTGCAATGCGTCGCTTGGAAGCCGGAAAGAGGGCTTATTATGCATTTGAGAACATGTGCAATGCAGGAGAAATCAAGTGTTGGGCTCTCAAAAAGTACCTCTTTGACACATTGGTGACACCGGTGCTTCTTTATGGAGTGGAGGTGTGGGGTGGAAGCATCGGGAAGTCTACTTGGAAAGAGTTTGAGAATGTCCAAAAGCGTTTTCTCACCAACTTTCTCCAAGTCAAGACAAAAACACCCTACATGCTCTTACTTCTTGAGTCCGGATCGCTTCCCATTGAGGTCTTGGGCATGGAAAGGGTTGTGGAGTACATGCGTAAGACACAACGTAGCCCTTTGCATCGACTTCCTAGAATCGCATATGAAGGAAGTCAAAAGGTTCAAAAGACATGCAACAGCAAAATACTAAGTTCGGGGTGGATGCTTGATATCAAGAAATGGTTTGGAAGATGGGATGCATGTCACTTGGTCAAGGATGCGTCGATCGACTCCCAAGTTAATGAGGCCTTCTTACAACGCCAATGTATCATGGCTTGGGAGAAATCTGGAGGTTCTCGCTTCAGCCATTACACCACACACGTTGCCCCAAACTACAAATCTCTCTTCTTCTCGGAACGAGGTAACCGAACCCATTCCTACATCCTTGAGCCCATCCCGTTGAGTGCGATCCGCACCATTGCCTCCATTCGTCTTAGCTCCCATTCTCTACGCTGCGAGACAGGACGTTGGGGCACTGGTGAGGAGTGTCATCGACTTTGCACCTTATGCCCTCGTCAAGTGCGAGAGAGTGAGTACCACACACTACTTGAGTGCTCAGCTTTTGACCACATTAGGTCCTCTTTTCCCCATATATTCAGCCATGAGCTCTCCCTACATACCTTCCTCTCCCAACCACGATGTGGACTCTCTATTGCGACGCTCATTTCAGCCATTTTTGAGCATCGAGAGTCACTTATGAACTCCACTCACACCACGTGACATGTTCATTTGGTCCCATAGGTCATATTTGACCTCCCAGGACGATAATAGAACTATCTATCTATCTATCTATCTCTCTCTCTCTCTCTCTCTCTCTCTCTCTCTCTCTCTCTCTCTCTCAGTGCAGCCGTTTTTTGACCTAGTAGACAGCAGTCCACTCTTTTGATCATAACTTCTTCATCCGAACTCCGATTTGGGTGATCTATAGCCTCAATCGAAGAGCACGAAGTCCTCTACGCATTGATGTAAAGACAGAAATTTTCAGAGTTATGGAAGGCGTTTCTGTAGCAGCATTTTCGAAGTGAACAGGTTCAACAAAATTGATTCTCATCTCCTATTTTACATACAATGTCTTCCGGCACTCGCAAGGGTTCTTCTTCTTCAACAAGGTCCACAACCATTGTGGAAAATGATCCAAAATCTCCTAAGTGTGGAGATAGCAACACAACCATCCAACCAACAACATCGGAAACCATGATCATGGCGTACTTGGTATCATTGCAAGAGACCGTAAACAAACAAGGCGAAGACTTACGAGCACTTGCAATGGAGAATGGCACACTAAGGGTACTTGTGGTTGAGAATGAGAATCTCAAGAGGACACTTGAAATGCAAACAACACGTTTGATGCAACTTGAAGAGGAAGTCAAGGAATGTAAACGCTCTCTTGTGGACTTGAATGCTTTGAAGGAGCGGATGAGCAAAGTAGAGCATGACCATGTATTGAAAGAGGAGAAATTTGACACTATGAGCCGGGATGTATGCGACATGAAAAATGTATGCACAAACAAGTCTTGGGCTGATGTATGTGGTAGCAATGTGGTTTCTAATTCCTCACTCATGCAAGCTATGGTTCAAACAAAGAATGTTGAGAATGTGGATGTGGAGGAGTTGAAGGAACGGGAGCGACGTTCCAAGAACATTGTTATTCGTGGAATTCCCGAAGAGAAGTTAGAGACACCTCCTTCTCTTGCCATTGTTATTGAAGATTTCTTCAAAACCCACTTTGGCATGTCCGGAGTTATGGTCTATGGAGCACATAGAGTGGGAAAGCAAGGAGCTCCTCGCTCGGGAGAACGGCCAATTGTATGCACCATGCCGGATGAGACCAAGCGAAAGATTATCCTTGATAATAGTTGGATCTATTTGAGGGATACAAAATGTTTTGTATGTGAAGATCGCACTATTAAGCAACAAAATATGCGTCGCAAGGCATATGAGGAAAAGAATAATAAAAACAAGGAGATCTCTCATGAAGAAAATGTGCCCAAGGAGGAGGCAAGTCTCTCAAGCAAATAGGGATGCGTGACCTATGAGACCGAGTTACAATTGAAAATATGCTTTTGGAATTGTAATGGATACCCATGGAATGCGGGGGTTGGCATTGATGAACTAACAAGCAAAGCCGATGTTGTACTTCTTGTTGAAACTTGGGAGCATGATACACAAAGGATTAACGGCTTGGAGGATTACAATGTACATTCATTGATGTGGTCAAAGAATCTCAAGCAACGAAGAGGACAAGGAGGGTTAGCATGTATGGTTAAGAAAGGATTGGAAGATTTTGTATCAATTGTGAAAGATGACAAGTACAAACGTTATGTATGGCTGAAAATTATGACACCAAAAAGAGCACCCATTTTTGTAGCCGGTTGCTACATTCCTCATCATGATTCTCCCTTTTATGCTTGCATGGATAGAGATCAACCATTTTCTGATTTGGAAGAGGACATTGCTTATTTCAAAGGTGAAGGTGATGTTATTGTATTTGGGGATATGAATGCTCGTACAAAAACATTGCAACATGATACTCAACAATTTGATATGCCATACATTTCAAGGGAGTTGGAGGAAGTTCACTTGTATGATCGTACTTCAATGGATGAGAAAGAGCCGGATCACTATGGAAAGTTACTTTTACACATGTGTAATAGCACCGGTATGCTCATTGCCAATGGTGTATCTTTGTGGAGTGGAACCAATGGATTTACATGTAGAAGACATAATGGGGATAGTGTGATTGACTATATGCTACTCTCTGAAGCCATCATGTATCGCATAAAGAGTTTTATGTTTGGTCAATGGACCCCGGAGTCCGACCATCGCACCTTATGTATTGACCTTTCATGTGGAAAAGCAACTAAGCATGATAATCTCAGCCAAAGGAAAGAGAAGTTATCACTATGTATGGATTTCAAACGGGCACCAATGTACATTGAAATGGTTGAGCAAAAATTATGGATGACAAAGCTTCAATATGATGCACCATTGGAAACTAAATGGGAAGCTTTCAAGAAAGCTATTTGTTCTTGTGCGGAAGAATGCTTTGCCATAAAGCATCTCCATGGTATGAACAAAGATAGATCACGCAAAAGGTGGTTTGATAAAGAATGTCAAGATGCTCGAAAGTCCTTGATAAAGCTTGATGCAACTATGGACAAAGACAACTATCAAAGTCATTTGCATACATACAAGGCATTGATTCAAAAGAAGAGAAGAAGATGGGAAGTAAAGCAACAAGAATTTCAAGTCCAAGAAAAGGCACATGCATGTGGAAGATTTTGGAGAAACTTGAGAGGCAAGCGGGTTGAGAATTTTGGTAACTTGAGTCTAGTGGATATGTACACACATTGTAGGCAATTATATGAGCAAGGAAATACTGAAAAAATGCCATTTTATGGTTCACTCCCATGTATGCCGTCTTTTTTTACTATTGAGGATGTATGCGGTGGGCTTGAAAAGTTGGCCACTCGCAAAGCGGGAGATCTTCAAGGTATCAAGCCGGAGATGATCAAATGGACGGGAGATTTTACCCATGAGTGGATGTGTGATATGTTCAACCTTGCACTTCAACATGGTATGCCTTATGATTGGAGTACTAATTGGGTTAAGCCTTTGCATAAAGGAGGGGATGTAAAGAATGTAAGCAACTACCGGACTATAATGATTGGGTCTCTTATGGCAAAGTTGTTTGGGTGCATAATGGAGATGAAATTGAGTGATTGGGCTGAAGAGAATGACAAGCGTGCAAAGGGACAAGCGGGTTTTCGTCGATGCCATAGCACCATTGATCATCTTGTCACTCTTCGTGTTCTCATGGAGGAAAGTCGGTTAAAAGGCAAGCGATTGTATTGTTGTTTTGTGGACTTTAAGAAAGCCTTTGATATGATTCCACGTAACAATTTGTGGAGAAGGATGGAAGAACTCCAAGTGCCAAGTGAGTTTATGCTTGCGGTTTCTCGAATCTATGAGAAGGTGATTTGTCAATTGCGCATGGGAAGAGAAATTTCAGAAATTTTTGTAAGCACTATTGGGGTTAAACAAGGATGTCCATTGTCACCAACTCTCTTTGGTCTATGCATCGATCAATTGGAACAAATGGTACTTGACTTTATGCAAGAAGAAGGCATTGAAGAGGTCACTATTTGCAATGCGGTAATCATGCTTTTGTTGTATGCGGATGATGTAGTGCTTCTAGCACACACTTTAGAAGATGCACAAAAGCTTATGGTTGTCCTTGAGAACTTTTGCTTGCATAGTGGGCTGATTGTAAATGAATCCAAAACAAAGGTTATGCTTGTGAAAACCAACCATAAGGAGAAGCCATGCATTGTGTACAACAAGGAGACACTTGAAGTTGTTGAGAGCTTTAAGTACCTTGGCCTTGAGGTTCCATCCAATCACAAGTGGCATGAATGTGCTATGCGTCGTTTGGAAGCGGGAAAGAGAGCATATTATGCATTTGAGAACATGTGTAATGCGGGAAACATCAAGTGTTGGGTTCTCAAGAAGTATCTTTTTGATGCATTGGTGACACCGGTTCTTCTTTATGGAGTTGAAGTGTGGGGCGGGAGCATCTCAAAGTCTACTTGGAAAGAGTTTGAGAATGTCCAAAAGCGTTTTCTTACAAACTTTCTCCAAGTTAAGACACAAACACCATATATGCTCCTACTTCTTGAGTCGGGATCTCTTCCAATTGAGGTTATGGGCATGGAAAGGGTTGTGGAGTACATGATAAAGATGCGTCAAAACCCCTCACATCGACTTCCTACAATTGCATGGGAAGCAAGCAAAAAAGTTCAAAAGACGCATAAAAGCAAGATCTTGAGCACGGGATGGATGCAAGACATAAAGAAGTGGTTTGGGAGATGGGATGCATTACACTTGCTACATGATGCTTCAATTGACTCTCAAGTGAATGAAGCTTTTCTACAACGCCAATGTATTACGGCTTGGGAGAAATCCGGTGGGTCACGCTTCATACATTACACCACCTATATTGCCCCCAACTACAAAACCATGTTCTTCGCTGAGAGAGGAAACCGTACTCACACTTACATGATTGAGCCTATTCCCTTGTCCGCGATACGCACTATCGCAGCAATTCGGCTTAGCTCCCATTTCCTTCGATGCGAGATAGGGCGTTGGGGCAATGGAGAAGAGTCAAGTCGATTGTGCACATTATGCTCATTGCAAGTTCGAGAGTCTGAGTACCACACACTACTAGAGTGCTCAGCTTTTGATCACATCCGAACTTGCTTCTCTCACATTTTCAGCCATAACTTAGACCTACACACTTTCCTCTCCCAGCCAAAGTGTGGGCTCTCCATTGCGACTCTCATCACTACAATTTTGGAGCATCGAGAGTCACTCATCAGCCATACACATACTACATCACATGTAACTTTGGTCCCATAGGTCATATTTGACCTCCGAGGACGATAATAAAATCTATCTATCTATCTATCTCTCTCTCTCTCTCTCTCTCTCTCTCTCTCTCTCTCTCTCTCTCTACTCTCTCTACTCTCGCACTTGCACTCGCACACGCTTCCCCCGGCACCTTCAACTGGTATCAGAGCAGGGTTTGTGCTTGCCGTTTTCGCGTCCATACGTGCGCGCACTTTCAAAACACTACAACACTAAATGAAGATATCGACGCGTATATATCGACGGCCATGCTTCTCCACGCGTATATCGACGACATTAGCGGGCGTCGCTATACACGTCGCAGTGTGCATCGATATACGCATGGAAAGGCTTTTATTTGCCACGCGTATAGCGATGCAAAAAAATTTGGGGGAAAAAAGCGAAACCCGCGTGCAGGGGCCATTTTCGCCTGCTCGGGTCTTGGCCAAAACCTGCTGTGCAGGTATTATGTCCATGTTCACCCTCCCCAACCCCTCTCTCTCTCTCTACCTCTACATCTTGTGTGTGTGTGTGTGTAGGAAAGAGAGAGAGAGAGAGAGAGAGAGAGAGAGAGAGAGAGAGAGAGAGAGAGAGAGAGAGAGAGAGAGAGAGAGAGAGAGAGAGAGAGAGAGAACGGTGTGTGTAGGAAAAAGAGAGAGAGAGAGAGAGAGAGAGAGAGAGAGAGAGAGAGAGAGAGAGAGCGGTGTGTGTGTGTGTAGAGGAAACAGAGAGAGAGAGGTGTGTGTAGGAAATAAAGAGAGAGAGAGAGCGGTGTGTGTGTGTCGGAAAGAGATAGATAGATAGATAGATAGATTTTATTATCGTCCTCGGAGGTCAAATATGACCTATGGGACCAAAGTTACATGTGATGTAGTATGTGTATGGCTGATGAGTGACTCTCGATGCTCCAAAATTGTAGTGATGAGAGTCGCAATGGAGAGCCCACACTTTGGCTGGGGGAGGAAAGTGTGTAGGTCTAAGTTATGGCTGAAAATGTGAGAGAAGCAAGTTCGGATGTGATCAAAACTTGTGTGTGTGTAGGTAATTAAAGAGAGAAATGAAATGAAATGTTATATTAACGTCTTCGAAAGGCCAACTTAGTGACTTATGAGACATGAGACAAGAAAGTTACAATGTGATGGATCTGATACAAAGTCAGAGTAAGAAGATGACAAAATAAAATATTATGTAATCCTAAACTGCTGGGTGTGGACTAAACGGCTAAACGAGCTAGTTGGGATAGATAGATCTCCTCCATGGTCAGTACTCTGACCGGGCGTTGTGCATGTCGAGCCAAAGTGACCCAGCTAGATCCTCTGATGTAGCCTTTGTCGATTTTGTGTAGTCCTCCGCAATCGTGGGCGTCTAGATCTCCCTAGATCAGTAGCTCGTTCGATCATTAGAGAGATAGGGAAGTAGAGAGAGAGAGAGAGAGAGAGAGAGAGAGAGAGAGAGAGAGAGAGAGAGAGAGAGAGAGAGAGAGAGAGAGAGAGAGAGAGAGAGGGAAGTGGAGCTCCAAGAGTTATGGCAGAGAAATAGGAAAATAGAGAAATAGAGAGAGATAGGAAAATAGGGAAATAGAGAGAGAAAGAGATATAGCGAGAGCGAGATCGAGAGAGAGAGAGAGAGAGAAAGAGAGATAGCGAGAGCGAGATCGAGAGAGAAAGAACGAGAGATAGGGTACGTAGACAGAGAAGAAACTATGGAACTAAAAGAGGCAAAGGGGTTTTGCCTCCTACATGCATTGCCATGTACACCTGGGAGTGCACGTATGTGTCTACCAATATAGGATTTCACCAATAAAGACGAGATTTTGACCTAGTGGTGCTGATCTCCATACACCTCTGGACCGAGGTGTACGGAGATTGGGCAAGACTAGAGAATGCGAGGTAGTTTACATTGTGAGGAGTATATATATATATATATTGAAACAACATTCATAATGATTGTAGATGGCAACGTCATCAACTAACATGGAGGAAAATATTGCATGCTCATGGACACTCTGCAAGTATCAAATCCTGCGCAAGCGTAGGATATGTAATGAGCATGTGCACAAGTACGGAGAGTTTGCTAGAGAAATCGTACAGAATCTGTGATACGACTCCTACATAACAGGCATTGATTTCCGCGACATAGCACCTACATCTGAGAGAGAGAGAGAAAAAAGATTATGCGTGAAGGTCCGACCAATATAGAGCCACGGATGGAAGCAGAAAAGGGCTTACAGACAGAAGACGACGGCATGGAGGAGATGCTGGATTCCTTCTTCTAGACAAGCGAGGAGAACGCGAACGAAGCAGCACCAGAAGCCGTGCGCCTATCTCCTGAAGACATGTTGAGGAAGTTGGCACGTCAACCAATCTATGAAGGCACCAAAATATCTGTGCTTCGTGCTTGTCTGGCGTTTTTGAATCTTCAGTCAGTGTATGGGTGGTCAAATGCAAGCGTCACTGCTTTGTTTAGGTACGTAATTTACAAAAGAGATTTTCCGATTGCAACGGTGATGTGCTCGGAGAGATTTTTAATTTAATGTAGCTGAAAGAGGTTATTGAGGGAGCAACTTCTCCCGGCTGGCAATGAAATGCCCCCCTCCAAGCTAGGCGCAAAGCAACTTCTGACCTCAGTTGGCTTGGACTACAACAAGATTCATGCATGTCCAAATGATTGCATTCTTTTTCGCAATGAATTCGCAGATTGTCTGTTGTGTCCTAAGTGCGGAGCAATGCGCTACAAACAAGATGCAGTTGGCGAGACAGTGCCAACTAAAGTGTTGCGGAATTTCCCTATTATTCCTAGGATAAAAAATATGTTTCGTTGTGGTTCCATTGCAAAGTTGATGCGGTGGCATTCTACGAATAGATCCACTGACGCAATATCTAGGGTACCCGCTGATTCGAAGGCTTGGAGGCACATTGAAGATACCTGGCCACATTTTAAGAGTGAGCCATGCAATTTGCGTTTGGGCATGGCAATGGATGGAGTCAATCCATTTGACTTGAGAAGGTCGTCATGGCTCACTTGCCCTGTGTGCCTTATCAATTACAACCTCCCGCCGTGGCTTGCTATCAAGAAGGGTCATTTGATTTTAAGCTTGATTGTACCTGTTTAGTTCAAGGCAAAAAACATGGATGTTTATCTAGCTCCACTAGTTGACGAGCTCCAAGAGTTATGGCATGGGATCGACATAGCAGACGCGGTTGAACCAGTAGGACAACAACATGCAAGGATCCATGGACTTCTTATGTGGACTATGCATGATCGGCCAGGATACGAAGAAGCTTCTGGTAATGGTTATTGATTTACAAAATTCTCGCTATTTGCAAGCCCTTTGCCTTGGCCTGATTCATGCTTTGATATATGCAGGACTAACAACTTCGGGATACAATGCATGTCCAATTTGCGGGCAGTCTTTGGATGTGCGGTATTCTACCTCTCTTCGAAAGAAAATTTATCAAGGCTACCACCGTTATCTTCCAGATGGCCATCACTTGCACGAAGGATAGCTTGGTTGCGTCGAATGTCGTCCTATGCATGTACAAGAGTGGCGTCGCCAATGGGAGCAACATGAGGGGCAACCTGTTCCAGGAATGAAACGTTTGTCCATTCTCCATACGTTGCCGTACTGGGGTGATCTACTAATTAACCATTTGCTGGATCCAATGCATATATTCAAGAATGTGGGAGAGCTCCTCTGGAAGTCAATCATGGGAATGAAAGACAATCGAGCTTCACGAGATGATTTGCAGTCGGTTGGAAAGATGGCAGAGCTGTGGCCTTTCACCAATGCAGTTGGTCAAACAAAACTTCCAAGAGCGCCATGGATATTGCTAAAAAACGAAGAGCGACAAGTGAAAAGGGTGATTTCAGAGTTCAGGACGCCAACAGGATATATGCGATGTCTCAAGACAGCATTCACCCGTGACGATCAACTGTCAGGGTTGAAATCGCACGAGTGGCATAAGTTCTTGCAATTCATTCTTCCAATTGCGATCAAGGGGTGTTTAACGGAGGAAGTGTGGACCTGCATATACAAGATTTCAGAGCTAGTGCGGTGGATCTCTTCCAAGGAGATACGGGAGGAATCTATTGCAGTCGCAAGGGCTAGCTCCATTGATGCAGTTTGCATGATTGAGAAGTATCTACCCACGAGCTGCCTAACTATCCAAATGCACTTGCTCGTCCATGTAGTAGATGAGGTTGCAGTGGCAGGTACAGTCCACAGCCGTTGGATGTTCTTTCTAGAGCGGTTCATGAAAACACTTAAGGGTTTTGTTCGCCAAAAAGCGCATCCAGAGGGGAGCATGGCAGAAGGATGCCTGGTGCAAGAGTCTCTTGTATTGACGATCGAATTTCTATCTGTTTATGACCCAGAAATGCCTCGACTGTGGAGCGATGAGGAGGATGCAAGACTGGTGGGAGAGGAGCCGCAAGGGCAAGGGGTGCCGAAGAAAACAAACCTGGCCATGCGAGAAAAGATCATGAAGTTTTGTATACTAAATTCAACGCCGATGCAAAAATGGCTTGAGAGGTACGAAGAAGAGAAAGAGAGACTCAATCTAGAGCGACAGGATTTCAGGCAAAGTCGAACGACTAGAGGCTTACCCTTGCGAGACTATCTCGCTCCTCTACTTGAATTCCCTACAATGGCATGGTTGGACAAGACAATGAGAGCAGCTCGACAGATCGGAGAACCCATATCTCTAGAAGAGGAAGAGCTGGCTATTGGATGTGACTGGAAGTATCATACATACATGGCACTGTGGTCGCATGGAAAGCATTTATTAGGCAAAATTTGGACTCACAAAGGGGCCCTTTAAGGAGTTTGACTTTACCTCTCTCTACCAAAACGGGCGCATGGATAAATTTTTGCGAACAAACTCCAAAGTTGGCGGAGGTTTGACAATTAGAATGTCCTCTTCAAGCTCTATCTACTGATATATAGCACGCCATGAGATTCCTCATATTTTAGAAGATTGTTATTTTGATTCACTTAGATTCCGACAGAGTTTTCACATCATATGTGAATCAAAAAAAGAATCTTCTAAAATATGAAGAATCTCATGGCGTGCTATATATCAGTAGATAGAGCTTGAAAAGGACATTCTAACTATCAAACCTTTGCCAACTTTGGAGTTTGTTTGCAAAAAATTATCCATGTGCCCATTTTGGTAGAGAGAGGTAAAGTCAAACTCCTTAAAGGGCCCCTTTGTGAGTCCAAATTTTTCCTAATGTCAGAACACAAAAGATTGACAGCAGAAGAAACACGTTTGGCAGTGGGGTAATGGTTAGTTTCATGCAAAAGAGTAGGGCCAGTGCTAGAGACACGAATGAGAGCACTAGAAACCTGGATTACTGTGGTCTGGTGTCAGATATCCTGAAAGTAAGCTTCAGGCGGTTTGATATGTTTTTGTTGGATGTGAAGTGGTTCAAGGTGATTACTTATGGTCGCAATGCAACGGTACGCAGAGATGGAAACAAACTTGTGCAAATAGATTCTACAAAGATTTAGACAGATGCGAGCAACACATTTGCTCTCCTCGAACATTGCGAGCAAGTGGTCTTTGTACCGGACCCTCGAGAGCAACAATGGTGGTTTGTGGTTCAGGTTGCTCCAAGAAATAAACAAGTATTTGAAGGGCAAGATCTCCTGGAAGAAAGTCAGAGAGACGAAGTCCATACTACTGTGACATTAGATGAGATGGACGAAGGTATGGCAGAGGAAGCTGACAGATATACGAGGGATGACGCAGACGAGCCATAATTGACACTTGTAGATAAAGATGTAACGGATGAAGACAATCTGCCAAAACGAGTTGGGGCAGAGTTATCATTTGCAATTAGAGATAGACGATGATACGATGCAAGATCTTATCGATGATGCCTCACTCGTCGAGGCCTAGGCCTGTAAGTGTTTGTGTGAAGACTTTGATTTAAAATTAAGCTTAAAGTTAATTTAAACAACTGTGTTCTGACGCTTTATTTTACTTTCTTTGTGCAGGACTTTAGTATGGCAGACGAGATTCCAGATCCCGCTTCCATGAGTGCAGATGCATTCATGGGCTTTGTTACACGGATGACGCCTGCTCAGATGGCAGAGGATTCCTAGTACTGGGTAGCCAGAGGCACGGGTACTACGCCTCCGGGCTTCACACCCGAGGGTTCGACGCCTAGGGAGGGACGCCTACGGGGTTCAGGACGCCTATGGGTACGACGCCTTCTTCTCCCATCACGGCCGCTTCGACACCTAGGGGTGGGGCAGAGGCGGGTACGTCCTCATCTCCGCAGCACAGGCACTCGCTGATCTCGGCAATCGTCAGGTGGAGGTGGTGGTTGCTGTGGAGGAGGGTCCATAGATGCTTCGACCCCTCCTCGCTCACGACCCCCGTCCTATCCAGGCACACCTCTCGACACACCTCTTGGCACACGTTGGACACCTTGGGGGCACACGATCCTAGTGCCTCCAAGCTCTATACTGTACGGGGAGATGGTTCTGTTGATATGGATAGAGTGGGGACTGAGATGTGACAGCGGATTCGCGAGCTCGTGGAGCTGCAGTTTTCGACCATCATTCTGACGTCTTGGGATCAACAAGAAAAGGAAAAAGTCACTTACATAGTGGAGACCATCCTGAGAGAGTACCAGCCTGCTCCGTGTTCTTCTGTTGTTTTGGTGTGGTGGATCAAGGGTGTTGCACGGGACACCTTGAAACATTGACGAGATGCAACTCGGAAGGCTTTCAGGACCGGCTCACCGAAGCCTTTGGGCATCCCACATGAGACATGGCTGCAGATTAGGGAAGATGAGTGGACAGTGGCCACGCGGTTCAGACAGTAGCGTGAGGCCGCATAGGCACAACAGATGACTAGGGGGACATCTCATCTGGGCAGCTGAGGCTTCGACACCTTTCTCTATGAGTTTGTGAGTTTCTAATCCAATCTTAACTATGGCGTTTTTTAAAACGCAATGAATCATGTATTCTTATTACTTTGATTTTTGTATAAACGCAGAATCTTGCGATGCATCGAGCTCCGACACGCGAGGAGGAGTCAGATGGATATCGCAGAGGTATCTATGAAGTACTGAATGATCTTGAAGCTTCAGGAGAGCCTGTAGACTGGGAGGCCTTACAGTCTCGCTGATCGCTTGAGATGAGACGTTAATATGTGTAAGTTGATTTAATTAAGCCAGTATATGTGAAGTAATATCAATACTAATTTTGTGAGTTTTCCTATGTGCAGGTTGCGACGCCTAGTCATTAGTGGGCCAGATTTCATATATATGCTTTGTGAGACACACCCACGCTTCTGTGTCTCTTTTTTGTACAAACAGTTAGTGTTCAGACAGTTATTGTTTCCCTTATGGTTATGATTATTGTCATTGTCATTGTATAGACAGTTATTCTTTCTCTTTCTGGTTATGCTTATGGTTATTGTTAATTTTGTTTATGGTTATGGTTATCTGCATTATGGTTTTGATCAAAGTGGTTATAGCCGGTTATCGTTTTAAGTTATGGTTATGGTTCGTTATGGTTATGCTTTTCAGTTGGTATGGTTGTCTTTCATTGGCCTTAAATCTCATGTGAGATCCTACATGGATAGCATGTAGGAGGCGTATACATGATGTGGTTTTTTTTGAAAAGTTTATGTAAAAACAAAGGAAACTCTGCCAAAATTTTTGCGCGCGGGAGCATGGTTGATATTTTGGTGCTGCTCGCTTTCTTGGGCAGAGGGCAAGAAGTCTGGCTGTGGCTATGTCCATCTTTTAACAGGGCACAGGCCAGGCTACCTGCCCTCTGCCCAAGAAAAAAATTTTCTGTTATGGTCATCGCTATGTGCGTGGCAATCTGCGTCGCTATATGTGTGGCAATCTGCGTCTCTATACACGTTTATACCTGCGTCGCAAATAGCGATTGGTTTTACATCGACGCATATAGCGACGCGCCGCGTCGATATCTGCGTCGATGACACCTTATTTTGTTGTAGTGAAAGTACAAACAGATTTTCAATTTTGGCATCGATAAATTCAGCGTTCCAAGAGCGTTTCCAACAGGTGTCCTACGGTTTTACCCCGTTTTCGAAGCTATTCGTGCAGTTGAAAGCTTCATCCAAGCTATGCTTCAGGAGTTGTATTTTTCAACTCCACTTTTGCTATAGCTACAAGTACAGGTACAGGACACAGGTGCAGGTTGTTCAAAGACTATTTTGGGATTGTATATAGTCGTTTTATGGATATTATGTGCTATTGAGATGGTGTTAATGGGCTGATCATGAACACTTTTCGGCATCGAAATTGTCTTGGATTTTTCAGGCATCCATCTCCTCACAGGTTCTTGCATACATACAAAATATCCAGGTTTCTTACAGGTTGTAGTGTTTTGCATCAACACAGATTTCAGTGGGAGTATTTGATGCACATATGCATTGTTTTGGCACTTTTGATAGTGCTTGAGCTCTTTTGAGAGCGGTTTTACTCCCCGTAGGGATTTGTTTACTGCTTGCACATTTTGTTTGGCGCCTGTTTTAGCGCGTATACTGCACCTTGCAATATTGTTGACAATGGATGTACGTTGAGTTGCGGAAACTTCCATATGTACCTTTTGTGGAGCCGATTTGGCTTGTTTTTAGCAGTCCCGACCGTTTCAAAGACTCGGTTCGGAGGCCCTTTCTGAGATTGGGCTGGTTTCTTATATGCATAACCTTTTGTGAGGGTCCATAGCGTGAGGTTTTCTTGAGCTGGGGGATTCTCGAATGTTGAGATCCTTTCGGTGATACAGGTTGCTGGAGTACCCCTTTTTTGTGGCCTTGCCATACAACATGTATAGAGAGGGCTAGGTGCATTTGACACAGTGTTGGCAGTCTTGGGGCAGTTTTTGACTTTCTATGCACAGTTAGTGATAGTTAGTGGTTGATGCCCCTGTCTTATGCTCTGAGAGCATTACTTTTGATGCGTTACTGATCTCTTGTGACAGTTTTGGACTGAGATTCTGTTAGTTTTTCTAGGGAAACTCTGCCAAATTTTTTCTAGAATTACCAGTGTTTATCGCCATATTATCTTTAGCTTGCAGCCATGTCATCTAGTGGTAAAAAGGATATTTACAATATCCGGAAATTTGATGGGATGAATTTTGCTATCTGGAAAGAGCAGAATCAAGATGTTCTTATACAAAAAGGCCAGGTGGATCCCATCATGGAGCGCCCAGAGGGCGAGTATACAGATGTTGAGTGGGAGAAACTTGATGCTAAGGGAAAATCTACCCTCCGTTTCCATTTGGCCGAATCTGTGTACTTTACTATAGTTGGAGAAAGGACTGCTAGAGATGTATGGGATAAGTTGTGTTCCAATTATGAGAATAAAAGTGCCACTAATAAGGTTTTCTTGATGAAGAAGCTGTTTGACCTCTGTATGAAGGAAGAGGGAGCTTTCTACTCACATTAATGAGTTCAATATCATTTTCACTCAGTTGACCACTCACGATTTGGTCTTCGATGAGGAAATCAAATGTATATTCTTGCTATGCAGTTTACCCTCGTCTTGGGATACGTTCTGTACTGCGATTAGAAACTCAACACCTGGTACCGGTCTAGTGTACAATGACGTCCTTGGGAGTTTGTTTACCGAGGAGATCGCAGGAAATCTCTTGAAGGCAAGAAGGATGGTGATGCGTATGTTGCTAGTGATAGACAGAGGGACCGCACTCAAAATAGTGCCAAAAGCAAGGAATGTGGGGGCTCACGTAGTAAGTCTCGGGGCTCTATGCGTAATGTTGAGTGCTATCACTACCATAAAAAAGGGCATGTGAAGAACGATTGCAGGAAATGGCAGCAAAGCAAGAAGGATAAACAATCCGGTGAAACTTCTAAGTCTGATGATTCAAACAAGGGCAAAGCAAAATTAGAGGAGATCAATGTGCTAGAGTCTTCAAATGCTCCTATTGTAGAGACTCTTCCAATGGTTGTTATGCCACTTACCTCTGACGTATTGGTCTTCACAATAGATCTACCTCTCGAGGCTCTTGTTACAGAAGATGTGCAGTATGCACAGAATTGGATAGTAGATTCTGGTGCGAGTTTCCATGTGACACCACATAGAGAGTGATTCTCTACTTATTCTCACTATTGGGGCAAAGTGAGACTTGGTGATGCTTATGAACTAGACATTGAGGGTGTTGGAAATGTGAAATTGCATCTAAGGAATGGCACGCACTTTACTTTATGTAATGTCAGACATGTGTCCAAGTTGATTTATGCTGGTCATCTTGATGATTTGGGCTACAACACCACATTTGGCAATGGTTCGTGGATAGTACGCAAAGGTAATCTTGTTTTACTCAGAGGTCAGAAGCATGGTACCTTGTATTCCATGCATGTATCAGATGTTGGTCATGATTACATATCTATAGCCGAGATGCCATCTACTGAGTTGTGGCATTGCTGGCTAGGTCATATTAGCCAAAAGGGAATGAGAACTCTTACTTGTTTTGGCTACTTACCTGTCTTGTCTTATGTTGACTTTCCTGTTTGTGAGCACTATCTATGGAAAACAAACTAGGTCCGTGCACTTACCATTGGGTCAAAAGCGAGATGAAACTCTAGATTTAGTACAATATATTGATGTTTGTGGTCCTATGTCAACCAAATCTCTAGGGGGGGCGAACTATTTTGTGACATTCATAGATGACTCTACTCGAAAGGTGTGGGCATATCCTTTGAAACATAAGGATCAAGTTCTTCCTGTGTTCCAAATTTTTTTAGCACTCGTTGAGAATCATTTTGGCAAGAAAAGAGGTTGCAGACTGACAACGGTGGAGAGTATATCTCCAAGGAGTTTGACAATTTCTGTGCTAGAAGGGGGATTAAAAAGCAGTTTACTGCACCATACACACCAGCTCAGAATGGATTTGCTGAGGAGATGAATCATACGTTTCAAGAAAGAGTCACAACCATGCTTTCTAGGGAAAATCTCACACAAGGCTTTTGGGCAGAAGTCGTCTTGACCGCAGTGCACATTATAAATTGTTTGCCTAGTACGCCATTGAATTATGAGATTCCAAAAGAGTTACGGTCTAAAAGTAATCCCTATTATGACCATCTACGTGTTTTTGGTTGTGAAGCTTATGCTCACGTGGCTAAACAACTTCGATAGAAGCTAGAGCCAAAGTCACAAAAATGTATTTTCATTGGATATGTTGAAGATGGAGAGATGGGATATCATCTCTGGCACCCGGAATCTCGTCGAGTCATCCATAGTTCAAATGTGATCTTCAATGATTCAAAGATGCATAAACAACCTATCAAGGAAATAGAGATTCGGAGAGTCACTTTTGAGGATGTTTCCTCGGAGACAGTGAAATCAACTCAGCGGGCTACTGATGTATCTTCCACTAGCAATGCTCCAGAGGGAGAGGATAGCAATGGTCAAGGAGTGAGATAGTCTACTAGAGTCTCTCGTCCACCTGTGCGTTTCAAGCCAGGTCTTGATTACATCATGTTGACCAATTGCGGTGAGCCAAGCTGCTACCAAGAAGCCATGATGACGGATGATGTGGTGAAGTGGGAGCTGGCTATGGAATCTGAGTATAACTCAATTCTGGCTAATGACACTTGGGACTTGGTAGAATTGCCAAATGATGTGAAAGCTTTACCTTGCAAATGGGTTTACAAGAAGAAATTTACCTCAGGTGATCCAAATCCAAAGTACAAGGCTAGACTTGTAGCCAAAGGGTTCCAACAGAAAAAGGGAGTCAATTTTGATGAAATCTTCTCGCCTGTGGTCAAGATGACAACACTTAGAACCGTACTTGGTCTTGTAGCAATTGAGGACATGGAACATTTTCAAATGGATGTGAAGACAACATTTTTTCACGGGGATCTCGATGAGGATGTTTACATGTAGCAGCTTGAAGGGTTTGTTCAGGAGAAAGCATCTCGTGAGGAGCTAGTATGTAAGCTTAAAAAGGCACTTTATGGCTTAAAGCAGGGTTCAAGGAAGTGGTATCATAAATTTGATGCATGTATGAGGTCTCAAGGATATAAAAGGAGAGAAGAGGATCACTGCTTGTACACAATAAAGCTAGATGATGGCTTGATGATCATTCTATTTTTGTATGTTGATGACATGCTTATAGTTGGGAAATCCGTTGCAAAAATTGCCAACTTGAAGAAAACGCTTAGCAATAATTTTGCAATGAAAGATTTGGGGGATGCTACACACTTTCTTGGCATGCAATCAAAAGAGATTGCAAAATTTATATTCTTGAGTTATCTCATGACACATACATTGAGAAAGTTTTGCAACGTTTCAATATGCAGGGGGGGAAAGCATTGAGTCTTCAAGATTGTACGTCTTCTTCCACTACGAAAGCAGAGTATGTTGCATTGTCAGATGCAAGTAAAGAGGTTGTATGGTTATCTCCCTTGGTAAAAAATCTTGGCATCGATGAGACTCCAGTGAATATTGTGATAGTCAGAGTGCTCTTGCATTGGCAAGGAATCCCGTGTTTCACTCCCAATCAAAACACATTGAAGTCAGGTATCATCTCATGAGAGATTTCTTGGCCAAAAAGCTCATTGATTTGGTCAAGGTACACACTGATGACAACCCAATAGATGCTTTGACGAAAGGCTTAGCCTTGGAGCGGTTTACACATTACAGTGAGTTGATGGGTATAGGTTGAAGCCACTATATTGATTCATGGTTGTACATGCCAGGTCACTTGGGCTACGTTGGCCTTCAAGTTGGAGTTTTCTGGGATTCAGGCCAATTGTCTAGACATCCCACTTACTACTAACCCATCTACTAACTTAACCATGTATACACTTATTCTTTAATACAATAGAATAAGGAACTGCAATAGGATAACGTTGCTGTGTGCTCCACCCAAAGAACGTCTCTCTCTCTCTCTCTCTCTCTCTCTCTCTCTCTCTCTCTCTCTCTCTCTCTCTTACTTGCACTCGCACACGCTTTCCACGACACCTTCAAGCATGAGAATCCTTAAGAACTTACTGCTCCCGCATTCCAAAACGTGGATGAAGCTTAAAACTCCCAGATGGCACACCGACTGAGTCAACCAAACTGATACAGAATTGGCATCCGGTGAAACTTTATCCTGTGATATTTTTGTAATCAGAACTCCAATTTTTGGTCTGAAAAAATGAGCACTTTTGGCCCATGCATTCACTTCATCTCTGTCCCGCAGTTGCAGTTGCCCAATCCGGTACGGATTTGCAATTGACTTAAAACTTCAAATTGCCATAACTTCTTTACCGTAGCTCCAATCAACGAGCCGTAAAGACAAGTCCATAGAACACTTCAAGAAACTACAGTTCTAAATCATAAAATCCATCTGTGCTCAACTCAAACAAACTCACTTTTAGCATTATTAAGGCATTTGTTGGCCCTTTTAAGCCGCATATGGCATACATTACTCATAAAGGTAGCTTGTTACTAAGACCTGAACATTGATAGATAATCAGGTAAGCTTCAAGTAAGCTTGATGTGCATCTTCCTAGTATATTTCTTAGCATGGCAGCGGATCTGCATGACATCCACCCCCTCTAAACGTGCATAGCCTCCAGTCAGTGCCAACTGCACTTCAATCTGCATTTGCTGTAGGTACCTTAAGCTCTTTTCCATCATCAAAATCACGTAACTAGTAAACATATGGAGAATAATATACGGCTTATACCCTATCATCAATGTTCTAGCTTGAAAATAATATAGCTGTCCATCAGAAATCTTTGAACCGTATTTGTCGTATCTCCAAAGCATTCAATCATGGAAAACCTGTTTAGTGAACCCCGCCAGACTTAAGTGCTCTAGTTGATGATGCACAATACTTGACCATCAAGCTCACTTTAGGGAACCTTGTCAAGCTCAAGTATGTCTTACTTTGTCTACACACATATGGCGATCAAGTCCTTTACTATAAGTTATGGTAGCAAAACCAACTCAAAAGATGTGAAGATACTTCATCAATTGTCCAAATAAGTCAGCTAGGATCCAGTCATGTAATCTTATCGAACACATAGACAAAAACTCTTCTGACTTAGCATAATCTAGACACTAGAACTTATACCTTGCAACCTGCTACAACAGACACATCTAGTATCCTTTGAATCTGTAACTTGCACTTTAGTAGCCCCCAAGATCAAATGGAATAATAAGGAATTACCCAGATACTTGAGCAACATAATATCCACATGAGCATACATTTCTTGTATTTATCAACATCAAGAATTTATAGTGAAAATATGCTACCCCTGGTTCAAATAACACACAATTACTATGCATACTTAACAATATCCATCCATATTGAAGCTGCTTATGAATATCCTTAGAATCTCCTAGATCAAACACCATTGAGATCACATAGCATTGATGGGCTCCATACTAATACTAGATCTTCATTTGACGCATATTGCAACACCCACATTTCATAAACGTTTGGCAGCTTGAGCTCGTTACCAGAAAGAATTAAAGAATTTTAACTCCCTTTTATTGATAGCCAAGACATCACTGACATTAGCATCAATAGGAATAGCATCTAGACCAGCCGCATTTGGCACATTGTCCAAGGAAATGAAAAATCATGTGCACTTTTTGCAGTATCAAGGATGATTTAGCATCATCACCCCCTCTAGATTCATAGCCATTACGAAAAACCTTGGGACTCTCTGGAACCTATTGGGGTTTCAGCTTGATCATGAAAAACAGCTTTATCTTGTATATCTTCATCCATAGCATCCTCAAGAAAATCACCCTTTGAAGTCTTAAGACATTCATCAAAAGTGTAGGGGTTATCTCCTCATGCATCCCATGTATAAGCAAAGATGTAAAATCCCTGTCAATAATCTGTTCACAATTAGCATGATCTAGGCAATCTTCAACCTCATCAATATCATCCTCTACGTTTTCATTTGCATCCATGTTACTAGCAATCCATCATAGAACTGTAAAGGCTCATCTGGCACCCCCTCTGAAGGGGTATATGAATCAAAAATCTCTTCTATACTCTTATAATAATCTTCTTTAGATCTAGTCAAGAAATCATCGATTATGGCATCTTCTTCCATGATAACAACATCTACAAAGATATTGTTAATAGCAATCATAAGTTCATTGGCATTCCCAAGCTCATCCTATGTTGGGTCCACAATATTGGTCACTTCATCGGCTACTGTGTATATAATAGCTTTGTTTACGCAATCATCTGTAGCAAACATGTTGTCCTACTTGGCTATAGTGCAGATAGTTTTAGTAATATCATATAAATGCTCATCTATTTGATGAACTCCTTCAGATTAACCCATGTCAAGGTCAGCATCTTGTGAACCACTTACTGTACAATCTACGTCTTCACTAGAAGCATTATTGGAGGTAGCATCCATGCAAGCAATGTTTGAAAAAAATTCATATAAGTCTGTTTCAGCATTAAATTCATCGTTTACCTTTTCTTCATTGCTCAAAATATGCTCCTATGAAACCGAATCTGCTGCTTCCAATTCCACTTTTCTTTGACTTTGCTTGTTGCAAAAACGTGTTCCCAAAATTCATCATAGTTGAGGAACTGCATCTGATCCACTCACCTTTACTGAAGACAACCTGGCTTCATCCAATAATTTCTTTTATTTCTAGATTTAGAATCCTTGAGCTTTTGTAAATAAATTCCTCTGCAAAATAGTCCCAATGTGTTGCATATGCTTGTGCTAGTTCTTGAACCTGCTTTTGAAAATCCGAGTTTACAACCTCTTCAAAAGTTGCAATCATCCGCTTTTCTGGGACATTTTAGCTCTTCATCTTAGCTTCATAACATGCAATAAAACCTTCTAGATCATATTTCTCAAAAACACGATACTGCTCCCATACAACATCAAGTGCCATCTCTATTGCATCATCAACCAACTTTTTTATTTGCATGGATTTTGCTTCCTAAAGAGACATCCCTAAACCAATTTCATCATTTTTGGCAAATCTTCAACTGCTAGATTTTTATCAAATCCACTGGAATTCAAATTGTCAATAAATTGCTTCATTGTTCTGGCATCTCCATCTTTACCTCCCACCCTAGCTCGTTTCGCATCGGGCTCACCAAAGATGTTGGGGGATATGTGTTCAAAACGTCAGTCGAGAAGACGCCGGGCCTCTAGTTGTGAGAGGTGTGAGAGAGAATAAGAACAACACGGGCAAAAGGCTATGTCAAACACTGTATCATCAATTAATTGAGTAAATCTTTAGGTACAACGTAATCATCCATAGCCAAGGTGGGCTGTTAGCAGCACCGTCATTCGGATCATATGAAAATTAGGAGTTTAAGCTCCCTTTTTACAAAATTAAACAGCCCATTAATGACACCAAAACTTAATAGGATGATTAATCAACTTTCAGACTGATGACAGTGATGAAAGTTTTTGCTTGTCGCTTTATCAGCTTCAACTACTATCAAAAACTCTCAAAAGCTCTACAAAATTTATTCTTTTGGTTGGCTTCAATTTCCATCCAAAAATATGTAAAACTTGATCTCAGATTGTCTTCAGTTTTCCTTGAAGTGTTCTGCCAACTCGCCAATAGCTTATGATTTCATAGTTCTTGTTATGGTTCTTTGCGTGCTCTCTCCTTTGCTTTACCTCATGGGTTTACCTCCCTCATCTTGTTAATCCTACTCTTTTTTTCTTATGCTTCCTCGCTTCACCAAGGTCAAGAGAGAGAGATATTGCCTTTGAGTTTCTCAAGGGCTGAGAAAGAGAGCGCTTATATGCCTTTGATCCCCCTTCCACTCCCTCACAATACTCTTCTCTTACTTCAAAGTCCACAGAGAGAGAGACAAAGAGAGAGAAAATGGGAGATCCCCCCCCTTTCACTTCACGTTTTTTCTCCATCTTTCTCATGCAACGGCCTCCAATTCCTTTTTTCTCCTCAATCTTCCTTGCATAAGCAACATGTGTGTGTGTGTGTGTGTGTGTGAGAGAGAGAGAGAGAGAGAGAGAGAGAGAGAGAGAGTTCTATTATCATACGCGAAGGTCAAATATGACCTATGGGACCAAATGAACATGTCACGTGGTGTGAGTGGAGGTCATAAGTGACTCTTGATGCTCAAAAATGGCTGAAATGAGCATCTCAATAGAGAGTCCACATCGTCGTTGGGAGAGGAAGGTATGTAGGGAGAGCTCATGTCTGAATATATGGGGAAAAGAGGACCTAATGTGGTAAAAAATTGAGCACTCAAGTAGTGTGTGGTACTCACTCTCTCACACTTGACGAGGGCATAAGGTGCAAAGTCGATGAGACTCCTCGTGAGTGTCCCAATGTCCTGTCTCGCAGCGTAGAGAATGGGAGCTAAGAAGAATGGAGGAAATGGTGCGGATCCCACTGAACTGGATGGGCTCAAGGATGTAGGGATGGGTTTGGTTACCTCGTTCGGAGAAGAAGAGAGATTTGTAGTTTGGGGCAACGTGTGTGGTGTAATGGCTGAAGCAAGAACATCCGGATTTCTTCCAAGCTGTGATACATTGGTGTTTTAAGAAGACCTCATTAACTTGGGAGTCGATCGACACATCCTTGACCAAGTGACATGCATCCCATCTTCCAAACCATTTCTTGATGTCAAGCATCCACCTCGAACTTAGTATTTTGCTCTTGCATGTCTTTTGGACCTTTTGACTTGCTTCATATGCGACTCTAGGAAGTCGATGCAAAGGGCTACATTGTGTCTTAAGAATGCACTCCACAACCCTTTGCATGCCCAAGACCTCAATGGGAAGCGATCCGGACTCAAGAGGTAAGAGCATGTAGGGTGTTTGTGTCTTGACTTGTAGAAAGTTGGTGAGAAAACACTTTTGAACATTCTCAAACTCTTTCCAAGTAGACTTCTCGATGCTTCCACCCCACACCTCCACTCCATAAAGTAGCACCAGCGTCACCAATGTGTCAGAGAGTTACTTTTTGAGAGCCCAACACTTGATCTCTCCAACATTGCACATGTTCTCAAATGCATAATAAGCCCTCTTTTCGGCTTCCAAGCGACCCATTGCACAATCCTTTCATTTATGATTGGATGGAACCTCAAGGCCAAGGTACTTGAAGTGATCTACCACTTCAAGTTGCTCATTGTTGTATACAATGCATGGATTTTTGTCGTTGAGGGTCTTTACAAGCATAACCTTGGTTTTGGATCCATTTATGATCAGCCCGCTATGTAGGCAAAAGCGTTCCAAGACACTCATAATCTTTTGTGCATCTTCTAAGGTATGTGCCAAGAGCACTACATCATCGGCATAAAGCAAAATCATGATCACCGCATTTCCGATCTTAACCTCTTCTATGCCTTCTTGCTGCATAAAATCAAGAACCATGCAGTCCAATTCATTAATGAGTTGCCCAAAGAGGGTTGGTGAAAGTGGGCATGTGCTTTCTCTTGTGCTAAAAGAAATTGTTTTTTGACTTTCCACCTTCTCCTCTTCTTTTGAACAAGTTCTTTTTATGTATGTGAACATTCCAAGTAAACTTCTTTGTCTTTGCTTGCATCCAATCTTAGCAAGGGTTTTCGGGCTTGACTACATTCCATGTCAAACCATTTGTTCTTGGTGCTACCCTTCTTAGACCTTTTGCAAGACATGTGTTTCACCGAAAAGAATTCCTTCGCACAAGAGCAAATTACTTCTCTGAAAACTTTCCACTTGCATTCTAATGTTGGGCTCTTTTGATGCTTTGTCATGCTTGAACTTTGATCCACCATATCAGCATATATAGGTGCTCATTTGAAGTCTAGATGTAAGTAGAAATGATTCACATCATGATTGGAGACTACATGCTCGGCCCGTTTACCACACTTGAGGTCAATACATAGCATCCTATGATCCAATTCCGGATTCCATTTACCAAGTGTAAAGGTTTTATGCATTCTAGAGTGGCTTCCGAGAACAACGTATAGTTAATCACGCTATCACCATTGTACTTTCTACATGTAAAGTCATTGGTGCCTTGCCATAGAGATACACCATTTGCAATGAGCATTCCGGTACTATTGCACATATCTAGAAGTGACTTTCCATAGTGATCCAGTTCTTTTGCATCATTAGAACTTCCATTATACATGTATGAGTCATCCATTCTTCTTGAGACATGCGGCATGTCGACTTGTTGTGTGTCATGTTGTAACGTATTTGTGCGAGCATTCATGTCTCCAAAAATAATGACTTCACCTTGATCCTTGTAATGAGAAATGTCTTCCTCTAGTTCAACAAAGGGCTGATCTCTATTCATATCCAATCAAGCATAAAAGTTGGATTCATAGTGAGGAATGTAGCAACCAGCCACAGACATGACTTGACCATTTGGTGGGCTGATTTTTAGCGATAAGAAGCAAGTGAGCGAGCGAGAGAGAGAGAGAGAGAGAGAGAGAGAGAGAGAGAGAGAGAGAGAGAGAGAGAGAGAGAGAGACAAACTGCGCGTGCGCGCGCGCGCGAGAGAGAGAGAGAATCAAGCTTCTCCTTCTTCACCACCTTGTTTCCTTCGTTCGTCCTTTACTACCCTTGTTACCCTTATCTTCCACTCCTTATGCATTCCTCGTTCCTTTTGCATGCTCCTAAGAAAAAACACCCTCTTAAAATAGCTCCCCTCCCTCCGCAATGCCGGGGCCGTCGTTTGTAGGGAGCGTAAAAATGCCTCCCTACTGACAAGGCAAGCCGTCTCACGAGCTGGACAAAATTTTTTCGGAATTGGTGGCAAATGGGGTTAGCTCGTCATGCTGGGAGATTCTTGTTTCTTGCGTGATGTCAATCGATGTCTGCTATGGCCGACGCGAGCTACTCCTCTTCCTTCCTCCCTGCTCGTCGATGTTTTCCACCATGCCCTCATTCCTTTTTTCTTCACCTTCCCATTTACCGTTATAAAAAAACCTATTGGGAAACCTTTTTACTTTGGATGGCCACTAGCCCCCTTAGCTTTGGGCGGCCTTTCATCTTTGTAAGGGCACCACATTTGGCATACATTTCACGGTATGGTTAGCAAGGCCCTCTTGCCTTTCATAGTCAATCAAGGTACTACTGAGCAGGAAATATTTCTCCAATAGTCCTTGATTAACATTATCTTCATGAATTCATTTGCCGTATAAAGATCTTGAACAGTTTCATATCGTTAGAAACGACCTTTAAAAAAAATTCTACTCAAGTAAATATTGTGCTCTCTGAAGTGTATCACATTAGGCTAAAGAGTGTCAGAGTTTTATTCTTGCTAGCTAGGCACTGCCAATCACGACTACTGCTACCCAAGCACTGCATGAGATGACATCCCATACATGAGTCTCCTCAAGCACTTACTTCTCCCTCATTCCAAAACCTGGATATATGAAGCTCAAAACTCCCAGATAGCACACCGATTGGAACCGACCACATTGGTGAAGAACTAGTCCCGATGAAACTTTATTTTGTGATATCTTGGCAAACCAGAACTTCGATTGTTGTTGATAAAAAAATGTTGACACGCTCCACAAAGTGAGCACTTATGGCCCATACATTCACTTCATCTATGTCCCCTCAGCTGCAATTGCCCAATATGGTACAGATCTGCAATTGACTTAAATTTCAAATTGGCATAACTTCTTTACCGTAGCTCCAATCGATGAGCCGTAAAGATAGATCAACAGAGCACTTCAAGCACTATAGTTCTAGATCATAAACTCACATCTATACTCACCTCAAATGTATTATGTTTTCGCATCATTAAGGAATATGTTGGCCCTTTTAAGCTGCATTTGGCATACATTACTCATAAAGGTAGCTTGTTACCAAGACCTGAACACTGATCGATAATGAGGTAAGCTTCAAGTAATTTCAATGTGCATCTTCCTCGTATATTTCTTAGCATGGTAGTGGAGCTGCATGACATCATTGTGCGATTTTTCAAATATACAAATTCGTTTGTTTATGGTTAGGATTGTGCTATTTGGGGTATTTTGCAAGGCCACCTCGCCCCATTTGTAGCAGTGGTATCAGAGCATAGGCTACCTCCAAGATTGCATATTTGGACAAGCTGCAACTAAGTATTTTTCTCTTTTATGTTTGTAGATTCTGCTAATTGCTTCAATCTGTAGTAATCTCTACCCTAAACCCTAAACCCTAGATGCCCACAAGGTGTACTAAAATCCTATTGGATGGCCATGGAGGTGGACCAATGAGAATTAGGCTAGAGTAAATATAAATTAATTAATTTAAAAACACTTAATCAAACAACCAATAGGAATTAAGATCTCTAGAAGACTATTGGAGAGTCTCCCAAGGGGTCCAATGAGCATTCAACAGCCTAATGGCTTGCCTGATTCCTATTGGCCAGGAGACAAAGGGGTCCAAGGAGAATTTAGTTGCATTATTTAATTACCTAAAGCTCTCACAAAAGGGGAAAGGGGGACACATGTCAGAAGGCAATCACTTATGCTTTTGAAATTCCATTGGCTAAGCCTAGAGAGGTCCAATAGGGATGCAGCATGAGCAAATAGCAAGAGGGGTCGACCAAGAGAGAGAGGGGGATGATTTTCTCAAGGCAATATTGCACACACTCACAGTAGTCCATGTGTGGAGTAAGAAGACTCTGTCTCTCCTTCTCAAGCTTTAATGGAAAGCTTATCACCTACTTCAAGATTCTGAGAAGGGAGGCCTACACCAACAACTCTTGGCTTTGTGATGCAAATTCAACCAAGAGCCAAGCTTCAATGCATGCTCATCTCCTCTATCATGCTAATTACTAAGCTAAGCTATGCTAATATGAGTGATTATGTGAGGAAATGTACAACTTTCTCGTAAGACTACTCCTTATTCCTGTCAATCTACTCTCATAACCCGCTAGCTCTCACCATCTTCAAAGGTGTGTGAGGTCTTGGGTCTGAGACCGTGAGGGAATTGATGTTGTGTTTATTAAGTGTTCTGCTTAGTGCTTGAAGTTTCCATCTTCATTGCACTAGCTACTATTGAAGGAACACAAAGATTTGAAATGTAAAATGTCTCTCTGTGCGCGTATGTCGCATGTGTCAATGCAAGGAACTTGCCGATACACTGCGTGCGAGCCACAAATGGCTCCAAGCACACAACAAGCCTAAACTAGTAAGCTCAAGATGACGATGGTGTGTCACTCACCGCACTACGCTTGCTTCGTGGAGGATTCCTCGCCACGAAGAAGAGGGAGACGCCGCTACGCCGCGCTCAACCACTGCATCGCCGTCATGCCTTCGTAATGCTCGATCGCACTCTCTCTCTCTCACGCATACACACACACAAGGAGATGAAGACGAAGAAGATGGAGATGGAGAAAGAGCACTCTTCAATTGCACAAATGAGAGATGAGTGAATTTTAGGTTTAGTTGACTTTTAAATGAGCTCGCCCCATTCACACTTGGGCGCCCATGCTTAGCCAACTAATCCCTTGAATGTTCCTGTTAGAGTGCGCCTCTCATCGGCGATCACTCTTACCCTTTTCTTATTCGACCGACAAGCTCAATACCTAACTCTACCAAGTAAATAATACAACGTCCTTCGTAGGTGATAGGGTGTCTGTGAGCCGTGAGGGTTAGCATGCCCCCCTTCCTGATGTAAATTCCGTCCTCAGAAGCTATTGAGTTGAAGCTCGTTCGTCAAGGTGGAAGAGCATTTGAGATGAATGTCCTTAGCCTTCTACACTCATTGCAAAATCAAACAACATTGGCACAGTAATTGCATTCTCATATAGAATTAAAAAGCATATGCAGTTATAGGCAGAGAATGTGATTGGTAATAGAATTTCAAGCCATTTGTCAGCAATAAAGATTAGAATGCAATATAATCATATGCATAAACAGATGTAAAGGTAAAAAATTAAACAAGTCTCGGGTTGCTAATTTAATGGTCGAAAGGCACTAGAGATCGACTATTAATACCATGGGTAAGCTTCTTAATTTTCTCTGGTCAATTAAGTAGTGATAGCCGTTTTTCGGCTCTTTGTGATTGCCATAGTGAGTTATCCCCCCCTATCAAATCACTCAAACACTGTGGTTACCCTCACCCTTTCACTGTATATAGGTGCGTGTGAGTTAGGGGACTTTTCCCATATCTCCTTACTGAAATAAAAAACCCTCAATTAGCTAGGCATTGGGCTAGTTGAGCCAAAAAATATATATATATAAAAATATAAGTATATTATGGCCCATGCATATGTAAATATTTCTTTGTATATAGGACCTAAATAAAAGATTTTTTCATAATTATTTTGGTATTTATTTAAATATTATTTTTACCTAGGTGTGTGTTATTTATGCTCTGTACATTGCCTCACCATTACCACAATTTTTCTTACCATTTTTCATACTCTTTATTCCGTATAGAAATATTTTCATGTAAGCTTCTCTTATATTTGGTGTAACTCCACCCCAACAAAAATCCAAAAAAACTAGTTTTATTTATGTGTATATTTTTTCACTATTGTGATTTTTCCCTTCCTACATCTATTTTGTTTTTTTTCTAAAAACTTAGAACACCAAAAATATTTATCTTTTATGGTAGCCTCATAATGAGAGAGATTTCTTTTGACCCCTTTATATTTTTTCCACTTATATTATTTATATTTGACATGTACATATTTTTTAGACCCCTCAATATTTGATTTTCTTAGTTGTACTATTCACTCATATCATGATCTCAACAATATATATCTTCAATTATGGACCTACCAAATAAGGTCAAGGGTAGGTGGCATGCATACATGCACTATGGAGGGCTCACTCTTGGAGGTATTCAAAAGAATCATCCAAAGAAGGACCCCACAAGGACCTTGTGCAGTGGAAAAAAACGGTCGGTTTTGCTGAATTTTTAAAGTTCACTTGCTCTCTGAATTTGAAAAGGTGATACAAACAAAAGTTGTAGCTCGTGGGCTGAACTTTTGCCTCAAATTTTTTCATATGTTTTTGAGCTACGAGCTGTGAGCTATGATTTTATTAGTGGACCCCAGTTTTCCCATGCTATGCAGCCACACTCTCTCTTCCACTTTATCATTTTCCTCTTTCACACACACTTCTCCACTCATCATCCCCACCTCTCTCACCACTCCTCTCTGCACCCTACTCACCTTCTCCTCAACCTTGAAGAATAAGAGAAACCATGGTGAACTCATACCTCTCACACACAATTCCATTCCAAAATTGACCACCTAGTCTCATTTTTCCTCCCAAATTACCCATATCTATCAAAAAAACCACAAAATTCAGTCTCTTCTCTTAAAAGACAGCATCATGGTGGTTGATTACTCAGCTTCAATTACCTTGTCTCTCAAGGAAGGTCAAGAGTGGAGAAAAAATATACCGTCAAAGCTAGTGGACCGTCAACAAGCGTCAAAATTGGCCCTACTCAAGACACTTGGAGCATCAACCTTGTAAGAAATCCACCTTTTCTTACCTCTGAAGTGTAACTCAAATCAAAATTCCAAGGGGTCAATCAATGAAGAGCTTGTCAAGGCCTCTGAAGCACTCTCTTTGGAAAAGATGCTTTATGATGGTACATGAATATACCATCATCCTGGGGGAGAGCTAATGATAGCCGTTTTCTGGCTCTCCGTAATTTCCATAGTGAGTTACCTCACCCTATCAAATCACTCAAACACTGTGGTTACCCTCACCTTTTCACTGTATATAGGTGTGTGTGAGTTAGGGGACTTTTCCCGTATCTTTTTAATAAACCCTCAATTAGCTAGTCATTGGGCTAATTGAGTCAAAATATATATATATATACAAGTATATTATGGCCCATTTGCATGTAAATATTTCATTGTATATAGGGCCTAAATAAAAGGATTTTTCATAATTATTTGGTATATTGTAAAATATTTCTACCTAGGGTGTGTTATTTATGCTATGTACATTGATTCACCATGACCATATTTTTTCTTACCATTTTGTATACTCTTTATTCCATATAAAAATAATCTCATGCAAGCTTCTTTTGGTTTTTGTGTAACTCCATCCCAACAAAAATCCAAAAAAACTAGTTCTATTTATGTGCATATTTTTTCACTATTGTGATTTTTTCCTTTCTACATCTATTCTCTATTACTCTCATGAATTATACCACCACAAATATTCATCTTTTTATGGTAGACTTATAATAAGAGAGAATTATTTTGACCCCTTTATATTTTTTCCACCTATGTTATTCATATTTGACATGTACATATTCTTTTTAGACCCCTCAATATTTGATTTTCTTAGTTGTACTATTCACTTATATCATGATCTCAACAATATCTTCAATTATAGACCTACCAAATAAGGTCAAGGGTATGTGGCATGCATGCATGCACTATGGAGGGCTCACTCTTGGAGGCATTCAAAGAATCATCCAAAGAAGGACCCCACAAGGACTTTGTGCAGTGGAAAAAGACAGTTGGTTTTGCTGAATTTTTAAAGGTCACTTGCTCTCCAAATTTGAAAAGGTGATACAAACAAAAGTTGTAGCTCGTGGATTAAACTTTTACCTCAATTTGTTTCATATTTTTTTGAGCTACGAGCTGTGAGTATGATTTTATTGGTGGACCCCAGTTTGCCCATGCTATGCAGCCACACTCCCTCTTCCACTTTATCATTTTTCTCTTTCACACACACTTCTCCACTCATCATCCCCACCTCTCTCACCACTATTTTCTGCACCCTACTCACCTTCTTCTCAACCTTGAAGAATAAGAGAAACCATGGTGAACTCATGTCTCCTACACACACTTCCATTCCAAAATTGACCACCTAGTCTCATTTTTCCTTATCCATATTACCCATATCTATCAAAAAAACCACAAAGGCTCCCAAGGAAGGTCAAGAGTGGAGAAAAAACGTACCATCAAAGCTAGTGGACCGTCAACAAGCGTCAAAATTGATCCTACTCAAGACAGTTGGAGCATCAACATTGTAAGAAATCCATATTTTCTTACCTATTAAGAGTATTTTCTTCCTTATTTGTATCCTACATGGATACTCCCATTGTAAATATCCAATTCCATTTGTAAATTAATACTAACTCTACTAACACTAACCCACTATGAAAAGTCCTATCACCTCCATTTCTCTCCTCTCTCTTTCCCCACCAACTTCTTGATAATTCCAAGCAAAAGAAATTAGATAAATTGCTGAAAATCTAACCCAACCATGGTTACAGGAGTAACCCTAGCCTTCAAAATTGCTATAAAAGGAGGGTGTAGCTAGCACAAAAAGGGGGAGCCATAAGCAAGACGACTATGCTATAGCTTGAGAAGCCAAGCTCAACCTCTCTAGAAGGAGCTCTTGAGTGGAAGCTCATTGTCTTATGCATGTGCATGTGTTGTAATAGGAGATTAGCAAGGTAACTCTATGCCATTGTAAGAGAGAGAGTGATCACTCAATTGAGAATAGGAAATCTATCATTTATCCTACTAGTGTAAGCTCAACATTTGCTGAATCAAGGAGGGTGGATTTGGACTAAGCTTGGATACTTTGTCTCTCTTCCCACGTGAAGTAATGGACAACAATGATGTGTAAGTGTCTTGGTGTTTTTTTTTTGTTAAGTTCTTGATAGCTTGTCTCTAGTGTTGTCATCAATTTAGCCATAAATCCCACATACTATAAGAGGGCGACAGGGTGGAGAGGACTCCCCTGGCCTTAAGACAGTGAGTGGGGTGGCTTTTCTTGTGATGTGTTGTGGTGTAATTTACTCAAGCTATGTTGAACAAATACTAATATCACTTTGATTGGTCATGACAGATTTGTAAGAAGGTATTAGTGCAACAAACACCCCCTCCCCCTTCTCTCTCTTTCTTACATATATAATTGTGTTTGCTTGATCATTGCCGATACGTTTCAAAGCAGCCCGAGCACTATCTCTCTCTCTCTCTCTCTCTCTCTCTCTCTCTCTCTCTCTCTCTCTCTCTCTCTCTCTCTCTCTCTCTCTCTCTCTCTCTCTTTACGCGTCCTAGTTCGCATCCAAAACTAGGTGGTGCCCCAAATCTGTGTAGGTTAGGTTGCCGGTTTGTGTGTGTGTTTGTTGTTTTTCCAACCCCAACCCAATTGAGCAGCACGGGACCCTTGAAGGGTGTCTAGAGGTTGCTCTTCTTGTTGCCTGCCCCGGACCGCCTCAGTAGTTTAATCGCGAGAGCCAAAAATGTGCGCGTATGTCGCATGTGTCAATGCAAGGAACTTGCCGATACACCGCATGCAAGCCACAAATGGCTCCAAGCACACAACAAGCCTAAACTAGTAAGCTCAAGATGACGATGGTGTGTCACTCACCGCTCTATGCTTGCTTCGTGGAGGATTCCTCGCAGCGAAGAAGAGGGAGACGTCGCTACGTCGCGCTCAACCGCTTCGCCGTCGTCGTGCCTTCGTAATGCTTGATCGCACACACACTCTCTCTCTCTCTCATGCATACACACACACAAGGAGATGAAGAAGAAGAAGATGGAGATGGAGCAAGAGCACTCTTCAATTGCACAAATGAGAGAATGAGTGAATTTTAGGTTTAGTTTACTTTTATATGAGCTCACTCCATTCACACTTGGGTGCCCATGCTTAGCCAACTAATCCCTTGAATGTTCCAGTTAGAGTGCGCCTCTCATCGGCGATCACTCTTACCCTTTTCCTATTGGACCGACAAGCCCGGTACCTGACTCTACAAGTAAATAATACAACGTCGAGTGTAGGTGATAGGGTGTCCGTGAGCCGTGAGGGTTAACAATAACTTTGATTTTTCTAGTGACCAGGCTACTAATGATGCCCCTATGCTTGTTAACTACTTTGTTTCTAGGCTTCAACAAGTCATGGGTAATCCATCTCCAAAGTGAAGAGCAACGGTAGCTTCGTGCTAATGGGATTCTCCAAGCTCCCCACCATGACGAGAGAGTACCTAGGAAGCCTCCTTGTGAGACTCCCAAAAGAGGCCTCTCTCTGATTTGGGAAGAAGAAGAGGATCCATACGAAGGGCTCAAAAAATTTCTTCTTGATAACGCATCTCCTTCTCATAGGAGAACTCAAGAGCCTCCACCAAAGGAACGAGAAAGAAGTGAGTCTCCTGCCACCTCCATGGAGATGGCTCCATGAAGACGACGGGCTAAACGCTCTTCATCACCTCCAAAATGGAGAAGTTCTCCACACCATAATTTAAAGAGGGATGATAAAAAGCAAGAAACGAAAAAGGCAAGAAAGAGGACACCCTCTTCTTCATCCTCTTCCTCTTATGAAAGTAATGGTGAAGACAAAGAAGATCAAGGCAAGAAAAAGTCGAGAAAGAGGTCACCCTCTTCTCCATCTTCCTCAAACTCTTTATCTTCTGAAGAAAGTGATGGTGAAACTTTTGAACCATCAAAAAGAAGAGGCCATAGGAAATCCTACGCCGCATGTAAGAGGTCTTCCAAGATTAAGAAGTTCAAAGAGGGAGCAAAGAGCATCTCTTTCCTTACCTACGATGGCTCCTTTGGTGCTGCGGACAAAGTCTTGGCCTTTATCCAACAATTTGATGCGGCGTTTGGAGATGAGGGCTTCACGGAGTCCTCTAAGCTACACCATGTAGCTATCATTAGGTAAAATTTGGACTCACAAAGGGGCCCTTTAAGGAGTTTGACTTTACCTCTCTCTACCAAAATGGGCGCATGGATAAATTTTTGCAAACAAACTCCAAAGTTGGCTGAGGTTTGACAGTTAGAATGTCCTCTTCAAGATCTATCTACTGATATATAGCACGCCATGAGATTCCTTATATTTTAGAAGATTCTTTTTTTGATTCACTTAGATTCCGACAGAGTTGTCACATCATAGGTGAATCAAAAAAAGAATCTTCTAAAATATGAGGAATCTCATGGCGTGCTATATATCAGTAGATAGAGTTTGAAGAGGACATTCTAACTGTCAAACCTTCGCCAACTTTGGAGTTTGTTTGTAAAAATTTATCCATGCGCCCGTTTTGGTAGAGAGAGGTAAAGTCAAACTCCTTAAAGGGCCCCTTTGTGAGTCCAAATTTTGCCTAATGGCACTTTCAAAAGTCCGCCGGGCAATGGTGGTCTAGCCTATAGGAAAACGGTGAAACTCCACAAACATGGAAACCGTTAAGAGATTCCATTATGAAGCAATTTTTGGCCAGCGATGCCAATGACAAAGTACTCACCAAATGGAAAAGCTTAAAGACTCTCCCTATAAGAATACATTCACAAATATGTAGACACATTTTGGGACTTACATCTCAAAGCCACTGTCTTCAAAAAGATGGATTTTGGAGAGCAAAAGCAACAATTTTGTGTGGGCTTAACTGAAGAAATGGCGGAGTATGTCAACTCCCAAAGGCCACAGACCATATCGGCGGGTGGTTATACACCATACTATGGTGGCTTCTTGAATCAATTTCCAAACAGGGGCTAAAAGACATTCTAAGCCCATAGAAAACAAGGGTTCTAATGAGCCTAAGGGGAAGGACAACATCCAAAAGTCTCCTAAGGGCAATTCCAACAAAGCTAAGGAGAAGGGACTTTACAAAGGCAAAAAAAAACACTCTCCTGCAGATCTTGAGTATTATTGCAAGGAAAGCCACTGTTTCAAGTGCAGCGAGCAAGGGCATGTGTACCGTGCTTGTCCCCAAAAGAACACCCTCCATGAACCTCCCTTCATTTGTGGGAGATGTCCTACCCGCAAATGGTGCTTTCAAGGGGCAAGAAGCTTAAGTCACTCCCTTAATCGGGAAATTGAGGCTCCATGTCCAATGCTATGTGGACAAAGAGGACTTCCTTATCTCTCCTCTCAAGCATGAGGATGTAATCCTACAGGCATCATGGTTTGATCACATGGCTGCCAATGTTAAATTCCATGAAAGGAAAATATACTTTAGGTTTAGGGAAAAAGATATGTACATAGATGCTAAGCAAGTGGGTAACACCATACCCATTGTAAATATGCAAGATTTCAATAAGTCAATAAAGAGCTCTATATCCGTGTACATGATTTTTGTTAAAGATTCTCAAATTGAACCTTATGCTTTAGCAAAAGAAAATATAAACAATCATGAGGAATTAGAGTTATCCAATTTTATCAAGGGGTTTCAAGACGTCTTTATTGACAACATCCCTTTTGAGCTACCTCCTAAACGAGGAAATGATGACCATGCAATTGAACTTCTTCCAGGAAGTTCACCGCCTAGTAAACCTCCTTATAGATTTTCTCAAGCTAAACAAGAGGAGATTATGTGGCAAGTGCATGAGTTAGTTGAGAAGGGCATGGTTAGGCCTAGCTCATCTCCATTTTGCTCACCTATGCTATCAGTACAAAACAGATTAAGACGGCACATATGTATGTGTGTCGACTATAGAGCACTAAATAGGGTCGCTATCAAAAATAGGTTTCCCATTTTGTGGTGGGTAGAAGACCTATTTGATAAGCTACAAGGGTCCACCTACTTTAGTAGGATTGACCTAAAAAGTGGCTACCATCAAATAAGGATAGTTGATCAAGACATTGTAAAGACCGCATTTCGCACTACATTTGGTCTTTATGAATATATTGTCATTCCTCTCGCTTGACCAATGTACCGGGCACATTCAACCGCTTGATGGAGAAGCTATTCAAGCCTCATTAAACCTTTACTGGAGTGTTCTTTGATGATATCATCATCTACTCTAATTTGTTATACGAACACAACCAACATCTCCAGATAGTATTTCAAGTTCTAAGAGAGAATAAACTTTATGTTAACCAAAAGAAAAGTGAATTTTTCTTGCAAGAGATTCAGTATTTAGGTCTCATTATCTCTCAAGATGGCATCCAAATGGATCCATCAAAGCTAGAGGTAATAAAAGGATGGCCTAAACCAAGGAATCTTCACGAGCTAAGAAGATTTATAGGTATGTGTGCATACTATAGAGGCTTCATAGAAAAGTTCTCACTAATAGCAGGACCATTCCATGACCTAGAAAATAAAAATGTTAGGTATACATGGTTTCCCAAGGAGAACAATTCTTTTGAAAAGCTTACCTCTCAACCAATGCTTACACTACCGGATCTCTCAAAGACATTTGAGGTCCAATGTGACGCTTGTGATGACTACCTTAGAGCTGTTTTTCTTCTAGCCTATGAAAGTTGAAGGCTCGACCTTGTTGAGAAAGGTCTAGGCATATATAAAAAGGAAGTTCTCGTAGTTCTACATGCCTTAGACTTATGGAAGCACTATTTATTGGAGACTCCTTTCATTCTGCGAACAGATCACCAAAGTCTTAAGTACTTCATGACGCAGACCGAGATCTCCAACAAAAAAATGAGGTGGGAAATTTTCCTTTTGCAATTTCAGTCTCATAATGATCACATTGTTGGAAGCATAATCAAGTAGCCGATGCACTCTCAAGACGGCCGAGACTGAATGCGGTCTCCATAGCAACTCACAAAGATGTATTTTGTATGCTAGATGAGTATGCTATTGATGCCAATTTTAGAGATGTGATTTCAGCCCTTGCATTAGAGACAAAGAGGAACCATTTACTTTACAATATGGTTATCTTCTCTATGGCAATAGACTATGCGTTACTAACTCACTACGTGAGAAAGTAATGTATGAATCTCATGCTCCTTCTTATGCGGGGCAAGAGGGATTCAGTCTACCCTGAAGAGGATTGAAACATATTTCTATAGGCCTACCATGAAAGCAAACATACACGACTATGTCTCTAAATGTGTGGTATGCCAAAAGACGAAGTTTGATAGAGGGAAGCAAATTGGATTTCTTCAAACCTTGCCAATCCCTAATTCTCCATGGGAGAGCGTATCCATGGATTTTATTTTTGGATTGCCTAAGTCTATCCATGGGAATACAAGAATATGGATGATAGTAGACATGTTCAGTAAAAACAAGCTCATTTTATACATGTCAAAAAGACTATAAAAGCCCATCAAATGGCAACCCTCTTCATTTCACAAATCTTCAAGTACCATGGTTTGCCAATGTCCATAGTGTTGGATAGAGATCCTAGAATGACCAGTAATTTTTGGAAGGGTCTCTTTGAGAATTTAGGGACAAGGCTAAACTTCTCTTCAGCCTATCACCCACAAACGGATGGCCAAAGTGAAATAGCTAACCTAACAATTCTTGATCTACTAAAACACTACAAGAGGCTCTTCACATTAGCGACGCTCACACAGCGACGCTCAAAAAAAAAATTCCCGGCGTCGCTATGAGCGTCGCTATAAGCGTCGCTATGAGCGTCGCAAATTTACAAAGAAATTTGCGACGCTCATAGCGACGCTTATAGCGACGCTCATAGCGACGCCAGCTGGGGTAAAAAAAATAACTGAGCGCGCCCAAAAACTCAGATCTCAGATCTGAGTTTTTCGACGCCCTCAAGCAAAGAGCAGGTAACGCTCTCCCTCACTCTCTCTCTCTCTCTCTCTCTCTCTCTCTTTTTCTTTTACACACACACACACACACACACACACACACACACACACGAGGAGAGGAAGGAGAGACAGGTATGCTCCTTCCCTCTCCTCATTCTCATGTTCCCTTCCTCTCTTTCTCTCTCCCTCGCTCTCTCTCTCACACACACACACATACACACACATATAGTGTTTTTGAGAGAGAGAGAGAGAGAGAGAGAGAGAGAGAGAGAGAGAGAGAGAGAGAGTGCAAAAACGCACACACATACATAAACAAAGAATGCACACACACATTGAGAGAGAAAAAGAGAGAGAGAGCATGCATAAACAGAAAACGCACGCATTGAGAGAGGAAAAGAGAGAGAGAACATGCATAAACAAAAAACGCACACATTGAGAGAGGAAAAGAGAAAGAAAACATGCATACGATCCAAAAAAACGCACACACATTGAGAGAGAAAGAAAGAGAAACTAAGGGAGCGTCGTAGGAAACTAATTAAAATTAAAAGACCTAAAGATCTAGCCGACGAGGAGTTGAACTGAAGACCTATTATTCAAGAGAGAAATGGCATAATCAATCTATCATAGTTGGCATGGGTGATAGAAAGGTTATACCATTTATCTCTTTTTATTGGCACACACATCCACACACGCGCACACACACAGGAAGAAGAGAGTTATAACGTCGTAGGAAACTATTTTAAAAGACGTTAAAGATTAGGTTATATGTAGACTTACATTAAATTAGATTTAGGTTTATTTTTAACTAGATTTACATTTATTTAAGCTAGATTTAGATTTATGTTATATTAGATTAGATGCGGGTCTCCATAGACTGCGATGCCTGCATGAAGCGGGTGAAGAAAGCCCTCAATGGAATATAGGGTATTGCTGCCTTCACTCATAGTGGGCTCCGTCGATCCAAAAGTACTGGTGAAATGTCTTCAGAAGATAGGGAAGAAGGTGGATCTTCAGGGCGGCAAGAGTCACTACATCCCCGACACAATGACCATCTAGACAACCTCTAGTCATTAGACTTACGTTAAATTAGATTTAGCTTTATTTTTAGTTAGATTTACGTTTATTTAGATTTACGCTTATTTACGTTAGATCGAGTCCACGCAAGAATTACTTACGGTTTAGGGTTTAGAGTTAGACGAACAGTGAAAAGATCTACTGTGAAAAGATGTTAAGATGAAGTGAAGTGCTACAGCTAGAGAAGAGGCAAAGGGATTTTGTCCACTACATGCAGTATCATGTAGACGTGGGTGTCTAGATTTCTTGTACCCACAAATATAGGTATTGACCAATAAAGACGAGATTATAACCCGGTGGTTCTGATCTCCGTGCACCTCTAGACCGAGGTGTGCGGGGATTGGACATGACTAGAGAATGTGAGGTAAAGAGAGAGAGAGAGAGAGAGAGAGAGAGAGATAAGACAAAGAATGCCAATAGAATATTAAATTTGTTGTCTAGGTTATAAGTTTTTTATCCTCATTATGAGTAGCGACGAGGATGTGGGACCGTCCAACCGAAACACCTATCTCTCAACGAGGGTCTTATGTCCTTGTAATCAATGCAAGCATGCTGTGCGACGGACAAGACGTGTTTCTTTGCAGCACGTTCGTGAATTTGGCGAGTTCGATCCATCTATTATAGATCGAGTTGTTGCCAATTATAACTCGTCGGACTCTGACGCTGGCCAACAAGCAGCAATCTTGCAACCCAATAGACGTGTTCGCAGGCGCTTTGGTCAAGCAGCATATGTGAGGCCACAAGATGTAGCCTCTGACAGCTCGGGGGATGATCATGCAGAGCACATTCCCAACGAGGCAATGTTTGAGCCCGAGATTGATGAAATGATCGAGACGATCATGGATTCAGAAAGGCTTATCTATGATGATATGAAAAGTGAAGCCGATACATCATTGTATAATGGAGCACGTATGTCTAGATTGAAAGCACTCCTGGTTCTTCTCAACATGCAGGCAAAGTTTGGATGGAGTGACACTAGCGTCACAGCGCTTTTCAGGTGATCTATTACAATTAGTTTACTTTAATAGAACTCATGGTGTATAATGATCTGATAGATTTTTACACGACTGTATCATATTTTTATGTTGTGTAGATTGTTGAAAGAGCACATTCTACCAGCTGACAATGTGATGCCAGATTCCCGAGATGAAGCAAGAAAGATTTTGCGACACTTGGGGATGGATTACAATTCTATCCACGCTTGTCCTAATGACTGCATTCTTTTCAGAGGGGAATACACAGACATGGAGAAGTGTCCGAAATGTGATTCCGAAAGATATCGAGTAGATCTCCACGGGACAAAAATTCCACAAAAGGTTTTGCGACATTTTCCTTTGCTTCCTCGCATCAAGCATTTCTTCGAATGTAAGTCCATGGCCGCCCTAGCATCATGGCATGAGGAGAATAAATCTTCGGATGGTGTGCTACGAATTCCTGCAGATTGCGCAGCCTGGAAACATATAGATGGAACATGGTCGGATTTTGCCAGGGAAGCTCGAAATTTGCGCTTAGGCCTGGCTATGGATGGCGTAAATCCATTTGGTCAAAGATCAACATCTTACAGTGTATGGCCCGTTGCCATCGTCAACTACAACATTCCCCCGTGGTTGACTACGAAGAAGGGGCACCTATGGCTAAGCTTGATTGTGCCAGGGCGATATAAAGTGGGGAATATGGATGTGTATCTTCGTCCACTATTGGAAGAGCTACAACAATTGTGGATTGGCATAGAGGTGGTGGATATGAGCCGACACACAGGACGACGGAATGCTTTGATCAGAGGTATTCTAATGTGGACCATGCATGACTATCCCGGGCTAACAGAATGCTCAGGTGATCTATTGACACTCCTCTCTCAGACACTGTAAATCTGGTTTTTCCCCATAGTTGATCTATTATCATGTGTATACATGCAGGGCTTCAAACAAGCGGATACAGAGCATGTGTCACATGTGGACCTAGACTGAATGCACGTAGGGCACCCTCACTGAAGAAGCAAATCTACGAAGGTCATCAAGCGTATCTTCCGGAGAATCATGTGTTACGCGACGGCTTTTTGGGAAGAGAGCCACCAAGGATGTCTGCACAAGCATGGTTAGAGCAGAAGGAGATGTGCGATGACGGATTGCCTCCAGGGATGAAGAGACTATCTCTATGGTACGAGTTACCATACTGGCCTCGACTCGTGATCAATCACTTGCTCGATTCAATGCACATATTCAAGAATGTGGGTAATCTACTATGGGACCATTTGACCGGCAAGAAAGATACTTTGGGAGCCAGAGTTGACCTTAGAAATGTGGATCGTATGGAGCAATATTGGCCGCAAACAGCGTCTGATGGATCGATAAAACTTCCTAAAGCACCATGGATTTTCACAGGAGCCCAAGAACGCAAAGTAAAAGAGGCCATTCGATCTTTGCGGACCCCCACTGGCGTAATGCACTCGCTCCGAACAGTGCATCTTCTTATTCACATAGTTGATGAGGTGGAAATAGCTGGCACAGTTCATTCCAGATGGATGTTCTTCTTAGAGCGTTTCATGAAAACGCTTAAGGGATATGTGCGTCAAAAGGCACGTCCGGAGGGTAGCATGGCAGAAGGTTGGTTGGTATCAGAGTCCCTAGTGTACATTGGAGAGTGGTTAGACGGATTTGATAAATCCCGGGACACGCTATGGCGAACCATAGATGATGAGCGCATATCTGGGATTGTCATGTGCAATCTCGGTGTTGAGAAGAAGATGACGGAAGATCTAGAGGCTAAAATCAACAGATTTTGCATGCTTCACAATCCAGTGATGCAAAAGTGGATTTCACAATATGAGGATGCAAAGCAAGAGCGACAAAGGGCACGAATCGAGTGGAGACGGGGAAGACGACCACCGATGCACTATCCAGCGGTTCTGGAGAGCCTACCAACCTTCATGAGCTTAAGATGGTTGCACAACCAATTGAAAAGCGCACAACAATGCGGTGACGAAGTGACTGAAGAAGAGTGGGAGTACTCTCGGGGTTGCGCGACCAAGGTAAGTTTGCAATGTACGACTAGCAAGTGACTTTATTTATAAACGTTTGAACGGCCACTCATAATCTTTGTTCGTTGTAGTATAAGTCATACACAGCAGCATGGTGTAAAGGTCGACATTTTAGGGTGGAACGAATCGACAAAAAGCGTTTTACTCAAGATTGTGGAATCATGGCAAAATTTGAACAGTCTAGTCGACGACGTTCCTCTGATGCAGATCCCGTGGTGGCGGAACTCACTTACTTCGGCACGCTGCAAGAGATTTTGAGGATCGATTACAGAGGATTTTTTGTCGACTTGTTCGACGTGCAATGGTTCAAGATAATCATGGAGGGTCGAAACGCTACTGTGCGTAGAGGAGAGTCTGGTTTTCTTGAGGTGGATTCTACTAAGAAATGGACTGACCTAAGAGACACTTTCGTACTACCCGAGCATTGTGAACAAGTAAGTATATAAATAGTTAACATCCCCCTTTTACAAGTTATGTGCTTGAAAGCTCTCATGTAAGTTATGTGGCTCTGGCGCGTTCCTACACCATCCGCATCTCCCTCTCTTTCGGAGCATTCGGCGCGCTCCGAAGCTTCGGCGTCGATGAGACGAGCGTCACACTCTTCTAGACACCGGCGCTCTAGTGGTGGCGGTGGCGGTTGTTGTGGGGATTCCGCCACCGATGCCTCCACACCGCCTCGTGTTCGACGAGGCTCTTTACCCTCCCCTTCTTTGCCCGCCCCCACACCAGCCACAGCATCGCCGTCTACGCCAGGTTTTGCACGGCTGACTGTTCCTAGAAGCTACACACCTCTACCTACTCCGCCAGGAGCCACCCCACTCGACACTCCTCGCTTCGGGGCCCAGACGCCGGTGGAGACACCTGACGTCCGTACCCCCATCGACACGCCGCTAGAGACCCCTGCCGGGACACCCAGGTTCACGCGTCACCGGCCAGAGGGCTTGCCTTACTCCGTCGACATCAGCGGCGGCATCATCATGGATGATGACGGCAAGAAGGTGATCTCGCGCATGCGTGGTCTTTGCTCTCAGCTGTTTAGACACTATATACTAAACAAATGGAGTGAAGTACCAAGTGATTTAAAAAACAGAGTCATCAGCATACTTCATGATGAGTTTCCCGTTCCAACACGGGATCAGCACTTCAATGAAGACCTGATGAAGATTCGAATGCGCGAATACTGCAAACACAAGCGTTCCGAAGTGCAAAAAGCAATCAAGAATGGGTGGAATAGGCCAGATTGGCTGGCCAAAGAAGATTGGAAGAATGCGAAGAAAGCAGCGCGCGAGAATCCCGACAAGTGGAAGCAACAAAAGGATGCAGCCAGAGCGCGAGTAGAGGCAGGGAGCTCGCACCACTTGGGGAGCGGTGGATGGGCATCATTTGAGGCCGATTTTGTAAGTCTTTTCACATTGCTCTTTATGCATGTTCGATAGTTTAGGGTTTATGAGTTTTTTAGTTCTAACATAATGAAATCTTTGTATGTTTTGACAGTGGTCGATGACAGGACGTGATCCCACACCGTACGAGCGCGAGTACGCAGGCAGGAAGGGCTTAAACGCCCTGATGGACATTCTCAGTTCTCGCAGCGGCATGGTTAGTATTAGGGTTTACTCTTTTTTATTTTTTGTATTGTTTTATAAATGTCGTTATATGTTTATACTTACTGAAAACTGTCTTATTGTCTTTTTTTGCAGAATCCGACAGATACGCCGCTTGGACGCGATGAGACGTCTGATTAGACGACGTCAGTTTAGCCGTAGCTAGATAGCATTAGTTTAGGGTTTCTCATAGCTTATGTATCATGAGACGGATTTTATACGTCTTTTTGAACCATGTATATTATTACATTTGTCACCGCAATTCCTTTTGCCAATCAATTCTTTATGCCTATGATGTTGTACAATTGTCATTATTACATTTGCCAATCAATTCAGTTTGTCTATGATGTGTACAATTGTCAATTTTGCAAACAATGCGTCTTGTGGGTGACTATTTTGGGTCTATTATTTACCTTTGCACTTTTTTTAAAAAGTGAATCAAGTACAATATGGTTGATGGGTGGCAGGCATTCAATGCCCTGCCACCAAAAAAATATTCTCTCAGGCGTCGCTATATGCGTCGCTATTTATGGCTCTGTAGCGTCGCTATATGCGTCGCTATACTCTTCTGTGAGAGCGTCGCTATAACTGTCGCTATAGACGTCGCTATAGACGTCGCTATATAGCGACGTCTATAGCGACGTCTATAGCGACGCTTATAGCGACGCATATAGCGACGCTCTCGTAGCGACGCTTTTAGCGACGCTTATAGCGACGCCGGGGGTTATAAAAACCCAGTGTATTTCCGTCGCTAAGAGCGTCACAAGAGCACATAACCTCTTGTAGTGTAAAAGCCTATATAACGGAAGTAGATCAAAGGTCCCAATGGGATAAGTACTTACCCTTAGTGGAGTATGCCTACAATAATATTTTAATAATTCCACGGGAAAAGCACCTTTTGAGGTAATTGAGGGAAGATAAAAAAGTTCCCTACTACTTAAGGTACACGGGAAGATCTTGTTTGTAGATGAGTTTAGCCGAGACCTACAAGAATCTTTCCAAAAGATTAAGGATGATATCTATATCTCACAGCAAAGGCAAAAGGCTGCTGCTGATAAGCACAGAAGAGCCCAAGACTTTAAAGAAAATGATTGGGTCTTACTTAAATTTCCCAAGGCTCAATTAAGGAATAGGACGGGCAAGAATCCTACGAGACACCAAAAGTACTATGCTAAGTTAGCAAAAAGGTACTATGGTCCCTTCCAGATTCTTAGGCCAATCAAAGACATGGCCTATCAGCTCAAGTTTCCCAGCCATTGGCTCATACACAATGCCTTCCATGTGAGCCTAAAAAAGCTTTACAAAGGAGATCCACCTCAAGAACCAACTATTGAAGACCCACCAGAGATTGAGGACCAAGAAGAGGTACTACAACCCGAGTCCATTCTCCAGCATGTAGACAAGGTACTAAGAGGCGGTAAGACTATCCGACGATGTCTTATTAAGTTTAAGAATTATCCTTTTGAAGATACTAGATGGATGCAAGGCATACAATTAAAGGATAACCTAAACCTTGTCAATGCTTACAATGCTTCCCTAGAGTAAGAAAATGTAAAAATGTTTTAAACGAACAAAGTTATTGTCTTATAAGACTCTCTTTTTCTTTATTGTGCACAAAATTGAAGTAGTATGCATGCTTAGATCAAGTTTGCGGAGACTACATTTCCCGAACACCAAGTAGAGCTTGTCACTCTACTATGGAAGACTAATAGGAATAAGGTGTTGACATACTTACAACAGCTTAGGTTCTCAAGCACAAAATGGACTAGTCATCCATTCTGGAACGATGTCGTAGGGTAACATAGGGATCCTCTACCCGCTAGAAAAAGGACTAATGAATATGCTTTATCTTCTCTACCCACCCCATAGTCAAGGACGACTATGATTTCAAGAGAGAGGTAATGTCATAATATTAATATCTAATTCTCCTAAATGATTTTCTAATGTTAAACTGATGATTTAGTATGGAGAAGTGCCAGGGGCGTAAAACCTAGAATATTGGTTAAGCTAGCAGACCGGCCACAGTAGTTATCCAAAGGAGGGAAAATAGGGATCCAAAGGGAAGTCCATCTGCAAAAGAGAAATGTGCAACAATGGATTTAAAAGACCCTAAGGTTCATCCCATTAAGACTCCCAAAATGCTAATGTTCCAAAATTCAAAGGTTGTGTCCAAAGGTCAAACACTAGGAAAATTGGATGCTTAGTGTGTGTAAAAAAAAGTCTTCATAATCCCTACATAGGAGGGGGAGAGCCCTAGAATTAGGGGATGAGAGTGAAACACACACACACACACTCACAACCTTCCTTTACACAAAGGGAAAGAGGGACACATGTGATCTCACTAGCCCAGATGCCCACAAGGTGTACTCAAATCCTATTGGATGGTCATGGAGGTGGACCAATGAGAATTAGACTAGATTAAATATAGTTTAATTAACTTCGAAACACTTAATAAGAGAACCAATAGGAATTAAGATCTCTAGAAGATTATTGTCCTATCAGCCAGGAGACAAAGGGGTCCAATGAGAATTTAGTTGCATTAATTAATTACCTAAGTCTTTCACAAAGGGGAAATGGGGACACATGTCAAAAGGCTATCACTTATGCTTTTGAAATTCCATTGACTAAGCCTAGAGAGGTTCAATAGTGATTCAGCATGAGCAAATATCAAGAGGGGTCAACCAAGAGAGAGAGAGGGGGACTGATTTTCTCAAGGCACTTTTGCATACACACTCACACTAGTCTAGTTGTGGAGTAATAAGACTCTCTCTCTCTCTCTCTCCTTCTCAAGCTTGTGAGAAGGGAGGCCTACACCAACAACTCTTGGCTTTGTGATGCAAATCCAACCAAGAGCCAAGCTTAAATGCATGCTCATCTCCTCTACCATCCTAACTACTAAGCTAATATATGCTAATATGAGTGATTATGTGAGGAGATGTACATCTTTCTTGTAAGACTACTCCTTCCTCTCAATCTACTCTCATACCCCGCTAGCTCTCACCATCTTTAAAGGTGTGTGAGGTCTTGGGTCAGAGACTGTGAGGGAATTGATGTTGTGTTTTATAAGCTTTTTGCTTAGTGCTTGAAGTTTCCATCTTCATTGCACTAGATAGTATTGAAGGAACACAAAGAGTTGTAATGTAAAATGTCTCTCTTGATGGGAGAAACCATAATACAAAGCCTTTTGGAGGGGGGACCAGCTCCATGTAAATTCGGTCCTCAACTATTGTCAATAGCTTAATTTATCTCTCTTTTGAAGTGTTGTTCATGCTATCTAACTAGGTTTTATACTTTTTGTTGCTCTCTCCACCCAAGCACTCTTGTTAGTCTCATTAGGGATATAGTCTAATGAAATGCTCACTATGTTCATGCTATTTTCCGCTACACACAAGTTACTAGGCCATTAAATGTTACATTGGTATTAGAGCACAAGGTTTCCCTTTTCTTGCTCAAGAAGGGAGGTCCTCAAGCTAGCTATAAATGGTTGGTATTATTAATTGCATTCGAATAAGTAGAGCTATTAGAAGCTTGACATGATCCGGTGTTGTTTTGGTGTTGAACGACCCTCTCTTCTATTCCTTGCAATTAAAGGTATTCAAGCCACGGGTACTGTAGCTAGAGTGCCTGTTCTAAAGAGGTAACGAGGAGTAGAAACTAGGGCTTGAAGTAGCAAAGTACACCTAAAAAATTTCACACCTAAAAGTTGTTAGAATGGCTGATAATAGTAAAGAGAGTGAAATTAACGTTGATAACTTTGATTTTTCTAATGAGCAGACTACTAATGATGCCCCTATGCTTGCTAACTACCTTGCTTCTAGGCTTCGGCAAGCCACGGGCAATCCATCCCTCCAAAGTGAAGTGCAATGGAAGCTTTGTGATCATGGGATTCTCCAAGCTCCCCACCATGAGAAGAGAGTACCTAGGAAGCCTCCTTCTCAGACTCCCAAAAGATGCCTCTCTCCGATTCGGGAAGAAGAAGAGGATCCATACGAAGGGCTCAAAAATTTTCTTCTTGATGACGCTTCTCCTTCTCAAAGGAGAACTCAAGGGTCTCCACCAAAGGAACGAGAAAGAAGTTAGTCTCCTGCCACCTCCACGGAGATGGCTCCACGAAGATGGTGGGCTAAACGCTCTCCATCACCTCAAAAATGAAGAAGATCTCCACACCATAATTCAAAGAGGGATGACAAAAAGCAAGAGAAGAAAAAGACGAGAAAGAGGACACCGTCTTTTCCATCTTCTTCATCCTCTTCCTCATATAAAAGTGATGATGAAGACAAAGAAGATCAAGGCAAGGAAAAGGTGAGAAAGAGGTCACCCGCTTCTCCATCTTCCTCAAATTCTTCATCTTCTGAAGAAAGTGAATGTGCAACTTTTGAACCATAAAAAAGAAGAGGCCATAGTAAATCCCATGGTGCATGGAAGAGGTCGTCCAAGCTCAAGAAGTTCAAAGAGGGAGGAAAGAGCATCTCTTTCCTTACCTACAATGGCACCTTTGGTCCTACGGACAAAGTCTTGGCCTTTATCCAACAATTGAATGTGATGTTTGGAGATGAGGGATTCACGGAGTCCTCTAAGCTATGCCATGTAGCTATGCACTTTCAAAAGTCTGTCAGGCAATGGTGGTGTAGCCTATGGGCCAACGGTGAAGCTCCATGAACATGTAAAGGTTTAAGAGCTTCCATTATGAAGCCATTTTTGGCCAGTGATGCCAAAGACAAAGTAATCACTGAATGGTGAAGCTTAAAGCTCTCCCCCTACAAATCCATTCACAAATATGTAGAAAAGTTTTGGGACTTACATCTCAAAGCCACTGTCTTCTAAAAGATGGATTTTGGAGAGAAAAAGCAACAATTTTGTTTGGGCTTAACGAAAGAAATGGCGGAGTATGTCAACTCCCATACTATGGTGGCTTCTCGAATCAATTTCCAAATAGGGGCTAAAAGAAATTCTATGCCCACGGAAAACTAGGGTTCCAATGTCCAAAAGTCTCCTAAGGGCAATTCCAACAAAGCTAAGCAAAAGGGAGTTTACAAAGGCAAAAACAAACTCTCTCCTGAAGAGCTTGAGAGTTATCGCAAGGATAAAGGTTGTTTCAAGTGCAGCAAGGAAGGGCATGCGTACCGTGCTTGTCCCCAAAAGAACACCTGCCATGAACCTCCTAGAGCTACCTTTGTCGAAATCGAAGAGGAGGAAACTCATCACAAAGGATCTCCTCTATGCCATTCTTGGGGAAAGGTAAGAGAACATGATGCTTTTATTCTCTTTGACCCTAGTTCTACTCATAATTTCATATCCACAGAGTTGGCCACCAAGCTAGGCATCCAAGCCTATGAGATAGGAGATGTCCTACCCGCAGATGGTGCATTTAAGGGGCAAGAAGCTTCAGTCACTCCCTTCATTGGGAAATTGAGGCTCCATGTCCAAAGCTCTTTGGACAAGGAGGACTTCTTTATCTCTCGTCTCAAGAATGAGGATGTAATCCTAGGGGCAGCATGGTTTGATCGCATGGCTACCAATGTTAAATTCCCTGAAAGGAAAATCTATTTTAGGTTCAGGGAAAAAGTTATGTACATATATGCTAAGAAAATGGGTAACACCATACCCATTGTACATACGCAAGATTTCCAATAAGTCAATAGAGAGATGTATTTCCATGTACATGATTTTTGTTAAAGATTCTCAAAATGAACCTAATGCTTTAGCAAGAAAATATAAACAGACACAAGGAATTAGAGTTATCCAATTTTCTCAAAGGGGTTTCAAGATGTCTTTATTGACGACATCCCTTGTGAGCTACCTCCTAAATGAGGCAATGATGACCATGCAATTGAACTTCCTCCAGGAAGTTCACCGCCTAGTAAACCTCCTTATAGAGTTTCTCGAGCTCAACAAGAGGAGATTATGGGGCAAGCGCATGAGTTAGTTGAGAAGGGCATGGTTAGGCCTAGCTCATCTCCATTTTTCTTACCTATGCTATTAGTGCAAAACAAAGACGTCACATATTGAATATGTGTCGACTATAGAGCACTAAATAGGATCGCTATCAAAAATAGGTTTCCCATTCCATGGATAGAAGACCTATTTGATAAGCGACAAGGGTCCACCTACTTCAGTAGGATTGACCTAAAAAGTGGCTACCATCAAATAAGGATAGTTGATCAAGACATTGTAAAGACCACAGTTTGCACTACGTTTGGTCTTTACAAATATATTGTTATGCCTTTTGGCTTGACCAATGCACCAACCACATTCAATTGCTTGATGGAGAAGCTATTTAGGCCTCACCAAACCTTTATTTGGAGTGTTCTCTGATGATATCATCATCTACTTTAATTCATTAGATGAACAAAAGCAACACCTCTAGGTAATATTTTAAGTCCTAAGAGAGAATAAACTTTATGCTAACCGAAAGAAAATTGAATTTTTCTTGCAAGAGATTTAGTATTTAGGTCAAATTATCTTTTAAGATGGCATCCAAATGGATCCATCAAAGTTAGAGGTAATAAAATAATGGCCTAAACCAAGCTTAGGAATCTTCATGAGCGAAGAATCTTTATAGGTATGTGTGCATACCATAGACGCTTCATAGAAAATTTCTCACTAATAGAACGGCCTTACATGACCTAACAAAGAAAAACGTTAGGTATACATGGTCTGCCAAGGAGAACAATGCTTTTGAAAAGCTTATCTCTCAACCAGTGCTTACAGTACCGGATTTCTCAAAGCCATTTGAGGTCTAATGTGATGCCTGTGGTGACTCCCTTGGAGCTGTTTTTCTTCAAGAAGGGCACGCCATAGCCTATGAAAGTCAAAGGCTTGACCCTATTGAGCAAGATCTAGGCATATATGAAAAGGAACTACTCACAGTTATCCCGGGGGATTCACTCTTTATACAAAATGCAACGCCACCTACGAGCGGAAAACTTTGATAAAACCCCTATATACTACTCATATTAGGGAATATGACCCCCCTTTCTACGCTTGTACGATAATCAATGAAGAAAAATATCATACCCCTATCTTACATATAAAATTTAGGTCTCACATGATCTAACCGAGTAAAGCTAGTCAAAGAGTGTGTAGCATAGTGACTGGCAACATACTAAGGAACCAATTCTATTGATAACTAGATGTACTCTCAATGTGTCTTAGTTTGACTTTCAAATTATGTACCCAATCAACCTGCACTCTAGCTACTTGTCCAACTTTGATCCATCCAAAGACGGTATAAATCAACTCTAGACCTGCTCCAAATCGGTCCTTAGCTATGACCGGCTTGATGCAAAATTTAATGTGTGACCTGATAAAAAACTTCCCCAAAATTCATCCGAGTTCTAGTGCACACCGGTGACCAATCATTACAAGTAATCAGCATGGGTCACTTCCCCCACCCACCCCACCCATAAATATGATACCCCCTTCCCTTATTTTTAAGCTTGGGAGATAAATTATTGGGGTCTTTCCCTTAACTTATACGCTTATGTAACTTGTGAAAAAAACCCCTCCCGTGCACTTACGTGGTGTGATAAGTTTTCCATGGTGAATGCCCCGGGGCACTTCTACATGCCTTGGACTCATGGAAGCACTATTTATTGGGGACTCCTTTCATTCTGCGAATGGATCACCAAAATCTTAAGTACTTCATGACGCAAACCAAGCTCTCCGAAAAAAAATGAGGTGGGTAAATTTCCTTTTGCAATTTCATTTTCATATTGCTCACATTGCTAGCAAGCATAATCAACTAGCCGGTGCACTCTCAAGACAACAGAAAGTGAATGCGATTTCCATAGCAACTCACAATGATCTATCTTCTATGCTAGATGAGTATGCTATTGATGCCGATTTTAGAGATGTGATTCATCCCTTGCATTAGGGAAGAAAGAGTTACCATTTACTTTACAAGATGGTTATCTTCTCTATGGCAATAGACTACGCGTACTAACTTACTACGTGAGAAAGCAACGTATGAATCTCATGCTCTTCCTTATGCGGGGCATAGAGAGATTTAGTCTACTTTGAAGGGGATTAAAAGATATTTCTATTGGCCTACCATGAAAGTAACTATACAAGAGTAAACGTATGGTATGCCAACAGACAAATTTTGATAGAGGGAAGCAACTTGGATTTCTTCAAAACTTGCCAATCCCTATTTTGCCATGGGAGAGCGTATCCATGGGAATACGAGAATATGAATGATAGTAGATAGGTTCAGTAAACAAGATCATTTTATACATGTCAAAAGACTATCAAAGACCACCAAATGGCAACCCTCTTCATTTCACAAATCTTCAAGTACCATGGCTTGCCAATGTCCATAGTGTCCGATAGAGATCCTAAAATAACAAATAATTTCTGGAAGGGTCTCTTTGAGAATCTAGGGACAAGGATAAACTTCTCTTCAGCCTATCACCCGCAAATAGATGGCCAAAGTGAATTAGCTAACCTAAAAATTGTTGATCTACTAAAAGCCTATGTAATAGAAGTAGATCAAAGGTCCCAATGGGAGAAGTACTTACCCTTAGTGGAGTATGTCTGCAATACATACTTCCATGGAAAAAGCACCTTTCGAGGTAATTGAGGGAAGATCAAAAAGTCCCCTACTACTTAAGGTACACGGGAAGATTTTCGCTGCGAAGAAGTATAGCCAAGACCTACAAGAATGTTTTCAAAATATTAAGGATACTATCTCTATATCACAGTAAAGGAAAAAGGCTGCTGCTGATAAGGACAGAAGATCCCAAGCCTTTAAAGAAAATGATCGGGTCTTACTTAAATTTCACAAGGCTCGATTAAGGCACACGATGGGCAAGAATCCTACGGAACACCAAAAGTACTATGCTAAGTTAGCAAAAAGGTACTATGGTCCCTGCTAAAGCCTTACAAAGGAGAGCCACCTCAAGAACCAACTATTGAAGACCCACCCGCGATCAAGGACCAAGAAGAGGTGCTGCAGCCCGAGTGCATTCTTCGACATGAAGACAAGGTACTAAGAGGGAGTAAGACTATTGGACGATATCTTATTAAGTTTAAGAATTATAATTTTGAAGATGCTAGATGGATGCAAGGCGGATGCAAGGCATACAATTAAAGGATAACCTAAACCTTGTCAATGCTTCCCTAGAAAACGAAAATGTACAAATGTTTAAAATGAACAAAGTTTTTTTCTTATAAGACTCTCTTTTTCTTTATTGTGCACAAAAATGAAGTAGTATGCATGCTTAGATCAAGTTTGCGGAGATGACGTTTCCCGAACACCAAGTAGAGCTTGTCACTACTATGGAAGATTGATAGGACTAAGGTGCAGACATGCTTGAGGAAACTTAGTCTCTCAAGCACCAAATGGACTAGTCATCTATTATGGAATGATGTGTAGGGTAACATAGGGATCCTCTACCCGCTAGAAAAAGGACTAATGAATATGCTTCATCTTCTCTACCCCATAGTCGAGGACAACTATGATTTCAAGAGAGACGTAATCATAATAACTAATATCTAATTCTCCTAAATGATTTTCTCGTGTTAAACTAATCATTTAATGTGGTGAAGTGCCAGGGGAGAAAAAGCTAGAATATTGGTTAAGTTGGAAGACCGGCCACAGTAGGGATCGAAAGGAGGGAAAATAGGTATCCAAATGGGGGGCCATATTCAAAAGAGAAATGTGCAACAATGGGCTTAAAATACCCTAAGGTTCATCCCATTAAGACTTCCAAACTGCTAAGTTTCCAAAATTCAAAGGTTGGGTCCAAAGGTCAAACACTAGGAAAATTGGATGCTTAGTGTGTGTAAAAAAAAGTCTTCATAATCCCTACATAGGAGGGGGTGAGCCCTGGAAGTAGGCTATGAGAGAGAAACACACATACACACACACTCACAAGCTTCCTTTACAAGAAGGGAAAGAGGGACACATATCAGCTCCTTTGCCCAGATGCCCACAAGGTGTACTCAAATACTATTGGATGGTCATGGAGGTGGACCAATGAGAATTATGCTAGAGTAAATCTAGTTTAATTAATTTAAAAACACTTAATAATAGAATCAATAGGAATTAAAATCTCTAGAAGACTATTGGACAGTCTCCCAAGGGGTCCAATGAGCATTCAGCAGCCCAATGGCTTGCCTGATTCCTATTGGCCAAGAGACAAAGGGGTCCAATGAGAGTTTAGTTGCATTAATTAATTACCTAAAGCTCTCACAAAAAGGGGGACATATGTCAGAAGTCTATCAATTATGCTTTTGAGATTCCATTGCCTAAGCCTAGAGAGGTCCAATAGGGATGCATGATGAGCAAATAGCAAGAGGGGTCGACCAAGAGAGAGAGGGGGCTGATTTTCACAAGGAACTATTGCATACACACTCACACTAGTCCATGTGTGGAGTAAGAAGACTCTCTCTCTATCCCCTTCTCAAGCTTTAATGGAAATCTTATCACCGACTCCAAGCTTGTGAGAAGGGAGGCCTACACCAACAACTCTTGGCTTTATGATGCAAATCCAACCAAGAGCCAAGATTCAATGCATGCTCATCTCCTCTACCATGCTAATTACTAAGCTAAGCTATGCTAATATGAGTGATTATGTGAGGAGATGTACATCTTTCTCGTAATAGTATTTACCATACATCATTTTGATCATTGACCACGAGTTGATGTAACAATAGCAGGGCTGTCTATTGCGTATATTTAACATGCATCACATGTAATGCACTTTTTTCCACTCCAAGCACAGGCACGGCCTCTGACATCACATAAGAACTCAAATTTTGTTGCATACATTAATGGAAAGGGCTTTTTTTTTTTTAATATCTCAAGGAGACATGCATGGCCTCTTACGGGACTTGAAGAAGGAAGCAAGTTGCTCGGCATGGCCGACTCTTTGTCATGGTTTTTATATGCTGACGGTTTTTATGTGAAGCAAGGCTTCAATCTACGACTCTTAAATTGAGATTTTTCTCGTTTGGGGTATGCTATGAGCACACACTTTTGGGGAATTTCTCCATATGCCTCCAGGATATTTCAGGCCAAATTTGATCGCAACAGCTATGGATATGATCTACATTTGAGCGAGTTTTTCTTTCGACATCTCCAGACAACTCGTTACAGCTAGATGACCAGGTTAGACCAAATTCAGTTTTGTTTATTTTTCCATGTTTACACATTTCATTTGGAAAATATTGTCGATTGTATAAAGCAAAGTGCTTTGACAATTTCGCATGAAGCAAGACTTCTCACGTGTGCCACGCTACTGCCTATTGATTTGATATCAAGGACATTGGCACGCCAATTTGGGGAAATCTTACAATTAGAAATTTGTTTCCCTTTTCTGTGTGGTGACATCATGTTATGATGCATCACTACCAATGCAGACTGTGCAAGGCACTTACAAATTTGGCTCTCACGCTTGAGGCCATCATAGTAGCCAAGGGCGTACAATTTCGGATGCAAGGCATGTTGGTTAAGTGGACTCAACTCCACTGCCTCATAAATTACGCTTCCGCTATAACACCAAACAGTCTGTCAAGGACGAGGAAACTTCTGGATTCTTTCAACATGCTCTCTGGTTGCTCTCAACACATTTAGTGTATCATTTTGCACTATATGTTTTCAGTGCCACGCTCGAGTTGAGTTTTTGATAACCTTAAACTCCCATCAGCTGATCTCTACCATGTTTAGTGTATCATTTTGCACTATATGTTTTCAGTGCCACGCTCGAGTTGAGTTTTTGATAACCTTAAACTCCCATCAGCTGATCTCTACCATGGAGTATAGATGCAACAACAAGTTGAAATAGCATGGCTATCCATAAGAGCTAGGCATTTCACTTGTGTGGATCTCCGGCTCCCTCTCGAGCACTACGGACATATTTTTTTGGGGTAAGACCCGGCGGGTGATTGCTACATCTCCCCGTAAGCATTGAGATCATAGTTTGATCTATCCTAGTTCTACTTTCAAGGAAAGCGGACAAACTCAACTTTTTAAGTTGATTCTCATCATTCTGTACACGGTTGGTTACCATTACCTGCTAGTTGCACAATTCTACAACGGGTCTTACCAAGGCATTTGACTACGTAGATTCTAATCCAAGGGCTTGGATTGCAAAGGCAACACCTAGGGTTCCCAGTCAAATCTCTAGGTACTCATCTATTGATTTGGTGTTATTCCATTTTTAGTATGCTTTGCTTGGTTTTCAAGACGTATAAGTACGCTTAAATGTTACAGAGCCATGCCAAGGGCATGATGACACAAAGTATTTTGGGCCCAGTGTCCAATCTATCTTTCTACCTTATGTTGTTACGAACCTAATTGTAGGGTTCAATTTGGCACATGTTGTCACATGGGATACAACATGGTCTAGGAACTCAAGGAGTTCGGTTTAGCCAGTGTGGAGAAATGAATGAGGGTCCCTCTCACTCTTGTCGCAGAGTGTTTAGAGTTACCTCCACACATAAGTTCATCTTGTACTTGACGGATGTTCTTTTTTATACATTATCACATTAGACATATTCCACATGTGGAGAATATGAGTCTGTGAACTGACAATGGTGCCATTATTTCAATTATGTGTCACGATCAAGTCCAACTAGGTGCTGGTCAAATCTTTTTTCTAGACCATTTTCAGTACGATGTATCAGGAACAATTTTAGTGGCCAAACAAATTGTCGGATACTTAGAATGACTTGTTCAGCTACAAGTATAGCTAAACAACATTACAGATGGTTGTTTATACATATAGAAAGGTTATAAATTGTTAATGAGGAAACATTTTCATTGTCTGTACCTAGAAGTGATCAGTGTTTCAGCTTCTACTGTGATTCATACGTTTCAGCAAGGCTTGCAAAAGATTGCAATTGAAAGTATTTAGTTTCTTTTCAGAACTATTTGCATTCCTTTTTAATGTGTACTAGGCGCATCACATTTGCCATAAGTATTGGCAAGGATCACCATGGAAATACAGGTTTGGATCTGTTTTTTGCTAAATGCATGCACACTATGTGTTATGGGCCCTAGTGTTTAGGAAAGGATGATTTGGAATGGCATGCATATGAAGCATTTTCCACTCTATGTGCACTATCTCTATGAGATTACTTTTGAGTCTACTAATCACCAATAGAGGTCATGGCTCGTTTTGGGTGTTTGTGGATATTTCAAGTTAACCACGATGGTTATTCTGAACATTGTTGATTCCTCAACAATGTTATACGCTATTGTGATTCCCCGTTTACCAGTCTTCTGGGGAAACTGTCTGTAAACCGTGGGGGAAACACACCTCAGTACTGTCAGTATCCAAGGGGATTGACAAATTACAAAGTGTAATCTTGGGCTAAAGGATATGCAAAGTGCGTACATTAGCACCAAGCAATCCAATTCATAAGTATTTATTTCTCTTTTTGGAGTTACTATCAGCTAACGCATGTTGCGACTAGGTAGTCTCTTCATGTATAAGTCAGGTTCTCAACCTTGAACACTCGTAGGGTGGGATTGTTTACTGATGATGAAAATTGGGAACAAGTCAAGGACTTAAACTTGGCTGATGAGTTATGTCAGCAAGTTACTTTCATGGAAAGTGACAAGAGGTACTCTTTTGGTACATCTTTGTTGTGATGAACTCGTCTACCATGCTCATGAGCGTTCTAAATGGAATCTACACACTATGTTTGGATAGGAACTGGTACCACGAGATGGTTCCAAATGGACAACAATGTAGAAAATCAAGACGTTACTCTTGATTTCATTGAACCTCCTAATGAACCGGGTTCCGCTCAAATGAACCGTTGGATCCATGTGGGATGTTACGATAGAAAACATTAGTGTTCTTATGAAAATACCATCACCTGTGTTTTCGTGGACAAAAACGCTTCTCCAAGGGGGAGTAATGTCAGGACAATGGTAGGACCAATCCAGGCCAAGGGTCAGGGCCAAGGGCCAGGACGGACATGCAGTCAAGGGGATCCCTATATTTAGAAGGCCAAGGGCCTATATAGGGCATGGTTGGGTGGTGATGAGTATGTTCAGTCCCCATGTCCTTTCATGAAGATGGTAAAATCTTTAGAAGTAGGTTTTTTAATTTATCAACAATGAAAAAAATATGTACAAAGACTACTTAGAAAGAAAACAAACAAAACAAACAGGTGAAGAATACATGGAGCTTGAGGACGGTGAAGACTCAAGGAGTGCAAATGGTGACAACATGCAATAACGTCCACCAAATGAGGAGCCTCAACCTATTCCCTGAAGATCTACAAGAGCAAGTAGACCTCCAAAAAGTTTTATTCCTTCCTTCAACCATCTCTTGATCTCAAATTCTGGAGAGCCGGAATCATACTTCAACCAGGGGGTTGTTAGGAAATAAGACGTAGCTAAATAGATAATTGAGTAGATTACTTAAGGGAGAGAGACAGATTTACATACATGAGATTATAGAGTAGAGAGAGAGAGAGAGAGTACATACGATATACGTGGTTCACCCAATGTGGGCTACGTCCACGGGAAAGCAGCCACTCAATGGCTTTAGTACTTCAAAACAAGAAGTAGTTTACAAAGGGATTATACCCTTAATGGAGCTCCCGCCTTGCTTCACTCTCACCACCTCACACTCACCTTGTTGCATCAACTTCACACTATACAATGTGTGTAGAAATGGCCTCCTTTTATAGGCCAAAAGGGTTGCCCTCTCTTATGAGAGACAGCCATGTGTAGCCGCCCTTGTGCGAATAAGTCCAAATCGGACCCTCCAATCCGCCCATGTGTGGCCGCCCTTGAGAAGACAAGTCCGCTTTTGAATTCGCCAACGGCCACCGGCCATTGACTTCCGACCACCGGCCATCGGCCATTGACTACCGGCCATCGGCCAACCGACCGGTTGTTTTCCGACCACTTTCCGGCCGCCGGCCGGCCATAATATTCCGGCGAAAAAAACGAGGCTTCCAAAGTTGCCCCTGATTCTTGTCCGTGAAAATTTTGGTTTCCAGTGAGTGATTTTCCTTCACGCACGATGGCTTCTCCTCATAATGGGGGCCTTACAAATGTGCGCTTTTACCACAGAAAATTACAAGGGTAAATCAAGGCTCCATACTTGACAATCTCCCACTTGGAGACTGATCTCCAAACCAAACCTGTGACTGCTTTCCATTCTGGCTTCTTATCCTTGAATGCCGATTGAAGATGAGAAAAAGCTCAACTTCTCCTTGTTGACCACCTTTGTAAACATGTCTGCAGGATTTTCACTTGTATGCACCTTTCCTAGCTTTAGTTGTCCCTCTTCCAAAAGAGTGCGTATGAAGTGATATCTCACCTCAATGTGCTTTGTCCTTGAATGAAAGGCTGAGTTCTTCGCAAGATGGATAGCGCTTTGGCTATCACTGTACAAGACACAATTGTCTTGTTTGAATCCAAGATCTTCTAAGAATCTGTGAAGCCACATAATTTCTTTGCTTGCCTCCGTCATTGCTACATACTCTGTTTCCGTGGTCGAAAGTGAAACCACAAGTTCTGCAGCTTTGAAGCCCAGCTTACTGCTGTGCCTCCAATCATGAACACATAGCCAGTAGTGCTCCTTCAAGTATCTTTGTCACCTGCCATATCTGCTTCAGCATACCCTTCTAGAAAAATATCAGTTCCTCCAAAATACAAAGCATTTGTTGTTGTCCCTTTTAGATACCTAAGTATCCACTTCACAGCTTGCCAATGCTCTTTACCTGGGTTGTCCATGAACCTACTCACAAGTCCCACTGCATGTGCAATGTCTGGCCTTGTCCAGACCATAGCATACATTAGAGAACCTACCGCTGCAGCATATGGAACTTTAGACATATAGGCTATCTCCTCTTGTGTCTTTGGACACATATCCTTCGTTAGTTTAAAATGACCATCCAAAGGTGTAGAAACTGGTTTTTCATTTTGCATTGCAAACCTTTCTAGTACCTTCTTGATGTAATCTTCTTGAGATAGCTTTATTGTCTTCTTCGTCCTGTCCCTTGATATTTTCAAACCAAGTATCCTCTTTGCAGCACCTAAATCTTTCATTGAAAAAGATTTGGACAACTCCTCTTTTAGGTCTTTGATGTCCTGCATGTTAGCACTTGCAATCAACATGTCATCAACATACAACATTAGGATGATGAATTTCCCATCTCCCATTCTTCATGTAGACGTAGTGATCCGAGTTGCATCTTGTGAATCCATGATCCAACATCCATCGATCAAACTTCAAGTACCATTGTCTTGATGCTTGCTTTAAACCATACAAGCTCTTCTTTAATCTGCAAACCATTTTCTCCTTACCTTTTACTTCATACCCCTTTGGTTGAAGAATGTAGATTTCCTCCTCTAAGTCACCGTGAGGGAATGCCGTATTTACATCCATTTGCTCGAGATTTAGATCATGAGCAGCCACAAGGCTTAAGACAAGCCTAATTCAGTTCATTTTTACAACAGGAGAAAATATTTCAGTGAAGTCAATAGCTTTCTTTTGAGAAAAACCTTTTACCACAAGCTTAGACTTGTACCTTTTCTTCCCACCTTCTTCTTCCTTTAGCTTGTACACCCATTTGTTTTGAAGTGCCCGCTTACCTTTAGGCAACTCAACCAACTCCCATGTTTGGTTGCGATGTAGTGAGTCCATCTCCACTTGCATGCTCTTCGTCCATTCTTCTTTGGATTCATGTTGCATAGCTTCTTCATATGATTTCGGCTCTCCAAAATCTGAGATCAAGAGATGGTTGAAGGAAGGAACAAACCTTTCTGGAGGTCTACTTGCTCTTGTAGATCTTCTGGGAATAGGTTGAGGCTCCTCATTTGGTTGACGTTGTTGCACATTGTCACTGTTTGCAGTCCTTGAGTCTTCACCTTCCTCAAGCTCCATGTACTCATCACCTGTTTCTTTTGTTTGTTTTCTTTCCAAGTAATCTTTGTACATATTTTGTTCGTTAAAAATTACATCCCTACTCCTTAAGATTTTACCATCTTCAGGATTCCATAGGCGATACCCAAAGTCTCCTTCTCCATAGCCAATGAAGAAACACTTTTTGGACTTTGCATCTAACTTTGATCTTAGGATTCTATCTATGTGCATGAAAGCCTCACACCCAAACACTTTGAGAAATTCATAATTCACCGGTTTACCTGTCCATGCCTCTTCTGGAACTCCCCCATCCAATGCCGTTGAGGGTGACCGATTGATTAAGTACACAGACGTACTTACATCTTCTGCCCAAAGCTCAAGCGGTAGGCCTGCATGTAGCCGCATGCTTCGTGCTCGTTCCATGATTGTCCTGTTCATCCTTTCCGAAATCCCATTTTGTTGAGGTGTCCTTGGGGTTGTCCTTTGCCTCCGAATGCCATTGCTAGCACAAAAGCTTTCAAAAGCTTGGCTACAATATTCGCCTCCATTGTCAGATCTGAGCCATTTAACCTTGGTACCTGTTTCATTCTCCACAAAGGCTTTCCACCTTTGAAATATGGAAAATACATCGGATTTATTCTTCATGACATAAACCCATGTTTTTCTAGTCGCATCGTCTATGAATGTTACATAGTACAATGAGCCACCAAGTGATGGTGTACTTGCAGGACCCCAAACATCAGAATGAACCAACTCAAGTTTTTTATTTTTTCTTTCATTTCCTGATTTTTGAAATTTTACCCTCTTTTGTTTACCATAAACACAATCTTCACAGAACTCTAAGTCCACTTTTTTCAAACCTGGTAGAAGCTTCTTTGTTTGAAGGATTTGCATTCCTTTGACACTCATATGCCCAAGTCGGTAGTGCCACACCGCACTCTCAACTTCTGTAGTTGCTGCACAAGCTGAAGGTTGCATGCTAACAGTACACAAGTAAAGTGTACCGACTTTTTCACCCTTGGCAACCACCAAAGATCCCTTTGAGATCTTCCACCGTTTGTTTCCGAATGCAATGTTGTGACCTTCATCATCCAATTGTCCTGTAGAGATCAAATTTTTGCGAAGAGAAGGAACATGCCTAACATCTTTAAGCTTCCATTCATTTCCGTTAGCAGTTTTGACAGAAACTGTACCTTTGCCGACAATCTCACAAGCTTCATCATCTCCCAAGTATAGATACCCAAAATTACCTTTGGTGTAGTCTTGGAAATGTTGCTTGTGTGGTGTCGCATGGAATGAAGCCCCGGAATCTACTATCCAGGAATTAGACACATTGTCTAATGAGAGAATTAGAGCATCTTGCTCTACTTTACTTGCCACATTGGCCTCCAATGTTGGCTTGTTGTCTTGAGACTCTGTCTCCTTCTTCTTCTTCTTGGACCAGCAATCCTTCTTGACGTGGCCCTTCTTGCCGCAGTTCCAACATTCAAGAACTGACTTTGTGCGTGACTTGCTCCGCCTTGAGCGATCACGACCCTTTTGGTTTTTGAAACTCTCCTTAGGCCTTCCTCTTGTTTCCACTGATAGTGCAGCACTTGATGATTCTCCTGTGCTTCTCCTTCGCATTTCCTCGCTTAGGAGAACACCCACAACAGCATCAAACTTAAGAGTACTTGTGCCAGAGATAGAATTACTTACAGCCATCACAAGGCTGTCCCAACTATCCGGTAGAGATGATAGTATAAGGAGAGCTCGCACTTCATCATCGAAATTGATTTTCACTGATCGAAGTTGACTTATGTTTGTGTTAAAGTCATTTAGGTGTTTTGCAACTGAACCATTCTCTGCCATCTTTAGATTGAACAAGCGCTTCATAAGAAATACCTTATTGGATGCCGATGGTTTCTCGTAGAAGTCGTCAAGTGACTTCATCAAGTCCTCCGTGGTCTTCATCTCCGAAACATTGAAGGCCACCGTTGACGCCAAGCTTAACCGGATTGTTCCCAGTGCCTTTCGATCAAGGACAATCCATGCTTCATCTGCCATTGTTGTGGGCTTCTTCGCAAGACCGCCTAGTGGCAAATAGAGGTCCTTCTGGTAGAGACTGAGTCTTCAATCTGCATCTTGCAATGTTGGTAGTTTTTGCTGTTGAACTTCTCAATCTTGAGCTTCCCTTCCTCCGCCATAACTCCCACTCAATTCAAGGAAAGCTTTCCTTGAGATAATTTAGCTACAAGCAAACCTTGCTCTGATACCAGTTGTTAGGAAATAAGACGTAGCTAAATAGATAATTAAGTAGATTACTTAATGGATAGAGACAGATTTACATACACGAGATTATAGAGTAGAGAGAGAGAGAGAGAGTACACATGATATACGTAGTTCACCCAATGTGGGCTACGTCCACGGGAAAGCAGCCACTCAATGGCTTTAGTACTTCAAAAAAAGAAGTAGTTTACAAAGGGATTATACCCTTAATGGAGCTCCCGCCTTGCTTCACTGTTAACCCTCACGGCACACGGACACCCTATCGCCTACGACGGACGTGTATTATGTATTTGGTAGAGTCAGGTACCGGGCTTGTCGGACCAATAGGGAAAGGTAGAGTGATCGCCGATGAGAGGCGCACTTTAACTTGGACATTCAAGGGATTAGTTGGTTAAGCATGGGCGCCCAAGTGTGAATGGGGTGAGCTCCTATAAAAGCCAACTAAACCTAATTTTTACTCATTCTCTCATTTGTGCAATAGAAGAGTGCTCTTGCTCCATCTCCATCTCCATCTCCATCTTCTTCTTCTTCACCTCCTTGTGTGTGTGTGTGTGTGTGTGTGAGAGAGAGAGAGGGAGAGTGTGTGTGCGATCGAGCATTATGAAGGCACGACGGCGGCGAAGCGGTTGAGCGCGGCACGACTGCAGCTTCTTCTTCATCGCGGCGAGGAATCCACCACGAAGGCGAGCGTAGAGTGGTGAGTGACACACCCTTTGTTCTCTTGAGCTTGCTAGTTTAGGCTTGTTGTGTGCTTGGAGCCGTTTGTGGCTCGCATATGGTGTATTGGCAAGTCCCTTGCTTCGACAGTGCGGCAAGGAGCGCACATTTTTGGCGCCGCTGCCGGGGATATGCCCTACACTAAGCTCGGTTAGCACTTTACGCTTCCTTGTGGTGCAATTTCTATCATAGGAAAGGCAGGGAAGGAGTGTGTGGAGATTTCTGTTTTTTGCGTTTTCTGCATTTGCTGTCAAGTTTCAAATTCTGCAATTTTCTGCATTTCTGCGTTTTTTCAAATTTCTGCAATTTCTGCATTTTCAAGTTCGGCGTTTTCAATTTCTGCAATTTTCTGCATTTCTGCGTTTTTTCAATTTTCTGCAATTTTTGCATTTTCAAGTTCGGCGTTTTCAATTTCTGCAATTTTCTGCATTTCTACGTTTTTTCAATTTCTGCATTTCTGCATTTTCAATTTCAGCGTTTTCAATTTCTGTATTTTTTGCATTTAAAAAATAAAAAATAAAAAATTGAAAAAAAAAATTCGAAAAACAAAAAAGAAAAATAAAAACGCGAGCGAGCGGGCGGTTAAATTTTTCGAAAATAAAAAACGAGACTTTTAAAACGGACCGGTTGGTTTGTATAAAAGATAGATCGAGATCATTTTCCCAAGCCCCCAAGCCCAGGCCCAGGCCTCAGTCCTCAGTCTTATGATATAAACTAGACTCACTCTTATATATATACCCTACTCCCTCAAGAGAGAATGAGAGCATGTGGGACAAGTCCTTCACTCTCCTCCTTTCTCTTCCCACTTGCACCCTTAGACTTTCTAGTTTGGGCCTAGTTCCCTACTGGAAATTGACAGTTTTAGGGATTCCGAGGGCATAGAGTGACCAAACGGAGGGCTGTAAAGCACGGCACGACCCTCTGACCGATACGCTCGTTTTGAGCTATCACACGGCCCATTCCACGACACGCTCTAAAAAATCTAGCAAAAAAACAAACAAAAAACACGCTAAAAACTAGTCACAAGGCCTCCTAGAGCAGCTTTTTGACACCTTAGGGTATCAAAAGCACATGCACTTACGCTCTGGGTGGGTGCTAGAACACGAGCATATTGAGGGTGCCTCTGTTCATACAGACACCCATTACCCATCCACGATAAGCTCTAGACCCTCAGCGGGGACACAAGGTAGCACCACCCAAGACCCTAAAATAGCCGCTAGTGATTCCTCCTCCGACTCAGAAATCATGGAAGCATACCCTAACCAAAACACTGAGAGAGAAGGCCATGCACCTCCCGAAGCTCCACAGCCTAGTACTAGTATGTTTAGTCGTTTCATGGAAACATTAGGTAGAGCTACTCGCTCGGAACCTGATGCAAATGAAGCACACGAAGGGGGTGGGGAAGTGGAATCTCCTTTCACATCGCACGTGGACCCCACACCCCCAAAGAGTTTCCATGTGGATATCCTACCAATTTCTTACCAAGAAGGCCCTGTTGAGCTGCCTCCTTCAGAAGTTCCCTCTAGAGTACCATTGGTGACAAGTAAAACCACGGGGAGCAACATTGCTTCTACCTCACAAGAAACCGTTAACACGTCGACTTTAGAAGGATTGTTCATTAATGATCATTGGACATACGACCTCCACACTGAGGTGTTGACGGATCTACACTCTGGCCACGCCTACCATGTAGGATGGATAGAGATTGTACAATCCACCTCTAGTGCCACGAGCATCGAAGATCAACAGAAAATGATCTGTAATGTTATCCATGGCATTATTCAATCAGAAAGGCAAAACCGAGGGGTAAATATACTCTCAACTGGCCCCATCAGATTTCTGGATACGAGCAAGGCTCAACAGCCTACTCTATCACAAATGGAGACTCCTCTAATGAGCCTCATGGATCCATCTTACGTCATTTCACCTAGGGTCTCTATGCAATCTGAGCCTCCGAGCGAAAACTTTAGCTTCCCTAACTTGGCTCAACCCTCTATCAAGGAAAACACAGTGCTCACTCCAGGGATAAGCCTGACAGAGAATGTACCAATGACATCTACGGTTAGCGCAGTGCCACTACCTAGTGTCGTAGTACCTAATATGGGGCCTCGACCATATGTGCCTCTAGCCCCTTATGCACACATGGCCCCCACACCTCCAATTGTACCACTTGCTTATGCTCCTCGAGTGCCGCTCCCTAGCTCTTATCCGAGTGGACCTATGCCCGGTTATGTTCCATATCCTGCATCATCCACACATATGCCAAGACCGGCACCCATCCCTCTCCCACATATGATTCCAAGAGTACCTCCACCGGCCCTGCCTCCTCACATAGGTGACTTGGCAGCGTTTGCTCAAACCATAGGTCGATCTATCGCGGAAAATATGCGTCACGCATCTGATAGAGAGCCTAGAAGTAAGGCAGTACAAATTGCCAAACTCACGCAAAAATTCAATGGGGACGAAGATGCTAGGAAACACATTGAAGTGTTTGAACAAGTATGTGATTCCTTAGGGGAACGCAACGAACTACATAAGTGCAATGCCTTAAGCTTGACATTAAGTGGGAAGGTTGGAGATCGGTATAGGACCCTAAGGGTGGACGAGAAAACAATCTACCCTACCCTTCGAAGGTTGTTTCTAAAGGAGTACATACGAGAAGGTGTGCTTTGGGGTGTAGCATCTCAGCTACAAAAGGCCGAACGTAAGGAAGGAGAGTCAGTAAGGGACTTCATTAGTCGTCTAAAGCACTTAAACTCTCGCTGCCCTGTAAATGAGCGCTTCAACAATAACCAACTGCTTGATCGATTCATTCGAGGGTTGAGGAATGAAGGAATCTATAATGGACTAGTGATTAGAGGTATCACAACCTGGGAAGATGTCATTGCCAATGCAATCCAATTAGAGGACAACTTGATGATAGCAGGCATGAGGGTGTCTACTGACACGAGATCCACTAGCTCACAAGCCATTGAGTATGAACCCATGACTGCAAAGCCCATTGCCAATGAGACAAAGGTATTTGAGACATTCTTGACAGACCTCACCAAGGCAATCCAAGAGTCTCTTAAGGATAATCGACCCCCTCAAAATAGTCACATGTATCCAAGAAGGGAGCAACAATGGTGTTCCATTTGCTTAGGTCCACATAGCACTAGTGAGTGCCCTACGTTTAGAGTAAAATTTAATGGAACTTGCAACGCATGTGGTAGGTATGGTCACCAAGCTAAGGATTGTTTAATGATCAAACGTATGATGGCAAATAGACCACCTGTAGCCTGGACGGATGCGCCTCGAGCTCCTGTATTGATGCCTACTCCACCTGTTGAGCAACTACCGCAACACATGGTCCCTAGATCTCAAAATGTTGTACAAGCTACACCGCCACCACCTCCTGTGCTAGGACCGCAGCCCCCACATCCAAGAGTCGCCCCTATGAACCAATTGGGTTGCGAGCCATCAAATGCTTATCCAGATGGCTGTGAGGAGTAAATAGACACTAGTATTGCCTACGGACTTGATACATTGGAAGAATGTCCTATATACTACATGGAAGATTGTTGGGGACAAGTCAAGCTGGTTTATCAAGCTGCTGCTCTCGCATCCAGAGGTCAAAATATCAACACCCAGGCTAGGAGGCCACCTCTTCAATGCTACGAGTGTGGTGGACCACATCGAGCAGCGGAGTGCCCTATTAGGCTGCAAAAGAATGCTGCACAGATGCAAATGAATCAAGGGAGCATGTCTGCAATGCCAATACTCACATGTAATCGTTGTGGCATAGATCACTTGATTGCCCAATGCCCCTATAACCCAAATGCGCCTAAAATCACACCCCTGAATTTGGTCGAAATTGCTAGTGTGACATCGCCAATACCACCCGTCGCACCCGCTTATGCGATTACACGGTCCATGCTTCAAGGGCCAGGCCATATCCTCGAAGAGAGAGATACCGCGTCAGTTATCCAAGCAAAGAAAAAGAAGACACGAAGGAAGAAGTCGCAGAATACGGAAAATTCAAAGCCAAGTTCCAAAACAAACATAGGAACAGGAGATGACCCCGTGTATATGAATGACCTCGAGGATGATTCAGATTCAATCGAGACAATGGAGACTAGAACCAATACCACAAAGGGAAAGACCGACAAAGAAAACCGTAACATGGAACCAAATGAAAACCGAATAAGAGAAAATCATAAAGAGCCTCTGAAAACACCACAAGTGTTTCCAAATCCAATCCAAGACCCCCAAGATAAACCGCAGGGGCAAAAAGGGAAGAATCGTAAAAAGAAGATTGAGACGTACCCAAACCCAGTAGACAAGATTAAGCAGGTGAAACATCTAAGAGGTTTAGTGGAGGAGACTCAAAGGAAACTAGAACCAGAACCCATGCATGTCAAAATTCATGACACAGTGTTTTCCACACAAGTTCATCCACCCCACATGAACCATAGACCGTTAGCCATATCTAGTATCATCCAAGAAGGGAGTGAGGACGGGACATCAGAAAGTGAGCATACACCCTTCTTGTTGGAAAGGATGTTTAACGAAGGAATACCTGATCCCATTGAGGAATATGAGATTCCATCCTCACCAGTTCCTAGTCAAGGACCTACACCCTACAAAACGCCAATGAATGTTGCCAAACTAGTGGACTTCATGTCTTCTGAGGTCCGAACCACGATCATAGCAAAGCTGTATGGAGATCCTGAGTTATTCCTTGCACTTCGAGCATTCCTTAACGGAGAGCTACGAACGGGATTACCGCAGTTTGCGCAACCAAATAGGCCTGACTCGATTATGATTGATGAGGAAAATCATGTGCAATCACTTGACTTAGATGGACACGAGTCTGTGATCGAGGTACCCATTAACGAATTAGGGCAGTATTTTGAAGGCGACGAGTCTAATGCGACCCTACCCATCACTACCAAGGGATTAACTATAAAGGGAATTCTTGATGGTGGTGCGGGAGTTAGCATCATTACAAAATATTGTTGGGAATCCATGGGAAAACCCCGCCTCAGTGTTACTAACATTGTGGTAAAGATGGCAAATGGTACCATAGCCAAACCTATGGGGATGCTCAAGGATCTTAAGATCAAAGTTCTAGGACACAAGGTACGACATACGTTCATTGTAATGTATTTCTCTAAACACCTTATGTCATATGAAATGATTTTAGGACAACCATTCATGAGGGAAGCACAAATGGTTCATGATTGGTCAAAAAATCATGTCTATTTGCAATTCCAAGACTCTGTCCTTAGAGTGGATTTGGTGACTGGTAAGGTACACCCCTTAGGGAGTAAAACCATTATTGATCATCGCTCTGACACCACAGTTCACTCGGCTCCACTACAATATTGTTACACTTGTAAGAAGGATACAGACATTGGCCAAGATTCTCCTTACATGGATGTGTTACCGGGTATGACGGAATCAGACAATGTGGATTGGGTCCACCTAGCATCAACCATAGACACTTGGGGAAATAGGGGGACGACCTGGGTAACACCTGAGGGGGATGAAATGCCTATACCCTTAAATATGCTACAAGAAATGCATATCGCTTCCAACAAGACTCATCCTAATGTAACGAAGAAAACATACAAGTGGGTCCCTAAAGCTTCTTTAGTGACCATAGCTAGTGCTAAAAAACAGAAGCCTTGTAAGAAACGTACCACTCGCTCCAAGAAAAGTAAGAAAATGTTGCGATGGATCCCTAAACAACTATTGGAAGCCCAAGGCTACTATCAAGGAAATGATCAAATCTGGGTGCTAAAACGTAGATTGTGCTCTTACCTAACACCTGACCCAAGTGAGCCCAATCCCGTAGCTCCAAAACGAATCAATGATCGTGGAAAGAAAAAAATCACAGAATGCTACACACCCGCTCCCGAGCTAGTTTGGGTACCAAAGAAAGAACGATTTGTTCCACCTAGGTCAGGAAGGGGGGAGTCCCATGAAGATTCTAGCTCATCATGTAATACATCCATAGAGGTAAAAGCTTCTACATAGCCTCCATCTATAGTAGTGGACCTCCATGAAGCTACAAAGGAATCCACACCTCCCAGTGTTCAAGAATCACCTAATGAACCACTTCAATTTCGATCCTGGGAGAGTACCTTACCACCCTTGCAGCTTGACGAGGCACCTAGGGTAATAGAAAACTATTGGCAAAAATCCTCACCTATTACCAACTGGAACAATTGGTTTCAAAGGGTGACAAGCTCATTTCAAACGGTATGATCTACCCAAGGAAGGGGGGAGTGTTTGTGGACATCCATCATTCACTTGTTTCCCTCTCAACCTTTTTCCCTGACCTCTCAATCTCCAATCTTAGGGAATGTACATATAAAGCTTTATACTCACAAAAAACAAAAAAATAAAGAGCAAGAGCAATTAGCAAACGAGTATGCACATTAAAAGTCAAAACATTGACTCAGACCTACACATGTCACATCTGGTACAGTGAAACAGAAACCTATGCTATGAAACACCTTTGATCCTCATCACTTGAGTGATGGAGGGTAGGTAAGATTAGTACGATAAGAGTGTTTGTGTTTTAGAGTTGAGAGATTAGCGAAGTTCTCTTTTCCCACTGATGTGCCTCCTAGACGTATTGTTTTTTTTTCCTAGTGTGTACAGGAGCGTGTTGCTATTGATAGGATTTGGACCTTCATGGAACCTTTCTCTCGTTCACACTTCAAATCAAGCGCGACCATCAACACAAACAGGTGTTTCTTGTCCATTAGCATTGCCCTTATCTTTTTTGCATCCATGATTGTCTGCTTTGATTGTGATTGGTAGCATAATATTCAGCGCATTGGCTTAGTATCAAACATTTAATTCAATGTAATGTTTTGTCATAATCACTTGTCTAGGTTTAAAAATCAAGCAGTCCGACTAAGCTAGTTTGACCAAGCTAGGTATTAGAAATCTTCTCTTAATACCATGGGGAATGCCTTCCTAATAAACAATGGTTACTTAGGTTCTTAATCCGATTTAGGCAGCATTGTCTGAAATGTACTAGGGATTTCTAGTGGGCTTAACCCTAGTGACCTTTAGCTTAAGTATTATAAAGGGAGTTTACTAATGTGATGAGCCTAGGGAGGGTAACAGTGTTATATGACCCCCCAAAGTTACAAAATTAAAATGCTGAAACTGAACAAACAAAAAATCAAAGTGCCACAATGTAAAATTTTAAGCTGGAAGAGAAATCCCTGCTTAAATTGGTACTTCACTCACATGTATCGCCTATGGTACTAGAGCCCTAGAGGTTCCCAGTGTGGGCGCTTTTCCTTGAAAAGCAAAGAACCCAAGGCATACAAAATAAGCACCCACATCATAATTGAATCAATGTGAAAAGACTTTGGGGGGTCAAAGAAAAAGTAATCAGTCAGGCGATGATTTCATGAGAAATTCCTTTTATCGTAGCTTAACTACAAGGTTTTCTAGATATAGCCTCTAGTCAGCCCTCGAAAATCAATACTTGGCTCTCGCGATTAAAAAACTTAATTGACCATAGAAAATTAAGAAGCTTACCCATGGTATTAATATTCGATCTCTAGTGCCTTTCGACCGTCAAATTAGCGACCCCAGACTTGTTTAATTTTCTACCTTTACATCTGTTTATGCATTTGATTACATTGCAATTTAATGTTCATTGCTAACAAATTGTTTGAAATTCTTTGACCAATCAATTTGTCTACCTAAAATTGCATATGCTTTTTAAGAGAATGCAATTACTGTGCCAATGTTGTTTGATTTTGCAGTGACTGAAGAAGGCTAAGGACAGTCATCTCAAATGCTTTTCCACCTCGACGAACCAGCTTTAACTTAATAGCTTTCGAGGACGGAATCTACATCAGGAAGGGGGGCATGTTAACCCTCACGGCACACGGACACCCTATCGCCTACGACGGACGTGTATTATGTATTTGGTAGAGTTAGGTATCGGGCTTGTCGGACCAATAGGGAAAGGTAGAGTGATCGCCGATGAGAGGCGCACTTTAACTTGGACATTCAAGGGATTAGTTGGTTAAGCATGGGCGCCCAAGTGTGAATGGGGTGAGCTCCTATAAAAGCCAACTAAACCTAATTTTTACTCATTCTCTCATTTGTGCACTAGAAGAGTGCTCTTGCTCCATCTCCATCTCCATCTCCATCTTCTTCTTCTTCACCTCCTTGTGTGTGTGTGTGTGTGTGAGAGAGAGAGAGAGAGGGAGAGTGTGTGTGCGATCGAGCATTACGAAGGCACGACGGCGGCGAAGCTGTTGAGCGCGGCACGACTGCAGCTTCTTCTTCATCGCGGCGAGGAATCCACCACGAAGGCGAGCGTAGAGCGGTGAGTGACACACCCTTTGTTCTCTTGAGCTTGCTAGTTTAGGCTTGTTGTGTGCTTGGAGCCGTTTGTGGCTCGCATACGGTGTATTGGCAAGTCCCTTGCTTCGACAGTGCGGCAAGGAGCGCACATTCACTCTCACCACCTCACACTCACCTTGTTGCATCAACTTCACACTATACAATGTGTGTAGAAATGGCCTCCTTTTATAGGCCAAAAGGGCTACCCTCTCTTACGAGAGACAGCCATGTGTAGCCCCCCTTGTGCGAATAAGTCCAAATCGGACCCTCCAATCCGCCCATGTGTGGCCGCCCTTGAGAAGACAAGTCCCCTTTTGAATTCGGCCACCGGCCACCGGCCATTGACTTCCAACCACCGGCCACTGGCCATTGACTTCCGACCACCGGCCATCGGCCAACCGACCGGTTGTTTTCCGACCACTTTCCGGCCGCCGTCCGGCCATAATATTCCTGTGAAAAGGAATATTCCGGCGAAAAAATGTCTCGGGGGCCTTCGCCCCCGAGGCTTCTAAAGTTGCCCCTGATTCTTGTCCGTGAAAATTTTGGTTTCCGGTGAGTGATTTTCCTTCACGCACGATGGATTCTCCTCATAATGGGGGCCTTACAAATGTGCGCTTTTACCACAGAAAATTACAAGGGTAAATCAAGGCTCCATACTTAACAGGGGTGAAGTAAAAGGTAAGGATAAAATGGTTTGCAAATTAAAGAAAATCTTGTATGGTTTAAAGCAAGAAACAAGACAGTGGTATTTGAAGTTCAATCGATGGATATTGGATCATGGATTCACAAGATGCAACTCAGATTACTGCGCCTACACAAAGAATTTGGGAGATGGGAAGTTCATCATCCAAATGTTGTATGCTGATGACATCTTGATTGCAAGTGCTAATATGCATGACATTAAAGACCTAAAAGAGGAGCTATTTAAATCTTTTTCAATGAAAGATCTAGGTGTTGCAAAGAAGATACTTGGTATGAAGATATCAAGGGACAGGATGAAGAAGACAATAAAGTTATCTCAAGAGGATTACATCAAGAAAGTACTAGAAAGGTTTGCAATGAAAAATGCAAAAATGGTTTCTACACCTTTGGATGATCACTTTAAACTAACCAAGGATATGTGTCAAAAGACACAAGAGGAGATAGACTATATGTCTTAAGTTCCATATGCAGTAGCAGTAGGTTCTCTTATGTATGCTATGCTCTGGACAAGGTCAGACATTGCACATGCAGTGGGAGTTGTAATTGGGTTAATAGACAACCTAGGTAAAGAGAACTGGAAAGCTGTGAGGTGGATGCTTAGGTATCTAAAATGGACAACAACAAATGTTTTGTATTTTGAAGGAACTGGTATTTTTTTGGAAGGGTATGCTGATGCAGATATGACCGGTGACAAAGATACTCAAAGGAGAACTACTAGCTATGTCTCCACGGTTGGAAACACAATAATAAGTGGAGCTTCAAAGCTGCAAAAAGTGGTCTCACTTTCTACCACCACAAAAGAAGAGTATGTAGTACTGATAGAGGCAAGCAAAGAATTATGTGGCTTCACAGATTCTTAGAAGAGCTTGGATTCAAACAAGACAATTGTGTCTTGTACAATGATATCCACAACGCTATCCATATTGCAAAGAATTCAGCCTTTCATTCAAGGACAAAGCACATTGAGGTGAGATATCACTTCATACGCACTCTTTTGGAAGAGGGACAACTAAAGCTAGGAAAGGTGCATACAAGTGAAAATCTTGCAAACATGTTTACAAAGGTGGTCAACAAGGAGAAGTTGAGATCTTGCTCATCTTCACTCAACATTCAAGGATAAGAAGCCAAGATGAAAAGCAGTCACAGGTTTGGCATGGAGATCAGTCTCCAAGTGGGAGATTGTTCAATATGGAGCCTCATTTACTCCTTGTAAATTTTTGTATTAAAAACACACATTTGTAAGGCCCCCTTTATGAGGACAAGACATCGTGCGTGAAGAAAAATCATTCACCAAAAACCAAAATTTTGACGGCCAATATTCCTTTTTGGCGGAATATTATGGCCGGACGGCCAAAAAGTGGTCAAAAATGACCGTTCAATTGGCCGGTGGCCGGTAGTCAATGGGCGGTGGCCAAATTCAATGTCTGGTGGCTGATTTCAAGATGGAATTTTCTTCTCAAGGATAGCCAGACATGGGTGCATTGCAGAGTCCAAGCTGGACTTGTCAACACAAGGGCGGCTACACACAACTGCCTACACACGACTGCTTCTCATGAGAGAGGGTAGCCCTTTTGGACTACACAAGGAGGCCTCTTCTACAGAAAAAAATAGATTGTGAAGCATTGTGGTGCATTGTGAAGTTGATGTGAGGTAGTGAGAGTGAAGCAAGGGGGGAGCTCCAAAAGTGTATAATCCCTTTGTAATCCACTTCTTGTTTTGAAATACTAAAGCCATTGAGTGGCTGCTTTCCTGTGGATATAGCCCTCATTGGGTGAACTAGGCATATCCTTTGTGATCTCTTACTCTCTCTCTCTAATCTATATCTCTCATGTGTGAAAATTATCTCTCTCCATTAATTAAACTACTCAATTATCTACTTAGCTATGTCCTATTTCCTAACATGACATATACTACTTATTCTAGTGGTATGGGACAATAGAATAGGTAGTATGTGGTGGATGATGGCAGGAATAAGTAATGTTGTTTTCCTTTCATAAATTTTTCATTTTACTACGTGTTATTTTGGACATAGAATACTAATCACTATTTTTGACAAGTATGGTTTGCAAATTTTTATCTTCACAACTGAGGACAGTTGCCTTCGAACAGAGAGGTATGTAACGGAATTGATATTTTATTATCTAGTGCAACTGACAGTTGGTGGAGAAGGCTTAACTGATCTAAGTTCTATGTGAGCACATATACATTTTGTGTACATTTTATAATTCAAGTGATCTTTATGAGATTTGGCTATTTATGATCATCTGGCTACTTTGTACTCATTTTGAGCATTCAATAAATCTATAAGTACATACGTGCAAGAGGGGAATTCTCACACTTGCACAGGGGAAGATTGCACCTAGTGCTTGTGTATTTTCCTCTCCTCTCCTCTCTTCTCTCTCGTGGTGTTCGTGTAGCTCTCCTTTCTTGGAGGTGCATCTGCACGCGCGCTTATGTTGTATCTTACTCTCTATCTCTCTATGTTCACGTAAGTCTTGGAGGACGTGTTGTGGGATTCGTTAGGTATGCAGATTCGTTTGTTTATGGTGAGAATGTGCTATTTGGGGTATTTTGTAGGACCAGCTCACCTTCGTTTGTAGCAGCTTGTGGTTATCGTTGGCGATGGAGTTCTCCATGTGGCCCTGTCGGTTGCCCTTAGGGTGTTGGCGTGGCTTTCCGTGGTGGTCTTGGTTGTGCTAGGTGCCCATGGGAGTTTAGTGGAAGGTTTTAGAAGACAGGATTGGAGCCAGCGCGACAATGGAGAGAGATACTCAGCTGATGACGTGGTATACCTTATATTCAAAGTTCCCACGCCCAAGTTTTTTGAAGGGGAGGTGGTGAGAAACGACGACGCTGTCGTTGGCCCCCTCAAGGGTGGTGTCATGAGAAAGAGATACCTTGGCTCAAGGGGTTGTTCACAAGATGTGAGGGAGAAAGGTTGGCCAAGGAGGCGCCCTAAGTGGTGGTTCATGAGAAGGTAAAAGGGGAATGTTGCTGAGGTGCATGGCTTGCTAAAAATTGAAAAGAAACTTGGATGCATTGCAAAAAATTGCAAAAAGGGCTCTAGTTGAGCAACATGAGCCAGGAAACACCATTTTTTTATTTTTTGTGCTTTGTAAGCCCCTATAAAAGGGAATTCACATGCTGTTTCAAGGGGCTTCTTGGCCAATTTGGGTTGGGAGTCATTTTTGCTTCATTGTTGAGCGTCGAGCCATGCGGTCAATTGTCAAGGTACGGCTATGGTATTTGTACGGGGCACGGGTGTTTTTGAGTGTTGATTTGGTGTCCACTAAGCGTGTGCCAATTTGGAGCCTTGTGTAATTGGTCGTGTTTTGCAAAGTGAATCCATCATTGTTGTGTAATCTGTGTTGATTTCCCCTTGCCCCTTCTCTTCTTTGTTGTGTGTGTGCTTTTGAGAGTGTGTTGGTAGTTTTGCCCCCCCGATGGTCCGTTGTGCACAGAGGGATTGAGAGAGGTTGTTTGTGGTGAAGGCCGTGAATCAAACTGCATGGGATGATTGGGCTATGTTTGTGTTGTCACTATGAGTGTGCATATGCTGGCATGAAAATGATGGTTTTCCTATGAGATTATCAATTTTTGAAGGTGAACTCTAGTGGTTAGGGGTGATGTGTATAGCCTGGGCCATAGAGAGGCATTGTGATTGTGTTTTGGGTGTGTTCCCCTATCTCCCTTCCCAAGGCCTGCAACTATGGCATCCACTTTTGCATATATCACACTATGTACATTGTAGCATTTTGGTCCCACGCATCAAAAGCATTAAGAATGAGGTAGATATTTTTAGTTTCACGTTATACATGTGTCATATCACGACATTTACCCCCTCTAAACTTGCACATTCTCCGGATTGTGCCACACATATCTTTTTGCAGCAGGTTCAATCTTCATTGAAGTCCACAAACATGTTAATTTCATCATCATCCAACAGAATCTAATGCATTGTCCTCTCTTTCTTCATCCTCACCCATAACAAGTATTTGTATCACCTCTTCTTTTGAATAACTTGATTCTCTTCCCTGCAATGGGAATCTTCATTTCTGTCCCATCCAAGTCATGCAGGGTATACGTTGCATTCCCATGTAATTGCTTGACCACATATTATCTCTTTGAAAGCCTTCTCATTGTTGAATGTTGGTTGTCTAGACTACTATCATACATCAACACCCAATCACCTTCTTGAGTAGGTCTAGGTATGAGCCTATGCCTCTTATTAAGTTTGTCTTTATTCTTTAACCTTGCATCTTTCAATCGTGCTACTGCAATCTCAATATTTTGGGCCTTCTTTATAACTATTGTATGTGTATGCATAAATCAAGAAGGTCTTCCCTACTCATTCCATCCTCCCAAGGTAATACATTCCATGTGGGAACTACATCCTCAATTGGCATTACAGGTTTTTGACCATACATCAACTCAAAAGGCATATAACCAGTAATTGAGCTATGAGTTGTACGATCAGCCCATAAAGCATAAGGCAGTAACCTAGGCTACTCTCCCATATTATCTGTGTAGGCCTTAGCCAAAAATTTAATGATAGGAGGATGTACACCCTCTAATTTTCCATTTCCTTCAGGATTGTATGCAGTAGTGAGAGCAAGTGTAAAGCCCAACCTAGAGAATGATTCCCTGGCTTTGTCAGCATCCAACTCGTCCCTGTATGCTTTTATTTTCCCAACAAAACCATACCAACTAATTACATCATCCAGGAGGAACTTACATATAAGACCAATTTAGGAATAATGGGAAAAATTCAAGTCCTATTTTTTGAAATGATTCATCTAATTGGAGATATTTAGTCAATATACAGGAGCCAACCATGTAATATGATACTCTAATTATTGTAATGATTTATCCTTTATATATGCATACCGAGAATCTTTTAGTATATTTTGGAATCATTTTGCTAATATTGTTCATTGTCACATAAAAAATAACTTCAAGTCAGTCAAAACTTGACATGCTAAAGTTTGACTACTCACAAGTAAAGGATCTATTGGAAGAACAAAGGATATCATTCTCCTATTTTAGAGGTCAAACTATAGAAAATTCAAGTTCTTGACTTTTAGAAGTTTGCAAAGGAGCTGCATTTTTCTTGCAAAATGGTATGAATTGTGAGCCTTAATACAAATCTATCATCTAAAGTATCATCTAAAGCCCTAAGAGAAAGCCTCCCCTCATTCAAGTATGTGATGGTCAGGAGGCAAGCTTCCCCCTCATTTACATATATAATAAGAATGAGGTTCAAACTTAAGTTCAAACCTCCATGCTTGTTAATAGGTACAAATCCCACAAGCCTCCATGCTTCCCCCTCATTTACATATATGATGAGCATGAACAAGCATGGAAGCTCCATGATCTCCGCTCATTTACATACATATTGAGTACAACAAGCATGGAGGCTCGAACTTGTTAAGTATGGAGCCTCATTTACCCTTGTAATTTTTTGTGGTAAAAGCGCACATTTGTAAGGCCCCCATTATGAGGAGAAGCCATCGTGCGTGAAGGAAAATCACTCACCGGAAACCAAAATTTTCACGGCCAAGAATCATGGGCAAATTTAGGGGCCTCGGGGGCGGAAGCCCCCGAGACCTTTTCCGCCTCCGAGACTTTTTTTTCCTCTCCGGAATATTCCTTTTCGCCGGAATATTATGGCCGGACGGCGGCTGAAAAGTGGTCGGAAATCAACCGGTCGGTGGCCGGTAGTCAATGGCCGGTGGCCGATGGTCGGAATTCAACGACCGGTGGCCGGTGGCCAAATTCAATGGCCACTGGCAGAATTCAAAAGCGGATTTGTCTACACAAGGGCGGCCATACATGGGCGGATTGGAGGATCCGATTTGGACTTATTCACACAAGGATGGCTACACATGGCTGTCTCTCATGAGAGAGGGCAGCCCTTTTGGCCTATAAAAGGAGGCCATTTCTACACACATTGAATAGAGTGTGAAGTTGATGCAACAAGTTGAGGGCAAGGTGGTGAGACTGAAGCAAGGCGGGAGTTCCATTAAGAGTATAATCCCTTTGTAAACTACTTCTTGTTTTGAAGTACTAAAGTCATTGAGTGGCTGCTTTCTCGTGGACGTATCCCACATTGGGTGAACCACGTACATCGTGTGTACTCTCTCTCTCTCTACTCTATAATCTCGTGTATGTAAATTTGTCTCTCTCCATTAAGTAATCTACTCAATTATCTATTTAGCTACGTCTTATTCCTAATAGAACTTAAGTTCAAGCCTCCTTGCTTGCTAATACGTACAAATCCTACAAGCCTCCATGATTCCCCTTCATTCACATACATGATGAGCATGAACAAGCATGGAGGCTCAAACTTAAGTTTGAGCCTCCATGCTTACTAATAGGTACCAATCCCATACTTTCCTAATTTGAGTTAAAGATATTATAAGCTTGGCAACTAGTTTCATGGTGGTGCTAGCTCAAAACATCTTAGACAAGGATAGAGATCTTCTCAAATCATCCATGTGGAGGTGCTCTTTACTAGACACTTCCTTACTGACCTCTTATTAGCTTACACATCAAAAGAATGATGTGTTGATGGAGGTTGTCACCTTATAGTTATAGAATGAATGGCCTCCTAATGTGAGTTTTACCAAACACCGAGCAAAGTTTTCCGAGCAACCTATAGTCCGAGCGACTAGTGTGAATAGGAGGGTGGAATGTAGTGCTTGAGAAAAGTGTGCCTCAACTTAGCCTTATAATAGAGAAGGAGAAAATCCAGCTGAAAAGTTTAAGAAAATGTATTTAAGTTGCAAAAAATGTAGGTTAAATTTCCTCAATGGATTTACTCGAACACTGGTGGAATGCAAGGATAGGGAACCTCGTCTGAAATTGACTCTCCTTGCACTTAGTGTTGGCCGCCTCCACATGCGTTGCCAACTTCCCAACACACCCGTGTTGCAACTCATCTTCCCCAACGGTTTTTATTCGGTAGCATTTCTATCGCGACACATGTCTTCCATCTAAACTGCCTTCAAGGGTGCACGTCCGCGCGTGGAGAGATAGATAGTTAGATAGATAGATAGATAGATAGATAGAGAGAGAGAGAGAGAGAGAGACTCTCTTCCCCGATGGTTTGTATTCGGTAATGTTTCTATTGCGACACCTACCTGCCATCTAATTGCCTTCAAGGGTGCACGTCGGTGTGTGGTGCTAGAGAGAGAGAGAGAGAGAGAGAGAGAGAGAGAGAGAGAGAGAGGCTCTCATGGCGGTTTGTATTCGGAAACGTTTTTGCCACAACCCCTACCTGCCATCTAACTGCACCATCTAAAATACCTTCAAGGGTGCACGCCAATGCGCAGTGGGTAGAGAGAGAGAGAGAGAAAGAACGGAGGAGGCGGTATTGGCCATGCAAAAGGAGGCGGTTTGTATTCGGAAACGTTTTTGCCACAACTCCTGCCTGCCATCTAACTGCACCATCTAAAATACCTTCAAGGGTGCACACTGATGCGCAGTGGGTAGAGAGAGAGAGAGAAAGAACAGAGGAGGCAGTATTGGGCATGCAAAAGAAGAAGAAATGGAGCAAGGAAAAGCAGAAGGAGAAGCTCCACAATATTATGGTTTTGCTTGATGAGGTTCCTTATGATAAGCTTCTCTCTAAGGTTCCAAAGTACAAACTTATTACCCCATCCATCCTGTTAGCTCGATTAAGGATGAACGGATCACTTTCTTGCGAAGCTATAATTAGGGACTTAATGGCTATAGGCACCATATTTAGGTTTATAGTTGCTCATCAATGTTCAGGAAAAATCATTTTTCCAAACATACAAAGTTCCTTTCCTTGAATTTGCCAAGAGGAAATTTTAGCGAATTAGGTTACATTTTTTATTTTTTGCACTATTTTTCTCTATTTTGGGGTGGAATTTCTCCTTTTCCTCTTGCTCTCAACCGGCATTTTTGAAATTGAAAACGACAACCTATTAAGTTGAGACACATTTTTCCAAAACATTGCTGCTCATGCAAATGAACAGATATGTACTAGTTTCTCTATGGAGATTCTAACTTTGTCACTCTTGAGAGGCAAAGGTTACTGGCGGAATTTTTCCTTGAATTTTGAATGGAGATGGTTTTGCCTAAAAGGAGAGAGGAGAAGAAGATGAGAATTTTAACATCTTAGGAAACTATCCCAAGAGATCTTAAATATCTATCCGATGAGGATAGTTGAACTCAATACCTGTTATTCAAGTGGGAAATGGCATAACCAATCTACCACAATTGGGCGATTGAAAAGCTATACCATTTTACTCTTTTTATTAGCGCGCACACACCCAACCTCCCCCGCCCTCCCCCACACTCCCCCACCCCGAGAAGAAGAGAATTTAACGCGGTAGGAAACTATCACAAGAGAACTTAAAGATCTGTCCAACGAGGAGAGTTGAACCTGCCCTTGAACTGTCGTAAAGTGAGTGAGAGAGAGAGAGAGAGAGAGAGAACCTGCCTTGAACAACTGCTCGAAAAAACCTAGGTTTAGTGTAATCCTACCTACAAATTTTGAAATTTACCTCTAAATTTTATATTTGAAGATGAGGAGACCTTTTTTTTTAAAATAGTGTAATTCGGTGTAAAACCTTCAAATTTTATCAATTTAAATTTTACGTCTATTGTTTCACATGTCTGCCAAGTTTTTGGAAAAAAGTTTTTTTCGAGCGCTGCTTTGAACTGTTGTAAACTGTGCGCGCCGGCGCGCGGTGCTAGAGAGAGAGAGAGAGAGAGAGAGAGAGAGAGAGAGCTGAGAGTAGCCCACATAGATCCGTCAGAAGCGATTCTAAAGGAGTTAAAGCATGACTTACCATAGGATGGTTTTGCAGCTCCATGACAGAAGCCGTCTCCTGAGGCGCCTCTAAGCTCCAAACCTGTCTCACAGCCATGCCAAGAAACCAGTATGAATATTCATGGAAAGCATGCTCAGAAGGCCATTTCCTTCTTTAAAAGTAGGCACACATTGGGACACCAATCACATGTACTGCAAATGAAGCCCTTGAAGAAGGGCTCGTTATCATGACTGATAAAGCATAAAGAGCGTCCAATTTGCGATAGTCATTGCTTATTGCTTTTTCATGGATTTGGACTCTGGTGTTTTGCATAATGGCGGTGATCGTCCCATCTGTGCAGATAGCTTGGACTAGGGAACATTCAATACAAGAAGACCAACATACTCATATTGATGGCTGTTGGGCAATGCAATTATATGGGCTGCTTGCTTGTCTTTGCTTGCTGGGTTTCTCCTAGCTCGTCGGTCATGCAACAAGACTACGCAAGGGCATTAGTAAGATCTTGCCCTGGGTCCTATAGCCACCTCCACTTGGTTTTTCAAGTCTGAGGACCTCCCATTCGATGGTTCATCGCCTGCAGCAAACAAGCCTGATTCTGATTGGGCCTTTTGGCAGCAAAGGATGCCATCAGAAAGCCCTTATCGCATTTAGCTACACGCAAGAGCATTGGCCTGGAACTAATCAACACCTGTGCGATTGGTCTTCATTCTGATGCATGCAGTCGTTCACATAGCCAATCATGGGAAGACAGGGGTGTGGTGGGGTAAGTTGGGCCAGGCTACACTATTCTGCCAAATGGAGCTTGCGAACGGCTCATTTGCAAAGGATAACAGATATAGAGATTAGAGAGAGAGAGAGAGAGAGAGAGAGAGAGAGAGAGAGAGAGAGAGAGCAGGTGATAGAGATAGAGACAGAGAGATTAGCGAGAGAGAGAATATGCCTATCAACCGAAAAAAGGCAAGGACAAGAAGGAGAAGGATGGGGAAGGTGGTGGACTTGGGTTGACACTGCTATGGGTGGGAGGTTTGGTTTGTGCATGGGCAGCCGTAGCTGAGCTGGCCTTCAATCCATGGATGAAGCAGCTAGGGTAGGGATCAAGAAGTCTCTTCCCGACTACAATGTGGATGACGAGCTTGACAACAACAACAATGCCACCTCCCCTATCCCTCCTCAACCTAATGAGGGCAACCCACAATCCAAGAAGGCTGCACCCGCTAATGACAATCTTCCTTATTGAGCCTAGTGCAATAAATCAATGTTGGTCTTCATTCACGAGGGGTCCACAATTCTTTAGCACGCCCAAAACGTCCAGATTTTGAGGTCTTTGTTGCCGCAACCATCTACTGCATGTCATCAGACATTCATAAGTTGAGGAAGCTTCCTTTGACAGATCACGACCTCCACCTCTTTGTTAGTGTTAAAATTTGGAATCATGGGTGACTTTGTACTTCACGAACTTTTTGTCTTGCTTATATAAGTATTGGTGCGATTTGTTTTAGAAAGAGAGAGTGAGGGAGAGAGAGAGAGAGAGAGAGAGAGAGAGAGAGAGGGAGGAAGGGAGAAATTGAGTGTGTGTACGTGTGTGTGTGTGTGTTTTCTCATGTGCCTTGAATCGACGTTAAGGGCACACACCGACACGTGGTGCTAGAGAGAGAGAGAGAGAGTGTGTGTGTGTGTGTGTGTGTGTGTGTGTGTGTGTGTGTGAGAGAGAGAGAGAGAGAGAGAGAGGGAGAGAGTCTCCAACATGACACTCAAGGAAGCGCAACAGTAGGCCGGTGACTTGCGAGGATGTATGCCGTATGCGGATCCACCAAGAAGATTTTGAAAGATTTACACTATCATGTAGATTATTCATTCCCATAGTGATCGTGATAACACAATCTCAACACAATGAGCTTTGAAGGTAGAAGGTGTTATGGTTTTGGAATGATATTAGGCTTCATGAAGAATCTGCACTAGCTTCATGAAGACGGTGCAAGTGGTGAATCCTAAGGGGCACAGGGCAAAGAATAAACAATCGAAAGGCGCGCAATTGGCACAAAGGGTGAAGAATCCTAAGGGGCATAGGTCATAAGAGAGGGAAGAATCTAGAGGATACAAATTAAGTCCATAGCTATATCTCCTAGCAGATGGTGTCTCTTGCTAGTGTTAGCATATGGGAAAGCACTATGTGCATGGCTACATCACAACAAATAAGGGGGTGCCCCACAATCACTATGATGGTCCCCTCTCTTTGCAACAAGCCAACAAATGACCTACTCCTGCAAATATGACGAAGGCATCAAGCCAAAACTCGATGCAAATCAAAGATTGTTTACCTACTCTATACGCATGGTCAAGTTGTGCATCTTGAGCCCTTGATCAGTCTCCAAATTGGAGGAAAGTTCAAGCTAAAAGAAGATACCTAGGAGTTGGAATTACAACATTCTAGCTAGATTTTAAGCATGGTTTGAAGAATAAGAAAACAAGGAAATGCTTCAAATTTTGACCTAATAATCGACTAGTTTTAGTATGCCCTTATTTTCTTCAATTACAAAAGTGTGTTTTTGGCAAGCCTTGGGCTGGGACACCATCTGAAAACACTGTTATTGGTATGTGTCCATGCGATCCTATTTAAGGGCCTGGTCATGTTCAAGAAAGTCGGTTATTCTCTTTCAGTTAAACCATTGAGCTTCCTCCTTGTAAACATGGAAACCAGAAGTACAAGTAAAAATTTACAAATTTGTAGGATTTTTGAACTATTTTTTTATATTTTATCGATATTTATTCCCTTTCAAATGTTTGTAGTCCAGTAATCTTGATTTTGATGAATCAGCTCAAGGTTAAGCTGAGATAGACCTTTCCCAAACATGGATCCAATAGAGGCGTGACATTGCAGGTAGGAGGACTATAGGTATTTGTAGCCCTTGCACACAAATGCACCTATCTAAGTTTGCAAACGGCTGGCATTTGTGTACGAGGGCTACAAAGGCCAATATTCCCCGTACCTCCAATGTCAAACCTAGCTAGCTAAGCAAAGACAATACAATAGAAGCACATGATGTTGCCACACTTCACAATGTGAGAATAATAGGGGGAGCAATGATGGCTTCTTGTGACAAAATTACTCACCCTATTAGTAGAAACAGAAATTTTGTGCCCATACCAAACCTACTTGTGTCAATCCAATAGAAAGTTATGATGTTGAAAAAAATAAAAAAACTAAGAGAATGAGAAGCTCTTTTTTATAGGAGAATTTTTCAAAACAATTTTGTTTTTGTTAATGTGGATCTAGCCTTGTGTTCTAATGCTAAATTTTGTCTTTATAGCTATTTTCCATGGGCCCTACATTTGTAACCACACCTAAAATAGGAAAAGTTATTCTTTTTTATGGGAGCGTTCTACCACTACTCTAAGAATCGAAAGAGGTTTCTAGCTTTACACAATTCAAATTGGTCTAAAATTGAGAAAAAGGCTTCTGGAATGGACACAATCAAAAGTGTTTGCAAGACTCATGCTTGTGCAAAATTGCTAGTATCTTTATGCTATTATTAGCAAATATTTCTATTTTACAGCCATCACTAGCTCATTATACTTGCATATTAGAGGACTTGCAACTCATAAACAATCGTCGTGAAGTTGCATACATTGTAATAGCACTATATATCTTTCTACTGACATGTCACAAAATTTCAATTTTGGGCATTGCTAGCTTAGTGTCTACTTATTAGTGATTGTATATATATAAGCTACAACAAAATATTGAAATCACGTGAAAAATAACAGCTCTATCCGCACCCTTGGTCTGTGTGCTAAAAATTAAGAGAGCTCCTTTCTTTTTTGTTATTGTAGCTTGCTCTTTTGCTCGGTTTAGAGATTGCTCGGAAAATCTTGCTCAGAGTTAGGGATCCTTCCTAATGTTGGTGTACATCATGAGTCACATTCAACACCTCTTAGCACAACACCCACTGGTGGGATGGTGCACATCGCAACTCACATCGCAACTCAATCTTGCTCGGAGTTAGGGATCCTTCCCTAATGTTGGTGTACATCATGAGTCACATTCAACACCTCTTAGCACAACACCCACTGGTGGAATGGTGCACATCGCAACTCACATTAAGCACCTCTTCCAAACCATAATTTGAGTGGGATATGAGAGAAAAGTTTGGTAGAAAAGGGACCTTGCTTTCAATGGTGCACTCATCCTCACTTGCATTTGCAGCTCCATCATTGCCATCGGCATTTGAATGCATGTAAGAGACCCAATACCTAATATATATAACTAAGGTGTCATTGTCACTATTGGAAGACTATGGCACTAGACTGAAATGGTGGGATGGTGATGGCACTCGATTGATTGGTGTTGAAAGAAGATGCACTGTTAATCTAGGATATTAAGCACTAGACAAGAGTGATCCCCATAAGCCGCATAACTAGCAACACTTGCTCATGCGTATAGAGGTAAAATGACCTATTATGCACTATACTCAACCAAGCTATCATAACTTAAATTTCTACACACTTGACCAAGATGTCACGACTCAAAGGATCTGCTACAGAAGACGTATGACAAGGCTCACTCATTAGCAATATGATACGGCCTCTATTCTAATGAGTGATGGCGTATTATAGTTGGCAAGTGGTGCAATGATGGTGGTGGTGGTAATTAAGAGATAGGGAGGACAATTGCAACTAGACGAGAAGGTAGAGACAGTCATCAATGGAGGAGTGCAAGTTTTGATGAAGGTTCTTAAAGCGGAGGTACAGATCGTGGAGATGAGGGCGAAGATCTAGGAGAGCACAAGTGTGGATGAGGTAGCACGAACCCACACAACCACCTTAACGCCATGGCTGATGCATGATCGGCTCATCTCAGGCTGTGTAGTTGCTAAGCTGATGATCTAAAGCAACAGGTGAAGAGCTGGAAACACCCTCCTTCGGCTGATGCGTGCTCCACTCATCTCAAGTGGTGCAGTTGCTAAGATGATGATCTGAAGCAATAGATGAAGAGCTGGAAATGCCCTCCTTGACAAAGTTGGCATCCTCAAAGTTGTGAAGGAACGGTTGCTCCAGCTCCTCCTGAATGCCCGGCCTCCACTCCTGCCATCTCACAGCCTGCGCGACCTTACCTCCGCCTGAGGGCTCACAGCCTGCGTAACCTCCTTTGAGTGCCTGCAATAGCCCCTCCATGGACGCGGGCTTGAGCGTGAATCTGTCAAACATTTGTCATCAGACATTAGCTATCCTGACTGTCAGCAACCTGAATTGCCAGGCGAGCTGGCTTGAAATTCAAATTAAAGTAATAAGTGCATCTTGAAAGTTCAAAATTTGAATTAAAGTGGAGCTCGGTAACCTTCACTTTTAATTTTTGTCATTATTCGTTTCAAAAGTTTGAGTTTTGTCGTGTCTTGTATTTTTGGTGTATTTTCTGGAGCACAATGGCCCCACCATAAACCATAATCTTTTTGAATTTTTTTGAGTCACATTGGAGAATTGGTGCTCCTCTAAATTTTAGATCCTTGTGCCTCGCCCTCAAGTTTGAGCCTTGAGCATTAGCAAAGAGCCTCAAACCACAACACAACTCTTTATCCTTCATGTTTGGCACAAGTAGTCCTCCTCTATACTTTAGAGCCTTGTGCCTCACCCCTTGAGCATTGGCAAGGAGCCTCAACCCATAGCCCTCCACACTAGCCTCCATGTTTGACACAAGTTGTTTTCCTCTAGACATTAGAGCCTTGTGCTTCACCCTCAAGTTTGAGACTTGAGCATTGGAAAGGAGCCTCAGCCCACAACCCAACAAACTAGCCTGATCAAGTTTGAAGCCTGAGCATTTGCAAGGAGCCTCAACCCACAACCCAACATACTAGCCTCCATGTTTGAGACAAGCCCAACAAACTAGCATGATCAAGTTTGAAGCTTGAGCATTGGCAAGGAGCCTCAACCCACAACACAACATACTAGCCTCCATGTTTGAGACAAGTAGAATAGCAAAAAGCTGGAAACTCATGTGTTTGTAGGGAGCCGTAGTCTAGATTTTGACCCTCAAGATGATGTTTGGTACAATCTTTGTTTTGGGAGCAGCACGGCCTTAAAATTGAAGATTTTTTTGCTTCTTACAATGCTAGCCTCATGAAAATAAGTTCTTTCTTTCTCTTTTTGGTGACACAAAGTGGATTACCTAGAAGCATGAAGTGCATCCAAAACTTTGAGCTTCAAATGTAATACATGTTTGACAATTGTTGCATGTCTGCATATAATTTGGTAGATACAAATAACACTTGTGAGTGCATCATAAAAACACTACATTTCATTCAAGAATTGGAGATGCTAAAGTGTGCATCCTAGACCGAGTTCACCTCTCCTAAAAAACTAGAGACAAGAAGAATTGTTCCATTTTAGTGAATTTTTCCAGAATTCCTAAATTTGAGTTATATTCCTTCTTTAACATTTTTTTCTTAAAGCATGACCTTCAACTTGGTTGGTTAATTCTTCACATGCAAGCACTATGTATCTCATTTTCCATAAGCCCAATGGCATTGTAACCAAACCTACTACCCAATTATAATGCATGGGCAATGGGTAAGTAGGGTGCAACCCATAACGATGGCATACATTTGAATACATATGATAGGTGTGGCATGCATGTCTAACCTCACCATCCTATGTTATTGCAGTATTAGCGAGAACCATGATTAAATTGTCAATCCATGGGATGAAGCTGATTCGACTAGTGTATAGAGGCTACAAGAGGTTGTCAATATCTTGGAAACCAACTAATAACTCGCATCTAACTCAAGCTACACTCAAGTGACTGAAATCACCAAAAGCCAATCGCGAGCCAATCGCTCACGACAAACAAATCACATTCATTACAGCATCAAATGACATCCAAACGTAATGAAAATTTTAGGACGAGTTTATAAGACCTAAGCACACATGATTATGGTTTCAAACCCTACTGTAGGTCAAGTGTCAAAATCGTGATTATTAACAGCAGTGGATTTTTGACCTAGTCGTTTTTGACCCAAAATGCACCCAAATGCTTAGCAATGATGCCCCAATACCTCGCCTATGCTTGGTTTTTTAGTTGAAAATGTAAATTCTAGTTATGATGAAATTAGGCCGCAGGTTGGCGACACCAAAATTTATGAAATACTATGATGTGTTTACATCAATGCTTAGAGCTCTTACCTGCGGTTGCAATGCAACAAATGAGACTGCAATGTGATACTCGGCGAGGGAATAGGAAGCGCGAGAAGGAGAGAGGTGAGCGCTGTTAGCTCACACTGTGTATTTCATTATCCAAAAACTTAATAATAACTTATTGAAATTGTCTTTTTTACCTTAGCCAAGGTTTTTGGTGGTCAAAACTAATAATCTGGGAATTCTACCAAAGATGGGTAATGACAGGTTGATACATTCTGGAAGCTTGTAGCCCCAGCTCATCAATTACAAAGTTTATCCGAGAAAATAGGAGTTACAATATTCCCAATTTATCAAAATAATAAGTGTTTTACAATGAGAACTCCGAAAAATGGTATCCGTGGTATCCATGTTATCTTGCTGCTAATATTCCCCCCCTCCTCACCTGTGTTGTCCCTTGAAACAACTTGATGGGTTGAAGTAGTCTTCGGGCTGGCGGCTGGCAAGGCGGTCTTTAAGCGCATTCAGTGCCTTTTGGTATCTGATTTTTTGCTCTTTATCAGGCACTTGCAAGAACTGCATAGTTACTCTATTTTTCAGCTCCACTATTGAGTAGCCTACAAACCTTGATGTGAGGTTGTTGATCAGTGGTGCAAATATCTTCGTTCGCCAAGTGAAGAATCCCGAATCCCGTGTAGAACGCTTTCTCGAACGCCAGCATATTGTGAGAAGGTAAAAACATGCATCTGGCGTAGAAGCCATAGAGGACTTCTTGGGAAGGTTGGCCACTAAGATCATAGCACAACCCTTTTCTACCCTCGAGGATGACATGCAAGGGGTGCCTGTTTTCTCTGGCTCATTGAACATTGTGATGCAGGTGAGAAGCATTTGGCATATTTTGAATAGCATAGCACATGACAAATCTGGGAGACTTTTAAAGAATGACATGGCTCCCTTTAGGGTTTTGACCATGTATTCTTCAGTCGGCTATCCTTTTTCTAGAGTTGGCAATCTCGGGTAATTCAACCAAGCTGGCCTCTTCTTTAGTAGTGCTTCATGTGCTATCTAGGTCCTTACTCTTGGTACAAGACAGAAGGTAGGATCCTTTTGTAGGGATGCACGTGCTCTTGTGAACAGAATCAAGTACCTTAGATTCTTGTTCAGCCAGCTCAACCTCCACTTCGAGTGGTCGTGACCTACACCCTCGAATTTCATGTCGGTGTAAAGACTTTCTTTAAAGTGCAGTAGCTCCACTTTAATAAGAGGGTAGGGTAGGGATTGTTGGTGCCATTGCACATTTATTTGATTGGGAGTGAGTTGTGTGACATTGACAGAATGAAGCACTCTCAGCTCCCAATCCATTGCTGCCTTCCATTTCTCATCTACCTCTTGTGTAATTCTTTCCTTCAATGCATCTTCTTCATCTTTTGAGATTTGGACCATTGGCACCATGTGTGCTTCTGTAATGGGTACTTGAAATTCTTCCTTGCCACTCAACTCTACTGCCGACTGTGTCTCAGTAAATGATACTGAGGGGATTTCTATATGAGGTTGCTCCAAAGTACCTACCTCTTCTTATGTTTCTATCCTTCCCACTCTCAGTAGTTGGTTGACTCATTTGAGTTCAGTTATCTCCTTCAGTAGCTCATCTTCTCTTTGGACCCGCATCAAAGCCAGGTATCTGCACTGAGACTCTTCCAACTTTAGCTCCATCTCAAGGTCTTTATTTTTTTCTAATGCCTTGTAGTCCTCGTCTGTTCCTCTGATCGAGGCGATGGCTAGATTTTTTCGTATTTGCCGTAAGAATATCACTTGATCATTGATCCTTTGTTTTGAGTACTATAGGGAAGAATTTGCTACAGCTAATTGTACCTGGATCTTTTGAGCTGATAGGGTTGTAGTGAGAAGTTCATTTGTAACTTTCGTCAGCTAATTATCTTTTGCTTTGCATGCATCTGACAATTTTGTGAGCAACTCACCCAGTTCCTCCATTTCTTTTTGTTGCTGGAGTGTGTCAATCACCATCTCTAACTCTTTGGTCCGTGTGCTACAGCCAAGTTCTACTGAGCGAAGTCGTTCTATCACCTCCTCCATTTTCTTAGCATACTCATTTACTTGCAGGATGACCATCATTCAATTCCCAATCTTCACTTTGTGTTAGTTGTCTGGATGTTTCTGTAGATTCTTTTACCTCTGGCTGCGTCATGGCTGCTGGTTGTTGTTGTTGCCCTTCTGGCTGTTGATCTTTTTCTGTGGTGCCTTGACCTTCTCTAGCTGTGTGGAGGTAGAGGGTGTTTCCTCGGCCGCTTGTTCTCTTGGATGCTCAAACTTTGCATTGGTCTCTTCCGGTGCAGAACTGGCTGCCTTATCCATCTCTGGCTCTTTCTCTATTTGTTGCTCTTGAGTAGATGCAGCTGCTTGTTGTGCTGATTTTATGCTTCTGGCTATTCAGGTTCTTGTGTAGATTCAGCTGTTTTTTCTTGTTTAGGTTCTACTTCTTTTGTTGGCTCAGTTGTTGTGGTTTTAATTGTCGGTGATGGTGGTGGGATTGACATTGGGTGGTCTTGGTGTTCAGACACAGGAGAAGAGATGCGGGGAGACACTCACCTTGAGCATGATGTGCTTCTCCTTGTGCAGTGGCTTCCTCTGCTTGCTCCTGATGTTCTACCACCTCTGTCGCTTTTGTGGCCGCTTCTTGTGCTTCTTTTAGTTTTAGAGCTTTTGATTCTTGGTACATCTTTTCCAAGGATTCCGTTGGATCTTCAAACTACTTCCTAGTGTGATACTTTGTTCTAGGCCCTTTAAGCTCAATAGTCACCCACTTTTCCGGGTCCTTTCCTTATGCTTGGCAGCTGCGTTGGTATGAGTGTTTCTCTCTTTCAAACCACGCTTGCTTCTGTATAGGCTCCTCCTGATGTGCTTCCACGACTTTTCTCTTCATCTCTTCTATGCGCGCTCTCCTTTCTTTGTTATAAAAGGTTTCACTGTTGTGCCATAGCTTGTATGATCTTTTGGTAGATCTTGTAGCTCAAGGAGATGGTTGAGCTGACACTATCCAAATGTTTTGATCTGGGACAGGTGGTAGGTTGTTGGCCATGCCAATGGCATGGTATGAAATTCTTGTCAACACCTCTAGTGTACCCAGGTATGTAATCTTTCCTTCTTTCTTTGCTCCTTTTAAAGTGGTCAAGACATTGTGTGCGTGGTCCATCGGTTGCCTAGTTGTTGACTTGAGGACTTGCGTGAAGGTAGTGGCAACCGCATGATTTGGCGTTGTATACCTTGGTGGCCTCTTGGCGAGGAAATGGAAGTGCTGGTGGTATAACCTTGCTGGCTCTTCAACCTGTTTGTGAATAAGGTTTGCAAAGGTGGCTGTGGCAATTTCTTTTGTGAAATTTCCAGCCATCTTCCTATCCGTTGCCCTGATTGTCATTCCTTCTATGGGCAGTCTAAGTGCTTCTACTACTATCTCCTTGGTGATCAACACTTCAAATTTATTACCTTGAGGGTCAAAAATATGCGGGGTTCCATCTTCTTTGATCGTGGACAAAAGCTCATAATATTTTTGGAAGTCCCACTCCACACGACTCTTGTTCATAGAAATCTCTGAGTCCTAGCCTGCGGTTGGCTTCTTTGGTTTTAGGCTTTGCAGCGACATCATACACTTCTTTTGGTAGGAGTTGTAACTCTACCATATAGCCCTCCTCGCTCTTGAATCTTCCACTGAATACTGTGGTATGGTGCTCTTCAAGCTGTTCTTTTGAAAGATAAGTTGCCTTGGCAATTTTGATTGAATCGGGGTCTAGTTGGTATGCTGGTATGTCTTGCAGCTTTTCTTTTTGGTTGAGTTTCTTCTTGGCCCTCTCAGCTGCTTGCATGGATTCTATTCAATGAGAATAGAGTGTCAAACTTAGCAGATTTGACAGATTTTTCTTTGAAATGTCCTTTAGTCTGAAATGTTGACAATTTTTGTCCAATTTGCTTCAAATCAATTTTTGAACAAGCATAGATGCATAAAAACACGCAAGGAACAAAATTGTAAAGTCCAAACAAAAATTTGCAACCAAAGTAAATAATCACGATTATTTACAGAGCTGAGTAATTTTTCCAACTTTTTGCAAACTTGGCATCATAGGCTTCAAGTATATACCAAATACATACTCTGAGTGAAATATGGGCTCATTTGGATGCATAGGGTGAAAATGGTACCAAATTTTGGCTTTACATCTATAAAACAATAGATATGAAGGAAATTTGAGATTTTGAGCTCCAAATTGGTTCAAACTTGGCTAGTGGGCTTAGCACATCATGTACTTTGGATGTATGATGGCAAAATAGAAAAATTCCCCCATTTTGGCATGAAAGTAAATAATCGTGATTATTAACTTTTCTACCCAAATCAACAGTGTTTGGCGCATTTTGGTTCTACACATTGTATAAACCTTGAATATAGGATATGAGGTGATTTAGATCAAGAAATGTGACCCATAACCCAAAAATTGGCTTGCAAAGACTTTTTTGCTTTTTTTTTTTGGCAATTTTCCAAATTATAGGTGCTCATTTTGACTCATACTTGATTTTTGGCATGTAATAGGTGTGTACACATGATAGGTGAGGTGATGAATCTACAATTTCCAAGCAAAAATAGTGCAAAAGTAAATAATTACGATTATTTACAGCAGTCACAATTTTCTTGCAAAACTTAAAATTTTTGACATAAACACATTCTATGGACCTAAAACAAGTCCTAAATTCAATTTGGTCAAGTTTGGTCTTGCCGGAATCACTTTGTGCTTTGTCAACTCTAAATTCTATGATTTCTGTGACTACACTGCGTGTTGAGTTGGTGAGTCACTTTTAACACTAGAATGGTAACCTAATAGGACATAAAAGTGTCCTTTTAGGGTTTTGGGAAAAATGTCCAAAACCATATTAGATCCACTCATTTTGAAAAATCCTTTCATGAGCTTATAGTTCAATAACTACTACATATGAAAAAAATAAGAAACTTGTAATTTTTCTCATCCCTTGGTCACTACAAGCTTCCAAAGTTGATGCACCAGTGCATTTTTCCCAAAACAGCAATTTCTTACGATTGATTGCATATAAATAAGAGTGGGGATTTTTGTAGGAAATGAGATAAAATGCCCCGTTAACTTCAATGGGTTGGTGACCAAAACATATGGTTGCTTTTACCTCACTAAATTTTTTTTGGGCAAAAAAAATAGGTACAAAAAAGTTACATTTTTGCCATTTTGCGGACCTATCATCAAAGTTTCTATAGTCACGCTCAATAGAGCATGTCAAAAGGATAATGGATCTCTTACAATTGGAACCTTGGGGGCAATGATAAAGTGCTAAATAGAGCAAACATGAAAAAACTGGGTTTAGCATTATGACCTCTAGAAACCCATAGAAACTACTCAATATCTAGCCAAATTTGTAGTCTATGATTAGATATGGTTACTACCTACAAAATACACACAATTGGCCTAAGAAACTAGCAATATTGAGAAAGTTATACTTGCTACTCTAAAATGTATCGTATTCTTCAGCAATCAAAAAACTCAACCATCATCATATACTATGCTATATAGCATATTAGGTCCCCCAAAACTCAAGGAAGATTAGCTTTATGTTATATATTACACTTACACAATCAAAATTGAATTTGGATATCAAGAAAGCCCCCAAAAAAATCATACAAGTGCTAATTTTGGCCAAAAAACAGGATTATGCAATTCTTGTAAATTGGTCATAACTTTCAATTTTAACACTTAGCTCTCCCTACAAGCATCAAAACATGTTGAGAACTATGAAGGCCTAACCTCTAGCCATCTAAACCTCACAAACATGAAGTTTAGAGTGGTATAGTTGCCAAAATTGAAAAAAAGGCAAAAACAGGACCCGTTTTTTCACACAGTTTAGGTTCAAAAATGTTGTGCAAGAGTAAGGTTAATGGTGAGATCGATACTCCAAAAAAATGCTAAGTTTTTTTCAGCTCATAAGGCAACTTTGTTGATATATAGCACCTAGAAATCCATTCTCATACTCTTCAAATAATTCAAGCAAAATGGTCACTTAACAGGACACAAAAGTGTCCAAGGACATAAAAGTGTCATGTTACCATTCTAGTGTTAAGGCCTTGGACTTGTCCGCAACATAGTCGTGAAGCAACTCTTCCACTTTTGGCTCATTTGGAGTCAATTTGACCTCGTATGTCGAATTTGATGCTTTGTAATCTTCGAGCCATTTTCTGCTTTTTGAGGGTTTTGCTTGATTGATTTCACGAAACCAATCATATACATTGTATATAAACCTCAAGCTTTCTATGGAGTTAGAACCAAATTTTGGCATCTGCCAAAAACCTAGCTTTTCTACTGGTACCCGCTCGATCCCTACTGAATGGTCAACCAATGATAGAGAAAGGTTCTATTATGTTAGGGCATGCTACAGTTCAAATCTCATCCAATTTGGTCGAGCAAATAGGCCGCTATGGCCAGTTTTTGGTCGTAGGTCTTTTTCTAGGGGTATAGACTAGCTTCCGACCATACAAAATGGATCATTGATGATTAAAGAACTTACCCCTCATGTTTATGGTCGTAGGTCTTTGTGCACTTCTTGGATTCTAGGGTTTTTTCTAGGGGTTTAGACTAGCTTCCGACCATACAAAATGGATCATTGATGATTAAAGAACTTACCCCTCATGTATCGTGTGAGACGGTGCTGAAAACGAGCAACTGTAGACTCCGAAAAGTACGCACGAAAGAGATCGAAAAGCTCTCTCTGCAAAGGCCACAAGTGGAAATGAGGTGGTTTTAGCCTACCTGGGATATCTATACCCGGACTTCCCAAATCATTTTTCCCCAGATTCCCCTGTTAGTCCTACTAAGCCGTGAAATTTATGTTAGACTTAAAAATTTTCCCGATCGGATTCTGTAGCTCGTGGTACAAGAATTCAACAAAAGTAGGTCTAGGCGCCTAATTTAGGTTTCCCACTTCCATCTTCCGATTTCATTGAAAATTTTTGTGCTTGTCCACCTTGTCTTTCTGATCAGCGTCATGTCTGCAATTTTTCCATCAGAGCTCCCTTGCTATTTATTATTAGTTTCTGACCCGTTTATTGAAAAAGTCAAAGAAAATAACAAAATGCGCTAAAAAAGCAAAGTGAAAATCCAATAATTAGAAAAATCCATTGAAAAACATAGATTTATTGTTTTTTAGTGGATTTCTCCATTTTTAATCTCAATATCAAGAAAATGATTAAAAATAACCAAAAAGGACTATTTTTTGATGATTTTTTGATAGTATATACACTATTTACACTTATCGAGAAGATATTAGAAGTGAATTTTTCCTTGATGATGAATTATAAGGGCATTACTAGTTAATTTTGTAAAAAACACACGTTAACATCAAACTTTTTTCCTCCTTCTTCAAAAATTTTCCTTAATTACTTAGTGCCTTTCCACCCCTCCTAGATGGTGTACTCCTGGACGACTGTGTGCATGGGTTCAACAATTGTGTCTTATGCATAGCCATGGTTGGGTCTACCATGCTTTGAAGACTAGTGTAGTTCAAACCAATATGTTGTGAAAGAGCTGGGTCTTGAGTAATTAACTCAAGGGTTTCTGATGTCGAGGTTTGCTGTTGCTATCTGCCATAGAGCAAGTCCTGTAGCTTGTGTGCTCTTTGCTTGAATGTACCATCAGGATGCTTTAGCAGACTGATTTCCTGAGATGTTGGTAGCACTTTGGATAGTTGTCGAGCTTTTTCTCGCCATTAGTAGGTTGGTGTGCTTGGTGTGGAATGGTGTGGTGGAGTCTTCTGAGAGTTAACTCTCCATTGCTTAATTGGTTTTTCCGTTTGCAGAGAAGATAAGTTATCTTTTTTCTTCCAAATCCATCTCATATTAGGTTCCTTGATCCGAAAATCTCATCTCTATGTTTTGACCTTTGGAACTGTCTGTAGTTTTGTCGGTGTTGTTTTGGGCACCCAAATTTTAACCATCTTATCCTTAAGCTGTGCTTTTGGTACCCAAATGTGCCTGACTCCTTGCATGCTACTTGTAGCATTTACTTGTCGCGAGGATGGAGAAGATTGATTACTTTGTGGTTTTCTCTGTTGTTGATTGCCTTTTCATTCCTCCTTACTTGGTGCAATTGGAACAATGAGTTGTCCGCCTTTCGGTGATAGCTTGAGCTAATTTGTATCCCAATCTGGTATTGCCTTGTATGTCCGCATCCAGGGAATTCCAAGAATCATCGTATTATTCATGAGTTCATCTAGTAAGCATACAAACTAGAGAGGACATGAACATCCATGTACTATCATGTTCAAGCTGACTACTCCCCATGTTGGTATTGGGTTCTTGTTGCATACTTTGATAGTCTATATTCACGCCGTCAATGATTGACTGCATTCACTCTAGCTCCTGTGTCGACAAAAGCATTGGTGCTATGATTGTTGAGCAGTACTTTGATGCAAAGGTCCATTCTATCTAACCATTCACCATCTGTTGATATGGCATCTTTAGGAAATTCCCATTGTCGGTCATCTATTTCCAGAGTGTTGATGGGAATTGGTATCTATTGATTCTTGAGAGCAGCTTTCCATTTGAGTACCCGAAGCCGAACTTGCTCTTGGGCTTCATCAATAACCTCCTGTCGCTTAATCCTCCTTTTCTTGGCTGCATGCATTCTTTCTAGCAATTCATTGATTAGGGAAAAATTGTATTTCTTTAAATGACATCCACTAATTCAATTAGCCATTGGTTCACCATCTAGAGTGGATAGCTTAATTGCTCGATTTGGAGACATATCTTCAATGATAAACGGTCTATTTTCCTTTTTCTTAAACTTGGCAATGTGTTGCTTAAGGGAATAGACTAGCACTAAGTCCCCTTTCTTGAAGATTTTTGTAATAAGGTGAGAATCAAAAGACTATTTTTGTTTCTACTTTTGTGCATAGATGTGTGCTACAGTAGTTAGCCTTTGCTCATCTAGCTTTTCTAAATCTTCTAGTCTTTTTGACAATTCATGTCCAGTCTACTCAAGATTTTTAGCTACCCTTAGTGTCGGCAATAGAAATTCTATTGGCAGTATGGCATCAAGACCATAAACAAGGTCAAAGGGTGTAGCATTTAAAGCTGCTTTGAATGAAACTCGATAAGGCCATAGAGTTGGATGGAGATTCATTTCCCACTCTTATTCGTATGCTCAGCTTGTTTGTTTGCTTGCGGGTGATAGGGAGTTGACTTGTTATGGATGAACATAAACTCATTAAGCAAACATTCAATTACCTCATTGAGGAAATGAGTTCCACGATCACTGAAATTTCTATTGGTAGTCCATATGTCATGAATACATACTCATATAAGATTACAACAATGGTTTTGGCATCATTATTTTGAGTTTCTTTAGCCTCGGCCTACTTGGTCAAATAATCCATAGCTACAATAATATATTGAGCTTGGGTTCTATAAGCAGGTGGTTGTATTGGCCCAACAAAATCTATACCCCATTTTGCGAAAGCTCTTGCTCCCAGCATTGGTCTTAAGGTCATGCTATCTACTCATGTAAGATTTTTTTCTCGTTGACAAGCATCACACCTTCAAACATATTCCTTGGCATCTGCAAAAAGTGTTGGCCACCATATGCCTGCCATCAACATTTCTTTGGCTGCGGTTTCACTAAGAAAGTGACCTCGTGTAAGGTTTCCAGTTTCTGAAACCTTAGAAATTGTACAATGCCTGTTTAATTTAACTTGATTTTTGAGAAAACACTGTAGAATGATCCAACTATCTCTAATATTGGTATTTTTGGAACCGTAACCAGAGCTTTACTATGGTTAGAATTTTTCAGAATCAAATTCCGGTAAAATCTGGAAAAGTTACGAGCTCTGAAAGGTTATACTAAGAATTTAATTAGTTAAGTAAAATTGGATGGTTTTAGTAATTATCATTGCTAAAGACTTTTTTATCCTAAGGGTCTAGATATTTCCAATTTTCATCATTAAAAAACTGAGAAATTAGTAGAAATCAATCCTAGAAGCTTGGGGGCCTGTGTGGAACCTGCCTGGGACAAAATTAACAGCAGGTGGCGCTAGTTGAAAGCTGGGGGCTTGCTTGAGGTGCCAGAACCTGCCAAAAACGACCTAGGGACCCTGAAAAGCTATAAAAAGACCACCTTCCTTCACAAAAAATTAGATTCGGAGCCTTTGCAAATTCTCTTTCATCTAGAGGGATCTCTACGTAGAAATCACTAGAGAGCAAAGCTCTAGTTGGTTAATCAATGGTAATTAGCACTAACTTTTACTAATTAGTAGAACTATATTAACCTATTTATATTTTTCTTAATTAATTACAGATTAAACCTATTTATACTCTAAAATTTTCTCCTAATTCAAAATTCTCTTCTGATTATTGAGATTAAGCTTAAGAAAACTAAGCTAATTAATTATTATATAATATTAGGATTGAAATTACTCCTTTTAACCATAAATTAATATTAAGTATACTAATTAAATTTAGATTAAGATGAGATAATTACCAGAGCTGTGTTAGATTGTCATTATGGTAGGACAATTATCTTTTCATTTTTTGAGTAATGCTTGTAGTTATTTAAGCAAAATTGCACTGTTTTTAAGAGAAAAGTAAAGAGGGAAATGATCAAATTAATTGAAAAAGTTTTGAGATAATTATCAAAAGTAAAACACATTTTAATAAACTTATGATAATTATCTTAACCTCAAATAATTAGTTTAACTAATTATCTCAACAGAATTACACTATTTTTAAGGGAGAAGAAAGCAAATTGATCCAAAATGATTTGAGATAATTATCAGAGGTAAAATACATCTTAATAAACCCGTGATAATGATCTTAATCTCACATAATTATTTCACTAAATATCTTAGTAGAATTACGCTTTTTTTAAGGGAAATAAAAGGGGGAAAATAGCAAACTAATCCAAAATTCTTTGAGATAACATCAGAGGGAAAACACATCTTAATAAACCCCTGATATTTATCTTAATCTCAGAAAATTAGTTTAACTAATTATCTCAGTATAATTACGTTGTTTTTAAGAAAAAATAAAAGGGGGAAAATAGCAACCAGTTCAAAATTCTTTGAGATAATTATCAGTGGTAAAACACATTTTAATAAACTCGTGATAGTTATCATAACCTCAAATAATTAGTTTAACTAATTATCTCAGTAGAAAAACACTATTTTCATGAGAAAATAAAAAGGGAAAAATAGTAAACTAATCCAAAAAACTTTGAAATAATTATCAAAGGTAAAACACATCTTGAGAAAACGGTGATAAATATCTTAACATCAAATAATTAGTTTAGATACGTATTTTCATTAAAAGTAACCAATTTTGTGTATAGACCGGGAAAAGGAAATTAGTAAATGAGTTTATAAAATTACCCAATAATTACTAGAGGTCAGAAATCACTCTTGAAGGTTGGGAAAATTACCTTAGCCTAAATAATTAGTATAACAAATTACTCTCAGGTAATTTTTCCTTAATTAGACTATAAATATAAGAGAAAAATATTTTATGAATTAACCAAGAAATTCTTAGAAATAGAACATATCAAATTCTATCTACGGTAAGTAATCCACTAGAAAAATGGTAACTCATAATTTACTAAGGCCAAAAATAGGATATTCTTGGAATATAGACTAAGGAGAAATCCAATAAAATAGCTCCAATGATTATATGATAATTATGGGAGAATACTAATAGCACAAGGAAGTTACATGAGAAATATCTCATCTAATAACTAGCAAGGATACCTATTTATTCCAAACATCCTTATTTATGGGTAAAAATAAAGAAAAGAGATTATTCAATGGATTAAGTCCTTTTATAAAGGCTATCAATATGGCTCCAAAGAGAACCAGAGGAAATTCTCTTACCGATGAAGAGGATACTATCAACAAAAGAAATAAAACCACTCATGATCATGAAGCTCGGTCTAGTCATAGGCCGCCTAGTCATAGGCCGACGGAGGAAAGTCTGCAGGCACCAGCGCAGCAGCACATGGCTGACCAGTCTCACAGGTGGATTTCCATTTTGTTCACTTAAGTCTTTAATTAGTAAAGTTCATTTCTAAATTAGCATTGCATACATAAGGGTTAGAAAGGATTAACTGGCCATAAATAGAAGGTAACTTCCAAGAAAGAAACGAGCAATGGTTGTAAATAGGAAAGAAATGATTGGGTTACGATTGATTGACCTAAGAAAGAAATGTTTAATCATCCTTAAGACAGCTTGTCTCAAGACACCTCTAATTCCTTGGAATATTTTACTCCAGGTAATGAGTAATGATGGCAATTTCACCATGGATGAGTCGGTTTCCTCAGTGAGCGTGGAGTCTTTACCACGTGCTTGTTTGTGCTTGTGGATATTACTTAGGATATCGACTTTATCCTAGAGGAGCCGCCCACTTGTATGGGAAACCGGTTGGCGTATGGGCACCTGGACTATGGGTGATGGCTTTTTCCACCCCGGTTTTTATAAATAAGGAATGGGTGTTGTTTTTTCACCCCTCTATAGGTGGTCTTGAGACAAGCCAGTACTGGTGAGAGATACTCCAGAATGACAGTACCTCATATTAAGTCTAAAGATGTTTGTTTGCTAAAAGAATGTTTTCAATACTGTTTTCAAGGGTTTCCTAAATGAAATTTAGTTATAAAAGTTAAAAGAAATTATTGTTTTAATTGTGACAAGAATGTGGTAGTGATTAAACAACAAAGAATCATGTGAGAGTGTGGGGTGGTAACTGGGGATTGACTAAGGTTTTCAATCATGGACGGGTGGACGTGATTAGTCAGGTAACTATCCATTCCCATGCACTATAAACGTCTAGAAGCTTCTCTACTTGGAAGAGGAATCTACGAGCAGTTGTGCCCTCACATATGTTAGGGGCAAAAAAAGTGTTGGCTAAGGAAACCTTAATCCGAATGGTGGAAGTTACAAGGCCGGAAAAGTCTTTTTTTATTCCACAAGTTGTCCCGTTTCCACTGCGAGACAAGACTAGGCTCCCTATAGGGCTATACACCTAAACCATTATCAATGGTAAGGGTGAATTCCCTCGTATTCTTCTTATTTAGGGACTCAGATTTTATTAGGCCTACAGACCTGTCAAGGGTCCCATCCCGTTTTGGTGTCGGCGGGTTTGGAGACTTCACAAGTGGTATCAGAGCCAGAATCAAGGATTATTCACTTGAGGATGGGATTCTCTATTATAGGTATCGGCTTTACATTCCTAAGAATCCAACATTAAAGGAGTTAATCCTTTATGAAGGACACAACACTCCAGTTTTTTCGGCCATCCTGGATACGCAAAGACCCTTAATTCCATAAGGAAAAGCTATCTTTGGCCAGGAATGAAAGGAGATATACTTCGTTACATCAAACAATGTCTTTCCTGTCAAAGGATTAAGGCTGAACGAGTAATGATGCGAGGAAAACTTCAACCTCTGGACATTCCTCAAATGAAGTGGGAACTCATTAGCATGGACTTTCTAACAGGCCTTTCCACTGTTCAAAGGGGTTACGACTCCATTATGGTGGTAGTGGATATGCTAACTAAAGTATCTCATTTGATGCATGTAAAAACAACTTACACTGCATCAGACATAAGCCATTTATTTATCAAAGAGATCTTCCAATTACACGGGCTTCCTAAGAAAATAGTCAGTGACATAGATGCAAAATTTACTTCAAATTTTTGAAAAGTTTTATTTTAATCCTTAGGTACCTAGCTATATTTCAGTATAGCCTATCACCCTTAGACGGACGGACAGATGGAAAGAGTGAATCAAGTTATTGAAGACATCCTTAGAGCCTACTGTAATAGAGAACCCCGGAAATGGATACAATTTCTTCCTCTAGTGGAATTTGCCTATGTTTCCTCATTTCATAAAATAATTGGGATGTCACCATTTAATACTCTTTATGAAGTGATTAAAGTAATCAGTGATCAAGCTTACAAATTAAAACTACCTGAACAGTACCTCAAGGTCCGTAATGTATTCCATATCAGTCTTCTAAAAACCTACATCCCAAATCCCAATCACACTCTAGACGACGAATAGATTGTGATGTAGAAGCAAGGAATTCTTGAACTCCAACCAGATTGTATTCTCGATACTAGAGAAAGAAGTCTACAAAACAGAGTAATCAGGGAACATTTAGTAAAATGGAAGGACTACCCCAGTGAAGACGCAACATGGGAGGACGAAGTATCACTTCTTAAAGATTTCCCCAATTTCGGTTGAGATGAGAACATCTCAATTCCTTAAGTTGGGGTGATTGTAAGGTTTCCAGTTTCTGAAACCTTAGAAATTGTACAAAGCTTGTTAATTTAACTTGGTTATTGAGAAAACTCTTTAGAATGATCCAACTATGGCTGATATTGGTATTTTTGGAAACATAACCAGAGCTTTACTATGGTTAGAATTTTTCAGAATCAAATTTTGATAAAATCTGGAAAAGATACGGGCTCTGAAAGGTTACACTAAGAATCTAATTGGTTAAGTAAAACTGGATGGTTTCAGTAATTATCATTGCTAAAGGCTTTTTTATCCTAAGGTTCTAGAAATTGCAGATATTTCCAATTTTCATCATTAAAAATCGGAGAAATTAGCAGAAATCGATTTTGGAAGCTGAGGGGGCTATGTGGAGCTATGTGGAACCTGCCCAAGACAAAATTAGCAGCAGGTGGTGCTAGTTGAAAGCTGGGGGCTTGCTTGAGGTGTTAGAGCCTGCCAAAAACAGCCTAGGGGCCCTGAAAAGCTACAAAAAGACTCCCTTCCTTCACAAAAATTTAGATTCGGAGCATTGGCAAATTCTCTCTCATCTAGAGGAACCTCTATGCACAAATCACTAGAGAGCCATACTCTAGTTGGTTAATCAACGGTAATTAGCACTAACTTTTTTAATTAGTATAACTATGTTAGTCTATTTATATTTTTCTCAATTAATTGAAGATTAAACCTATTTATACTCTAAAATTCTCTCCTAATTCAAAATTCTATGTTGATTATTGAGATTAAGCTTAGGAACACTAAGCTAATTTATTACTATATTATATAAGGACTGAAATTACTCATTTTAACCATAAATTAATGATAATTATAGTAATTAAATTTAGATTAAAATGAGATAATTATTGGAGCTATATTAAACTGTCGTTATGGTAGGAAATTTATCTTTTAGTTTTTTGAGTAGTTCTTGTAATTATTTAAGCAAAATTACACTATTTTTAAGGGAAAAGTAAAGGGGAAAATGATCAAACTAATCCAAAAAGCTTTGAGATAATTATTAGAGGTAAACTTTATCTTAATAAATCCGTGATAATTATCTTAACCTCAAATAATTAGTTTAACTTAGTATCTCAGTAGAATTACAATGTTTTTAAGGGAAACTAAAAGGGGAAAACTAAAAGGGGAAAAATAAAAGGGAGAAAATACTAAACTAATCCAAAATGCTTTGACGTAATAGCAGAGGAAAAACACATTGTATTAAACCCATGAAAATTAACTTAACCTCAAATAATTAATTTAACTAATCATCTCAGCATAATCACACTGTTTTTCAGGAAAAATAAAAGGGGAAAAGTAGCAGATTAGTCCAAAATGCTTTGAGATAATTATCAAAGGTATAAAAAAAAATCATAAAATGGTGATAGTTATCTTAACCTCAGATAGTTAATTTAACTAATTATATCAGTAGAAAAATACTATTTTCATGAGAATAAAAAGGGAAAAATAGTAAACTAGTTCAAAAACTTTTGAGATAATTATCAGAGATAAAACACATCTAAGTAAACCCGTGATAATTATTTTAATTTCAAATAATTAGTTTAACTAATTATCTCAATAGAAAAACATTGTTTTCATGAGAAAATACAAAGGGAAAAATAGTTAAGTAATCCAAAAAGCTCGAGATACTTATCAAAGGTAAAACACATCTTGAGAAAATCGTGAGAAATATTTTAACCTCAAATAATTAGTTTAGATATGTATTTTTATTAAAAGTAACCAATTTTGCGTATAAACCGGGAAAACAAAATTAATAAATGAATTTATAAAATTACCAAATAATTACTAGAGGTCAAAAATCACTCTTGAAGGTTGGGAAAATTACCTTAGCCTAAATTAGTAAAAAAAATTACTGTCGGCTAATTTTGCCTAAATTAGACCATAAATATAGGAGGAAAAATTTATAAATCAATTTTATGAATTAACCAGTAAATTCTTAGAAATAGAACATATCAAATTCCATCTAGGGTAAGTAATCCACTAGCAGATAGGTACCTCATAATTTACTAAGGCCAAAAATAGGATATTCTTGGAATATAGACTAAGAAAAAATACAATAAAATAGCTCCAATAATTAATGATAATTATGGGAGAATACTAATAGTACAAGGAAGTTACAAGAGAAATATCTCATCCAATAGGTAACAAGGATACCTATTTATTCCAAAAATCCTTATTTTTTAGTAAAAAGGAAGAAAAGAGATTATTCATTTAATTCTCTAATCGATTAAGTCCTTTTATAAAGGTTTCCAATATGGCTCCAAAGAGAACTAGTGGAAATCCTCTTATCAATGAAGAGGATACTATCAACAAAAGAAATAAAGCCACTCATGACCATGAGGCTAGGCCTAGTCATAGGCCGACGGAGGAAAGTCTGTAGGTACCAACACAGCAGCACATGGCTGACCAATCACACAGGTGGATTTTCATTTTGTTCGCTTAAGTATTTAATTAGATTAAATTTCATTTCTAAATTAACATTGCATACGTAAGGGTTAGCAAGGATTAACTGGCCGTAAATGGAAGGTAACTTCCAAGAAAGCAACGAGCAATGGTTGTAAATAGGAAAGAAATGATTGGGTTACGACTAATTGACCTAGGAAAGAAATGTTTGATCATCCTTAAGACAGCTTGTCTCAAGACACCTCTGCTTCCATGGAATATTTTACTCCAGGTAATGAGTAATGATGGGGATTCCGCCATGGATGAGTCAGTTTCCTCAGTGCGCGTGGAGTCTTTATCCCGTGCTTGTGGATATTACTTAGAATATCGAGTTTATCCTAGAGGAATCGCCCGGTTGTATGGGAAACCGGTTGGCATATGGGCGCTCGGACTATGGGTGATGGCTTTTGCCACCCCGGTTTTTTCACCCTTGTATAGGTGGTCTTGAGACAAGCTACTACTGGCCAGAGATACTCCAAAATGACAGTACCTTGTCTTAAGTCTAAAGATGTTTGTTTCATAAAAGAATGTTTTCAATACTATTTTCAAGGGTTGCGTTAATGATATTCAGTTATGAAAGTTAAATGAAATCATTGTTTTAATTGTGACAAGAATGTGGTAGTAATTAAACAACAAAGAATCATGTGAGAGTGCGGGGTGGTAAGTGGGGATTGACTAAGATTGTCAATCATGGACGGGTGGACCTGATTAGTCAGGTAACTATCCATTCCCGCGCACTAAAAATGTCTAGAAACTTCTACACTTGGAAGAGGAATCCACCAGCGGCTGTGCCCTCACATATTTTCGGGGGAAAAAAAGTGTTGGCTAAGGAAACCTTAATCCGAATGGTGAAAGTTATAGGGCTGGAATAGTTTTCTCCTTCCAGGGCTATACACTTAAACCATTATCAATGGTGAGGGTGAATTCTCTGAAATTCTTCTTGTTTAGGGACTTAGATTTTATTAGGCCTACAGACCTATCAAGGGTCCCATCCCGCTTTTGGTGTCGGCAGATTTGGAGACTTCACAAATGGTATCAGAGCCAGAATGAAGGATTATTTACTTGAGGATGGCTTCTCTATTATAGGTATCGGTTTTACATTCCTAAGAATCCAACATTAAAGGAGTTAATCCTTCATGAAGGACACAACGCTCCATTTGCGAGGCATTCTGGCTATGCAAAGACCCTTAATGGCATAAGAGAAAGCTATTTTTGGCCAGGAATGAAAGGGGAATATATACTTTGCTACATCAAACAATGTGTTTCCTGTCAAAGGATTAAGGCTGAACGAGTAATGATGCCAGGCAAACTTCAACCTCTAGACATTCCTCAAATGAAGTGGGAACTCATTAGCATGGACTTTGTAACAGACCTTCCTATTGTTCAAGGGGGTTATGACTCCAATATGGTGGTAGTGGATATACTGACTAAAGTATCTCATTTGATGCCTTTGAAAACAACTTACACTACATCAGACATAGGCTGTTTATTTCTCAAAGAGATCTTTAGATTATACGGACTTCCTAAGGGAATAATCAGTGACAGAGATACAAAACTTACTTCAAAATTTTGGAAAGCTTTATTTGAATCCTTAGGTACCGAGCTATGTTTCAGTACAACCTATCACCCTCAGACGGATGGCCAGATGGAAAGAGTAAATCAAGTTATTGAAGACATCCGTAGAGCCTACTGTATTTAAGAACCTCAAAAATGGATACAATTTCTTCCTCTGGTGGAATTTGCCTATAATTCCTCGTTCTATAAAAGCATTGGGATGTCACCATTTAATGCTCTTTATGGGCATGAATGTATAGCACCCCTAAACTTTTCTGACCCTACTACAAGAGGAGAAGCTTCAAAACAAATGTTGGAGGAGATGGATGCCCAAACCAAAGCCATACGACAGGACATTCAGGCAGCTAAGGACCGCCAAAACATTATTCTAATATAAAACGATCTAATCGGTTTTTCAAACAAGGGGATAAAGTAATCTTTAGGGTACGGCGAAAGAGAAGCAATTTATCCTTGGGAAAATACAAAAAACTGAGCGCCAGATATTGTGGACCTTATGAAGTGATTAAAGTAATCAATGATCAAGCTTACAAATTAAAACTACCTGAACACCTCAAGGTCCATAATGTATTCCATATCAGTCCTCTAAAACCCTACATCCAAAATCCCAATCACACTCTAGACGACGAACAGATTGTGATGCAGAAGCAAGGAATTCTTGAACTCCAACCAGATTGTATTCTCGATATTAGGGAAAGAAGTCTATGAAACAGAGTAATCAGGGAACATTTAGTAAAATGGAAGGACTACCCCACTGAAGACACCACATGGGAGGACGAAGTATCACTTCTCAAAGATTCCTCCAATTTCGATTGAGATGAGGACATCTCAATTCCTTAAGTTGGGGTGATTGTAAGGTTTCCAGTTTCTGAAACCTTATAAATTGTACAAAGCCTGTTAAATTTAAATTGGTTATTGAGAAAACACTGTAGAATGATCCAACTATGGCTGCTATTGGTATTTTTGGAACCGTAACCAGAGCTTTACTATGGTGAAAAATTTTCAGAATCAAATTCCAATAAAATCTGAAAAAGTTACGGGCTCTGAAAGGGTACACTAAGAATTTAACTAGTTACGTAAAATTGGATGGTTTCAATAATTATCATTGCTAAAGACTTTTTTATCCTAAGGTTCTAGAAACTGCAGATATTTCAAATTTTCATCATTAAAAATCGAAGAAATTAGCAAAAATCAATTCTGGAAGCTGGGGGGACTGTGTGGAACCTGCCCGGGACAAAATTAGCAGCAGGTGGTGCTAGTTGAAAGCTGGGGGCTTGCTTGAGGTGCCAGAACCTGCCAAAAATAGCCCAGGGGCCCTCAAAAGCCATAAAAAGACCCCCTTTCTTCACAAAAAATTAGATTCAGAACATTGGAAAATTCTCTGTCATCTAGAGGAATCTCACTAGAGAGCAAAGCTCTAGTTGGTTAATCAACGATAATTAGCACTAACTTTTTTTAATTGGTAGAACTATGTTAACCTATTTATATTTTTCTTAAATAATTGAATATTAAACTTATTTATACTCTAAAATTCTCTCCTAATTAAAAATTCTCTGTTGATTATTGAGATTAAGCTTAGGAACCCTAAGCTAATTAATTACTATATTATATTAGGAATGAAATTACTCATTTTAACCATAAATTAATGATAATTATACTAATAAAATTTAGATTAAGATGAGATAATTATCAAAGCTGTGCTACACTGTCATTATGCTAGAAAAATTATCTTTTAATTTTTTGAGTAATTCTTGTAATTATTTAAGCAGAATTACACTATTTTAAAGGAAAAACTAAAGAGAAAAATGATCAAAATAATCCAAAAACCTTTGAGATAATTATGATAGGTAAGACTCATCTTAATAAACCCGTGATAATTATCTTAATCTCAAATATTTAGTTTAACTAAGTATCTTAGTAGAATTACATTGTTCTCAAGGAAAAATAGAAAACTAATCCAAAATTCTTTGAGATAATTATTAGAGGTTAAGAAAATTTTCATAAACCTATAATAATTATCTTAATCCCAAATAATTAGTTTTACTAATTATCTCAATAGAATTACATTGTTTTTAAGAGAAAATAAAAGGGAGAAAATAGCAAACAAATCCAAAATGCTTTGAGATAATATGAAAGAAAAAACAAATCTTAATAAACCTGTGATAATTATCTTAAACTCAAATAATTAGTTTAACTAATTATCTCAGCATAATTACACTATCTAAGGAGAAACAAAAGGGGGAAAATAGCAAACTAGTCCAAAATGCTTTGAGATATTTATTAGAGGTAAAATATATCCTAATAAACCCGTGATAGTTATCTTAATCTCAGATAATTAGTTTAACTAATTATCTTAATAAAAAAACACTATTTTCAAAGAAAATAGTAAACTAATCCAAAAAACTTTGAGATAATTATCAAAGGTAAAAAGCATCTTAGTAAACTTATGATAATTATCTTAATCTCAAATAGTTAGTTTAACTAATTATCTCAGTAGAAAAACACTGTTTTTATGGAAAAATAAAAAGGGAAAAATAGTAAAATAATCCAAAAAGCTTTGAGATAATTATCAAAGGTAAAATACATCTTGAAGAAATAGTGATAAGTATCTTTACCTCAAATAATTAGTTTAGATACTTATTTTTATTAAAAGTAACCAATTTTATGTATAAACCGAGGAAAGGAAATTAGTAAATGAATTTATAAAATTACCCAATAATTACTAGAGGTCAAAAATAACTCTTGAAGGTTGGAAAAATTACTTAGCCTAAATAATTAGTATAACAAACTATTGTCGGCTAATTTTGCCTAAATTAGACCATAAATATAGGAGGAAAAAGTTATAGATTAATTTTTTGAATTAACCATGAAATTCTTAGAAATATAACATATCAAATTCCATCTAGGGTAAGTAATCCACTAGCAAATAGGTAACTCATAATTTATTAAGGCCAAAAATAGGATATTCTTGGAATATAGACTCAGGATAAATCCAATAAAATAGCTCCAATAATTATATGATAATTATGGGAGAATACTAATAGTAGAAGGAAGTTACATGAGAAATATCTCATCCAATAACTAACAAGGATACCTATTTATTCCAAAAATCCTTATTTTTGGATAAAAAGAGAGAAAAGAGATTATTCATTTAATTCTCTAATCGATTAAGTCCTTTTATAAAGGCTGCCAATATGACTCCAAAGAGAACCAGAGAATATCCTCTTACTGATGAAGAGGATACTATCAACAGAAGAAATAAAGCCACTCATGACCATGAGGCTAGGCCTAGTCATAGGCCGATAGAGGAAAGTTTGCTGGCACCAGCGCAACAGCACATGGCTCACCAGTCTCACAGGTGGATTTCCATTTTGTTCACTTAAGTCTTTAATTAGATTAAAGTTCATTTCTAAATTAACATTTCATACGTAAGGGTTAGGAAGGATTAACTGGCAGCTTGTCTCAAGACACGTATGATTCCTTGGAATATTTTACTCTAGGTAATGAGTGATGATGGTGATTCTGCCATGGATGAGTCGGTTTCCTCAGTGCTCGTGGAGTGTTTACCCCGTGATTGTTTGTTCTTGTGGATATTACTTAGGATATCGAGTTTATCCTAGAGGAACCGCCCGGTTGTATGGGTAACCGGTTGGTTTATGGGCGCCCGGACTATGGGTGATGGCTTTTTTCACCCCGGTTTTTTTACCCTTGTATAGGTGGTCTTGAGACAAGCCAGTACTGGCCAGAGATACTCCAGAATGACAGTACCTTGTCTTAAGTCTAAAGATGATTGTTTGCTAAAAGAATGTTTTCAATACTGTTTTCAGGGGTTGCCTTAATAAAATTCAGTTATAAAAGTTTAAATAAATTATTGTTTTAATTGTGACAAGAATGTGGTAGTAATTAAATAACAAAGAATCATGTGAGAGTGTGGGGTGGTAAGTGGGGATTGACGAAGGTTTTCTATCATGGACGGGTGGACCTCATTAGTCAGGTAACTATCCATTCCCGTGCACTAAAAACGTATAGAAACTTCTCCACTTGGAAGAGGAATTCACCAACGGCTGTGCCCTCACATATGTTAGGGAAAAAACAAGCGTTGGCTAAGGAAACCTTAATCCGAATGGTGGAAGTTATAGGGCCGGAATAGTTTTTTTTAATTCAACAAGTTGTCCGGTTTCCACTGCGAGATAGGACTAGGTCTTCTTCTAGGGCTATACACCTAAACCATTATCAATGGTAAGGGTGAATTCCCTCAAATTCTTCTTGTTTAGGGACTCAGATTTTATTAGGTCTAGAGACCTGTGAAGGGTCCCATCCCGGTTTTGATGTCAGCGGGTTTGGAGATTTCACACCTCCAGCTAATCCGACATGTGCTTGTTCTATAATTGGAATATATTCGTCTTCATTTTCACAAAGACGTAGCAGTTGATCCTTACCTCTCCGATACAATTGATTTCCAATAAGAGCATAATTTCTTGCTTTAGTTTCAATTTCTCTTTGACGGCTTTTACTCATATCTTCAGGAAATGTTCGGCTTGATAAGTAAGTAGCTAGATAGTTACTCCACTTTGAAACAGGTGACATTTGAAACAGTGTTACGTGAGGTATGGGTGTCTGCTTTTGACATTAAGGACAATCCTTTACAAAAGAGCAAACATCACTCCTCATAGTCGATCAAAATACTCCAAGTCTCAAAATTCATCACATAGTTTGGTCTTCTGCAAAGTGAAGTCCTACTATGGTAATATGTACTTGACTTAGGTATTGGTCTTTCTTTTCAGGATTAATGTATAAGAGCAATATTCCACCTCAATTTCTTTAATTGGTACATAGCCCATTGCTCGATTAATCTGATTGTAATAGGAAGTGGTATTTGTGAATCCACTTGAGCTATGGTCATCAATGGTACCATGTTTTCCGACCATCGAGGTATCATTTCCGTGGAGAATAAATAGGCATTTGGTAGATCATCATCTACCCCTTTAGGTGATTCTCCTGAAACAATCCTTGACAAATGATCAGCTCTTTGATGTGTAGTGCCATTTTTTACAACCATAGTGAAATCAAATTCAAAGGAATGATGAACCATCTCACTATTCTTCCTGTGCTGCAGGCTTGTTGAACAAGTACAATAAAGCTTGGTGGTCCACGAAGAACACAAATTTGTTTGCTAGTAGGTAATGTCTATACTTTTTAACGGCATAGATCATTCCTAATCCTTCCTTTCTATGGTAGTGTAGTCCTTTTCCACCATGTTTAACCATCTAATATCATAAGAAATAGGAAAATCAATTCTCCCATCTCCTGGTTGAGCTAGTATACAACCTATGGCAAAATTGGAAGCATCTACATGTATGTGAAATATCTTATTCCAATCTGGTGCTTTCAATATTGGAGCTGACGTGAGAGCTTGTTTAAACTTCATGAAGGATTCTTCACATGCCTCGGTCCATTAAAAGTGTGTAATCATGTTATACATGGGTTTTGCAATTATAGCATACATGTAAATGAACCGTTTGTAATATCCACAATGCCCCATGAAGGTTTGAAGCCCCTTGATTATTGTTGATCTAGGCAAATCAGCAATGACATGAAGTTTTTCAATATCAATAGCTATGCCATTTTTAGACACTACATGTCCAATAATTTTTCCTTCTCTATCCATGAATGTGCACTTTTCATGATTTAAGCAAATCCTATAAAGTTGACATTTTTTGAATACCTTTTTGAGGTGTTCAAAATGATCATCCCGGATTGATGAATGTACACATAGATCATCCATATACACTTCCAAGAACTTCCTCAGATATTCTTTAAAAGCATGGTTCATCAATCTTTAAAAGGTGGCTAGAGCATTACTTAACCCAAAAGGCATAACTCGATAGGCAAAAATACTCCATTCCGCTGCAAAAGCAGTTTTATGCTGATCTTTTGGGTCAACCAAAAGTTGATTGTATCCCGAAAAGCCATCTAAAAAGTTGTAAGATTCCTTTCCTACAACTTGTTCTAGCACATGATCAGTTATTGGAAGAGGAAAGTTGTGTCTTATGGTAGCTACACTCACTTTTTTGAGATTGACACACACTCCTAATTTTCCATTCTTTTTGGGTACTACCACAATTTGAGATACCCAATCTGTGTGTTCAATTTCATAGATGAATTCGGCTTCCTTTAGTTTTTCGATCTCTCCTTTGATCTTCCTGGAAAATGTTTCATTATATGTGTATGTCCTTTGTCTACTTGGTTTTGCATCATCTCTTGTCTAAATGATTTCAGGATCAACACCCTTAACATCCTTGTAAGACCAAGCAAAGATATCTCGGTATTCTTCTAGTAAGCTTAGTAAAATCTCTTCTTCATCTTCTGTTAGGTCATTTGCAATGTAGGTGGGCCTAGGTTCTTCCCCTGGTTCAACCAAGTCTATCTTTTTTGCATTCTCAGGTCCTTCGTAGGACTCGCCTTGTTTTCATAACTCCCTAACAAGTTGTTCGACAATGGCTTTTTTGTTTTGGAGGAGTATATTTTTTGTAATGGGATGGAACATTCATTACAACTTTACTATCCTCTTCAGTGGTTTCCATTTCAGTCGTATATATCTCCTTTAGATATTTTTTCAAATCTTGATATTTCTTTTTCCGCTCAACTCGTGTCATGATTGGCTCCTTGTCATGTTTGTTTGGCTTTTCTTGAGTATCCTTCCTTGTTTTTCTCAATGTTCTCGACATTTTTGGATTTTTGTTTAAGGAATATCTACCAGTGATTTTGTCCTTGACACAATCATGTGCATCTATCTGCATCAGGAATTGTGTTCTATTGGAGACTAATGGCATAGGTTTAGCTTTCACGTTTTTGGTGTCTCTTTTTCATCCATACCATTTCTGTGTTCTAGGATTTAGTTAGGAAAGTCAAATCACTTTTCCCCCCCTCCTTTCATGAGTAGCTTAGCTCTCACATGCTCTTTTTCTGACCCCAAATCTTCTGAGGTAGTTGAGTGTTCGTCTAATTCATCCGTTGCATCATAGCAGAGGTATGAAAAAATTTGTTGAGCATTCATCAAGTCCTTGGGTTCCTCAATTTCATCTTCAATATAGAGGGTTGCTATTATTTGGATGGGAATTATTTTGTAGCCATACTCATTGCAAAATTGAGTAGGCATCAACATATTCACACATACATCCATTGTCGCTAAAATTTGAGTCCACTCAAAGGGCTTAAACAAATGTTCTGGAAAGGGTTTAGGTACATATGCTTCCTGTGTGCAATCCCTTTCTAACATACATTCTTCTCATTTTAAGCTTCTGTGTTCTGAAGCTCCGTGCATCTAAATAGGAGTGTCTTTGTTTAACCAAGAAGGAAGATTAGTTTCAGCCGAAGATACCGAATCAAACTCTTGTATGGGTGTTTTCATGACATCTCTATAAGTGTGATCTTTTAGATTTACCCTTGTTATAGATCCCACTTGCTTCAAGTACAGATAGTTTATTCCTTAATCTTGGATAAGTTGTACGTATCGCATGAAAGGTCTTCCCAATATGGTTTGGTAAATGAGTTTCTTCCCAAAGTCTACTATGGAAAAAGTGTGTTGATATTCAATCCCACAGGAATTAACTATCAATTTCTCTAGCAGTCCTGGGGGTCTTTCCATATGTCCATAAGCCAATTGCAATTTCATGCATTTTGTCTAATGACTGGTTGTCCCCAGGATTCCCATACTACTTTTGTGGCTATAGCTATGCATGCCCCACTATCCAGTATCGCCATGGTTTCAATGTCATTATATTTCACTAAAAGGGTGGTGTTTCCTTCTTCCCCTTCATAATATTCTCCAATTTTGTTCATTGGAACAAATCGAATCTCTTTGTTGTCCATTTCATGTTTCAATTTTTCCAAATTTTTCTCAATGAGTCCCGTTATCCCCACCTTCTCTAGGCTTTTTATAGATCATCTCATAAATATGGTATGAGGTTTAACAATTCCCCCAAAGTAAGAGTGCATTTGATGGGTGTAGACTTGATTGAATGAATATTGTCTACTTCTAGGGTCTGTTCCGCTTTGTGGTCTTACATACTATGGATTCATTTTTGTTATTTCCCAAGTAAGAGGGTAATGTTTTCAAGGTCAATGGTTTCGACATTCCTGAAGCTTCAGATCTGCAATCCCCATACAAGGATCATACGTCCACGTCCATATCACGAGGTAGGTTGTCTAACCAAACTTCCTCTATAGGAGCTGAATTTAGAGTGAGGCTCCCATCATTGATCTCTCAAACTTTTTCATGTAAGTGCACATAAGTGTCATGGACAATATTCCTCCACAAATGGAATTCCATCTAAGGCATCTTCATTGTCCAGCACTATAGGTTCTAGCTCTTTTGTTTCAAGGTGGGATTCTACTGCCACTTTGAATTTTATTTTAGTTTCTCTTAACACAAGCTCTTCAGGTTTTGCCTTACTTTCAAGCTTGGGTTTTTGTTTTTCCAACATCTCTTGCGTGATTCTTACCAAATTCTGATAAGCTTCAAGCTTAGCTATTTCCATGTATGGAGAAGGATAGTTTTTCCATTTTTTTTTCCATGTTTTGGCCTGCTTTAAGTCCTGCTTGGTAAGCTTTCAAGGCTGCATTAATAGGCTAAAAAATTTTATCAACCAAAATTGATCCTCCATATTTCATGGTTGTTTCTTTGATTTCGCTCCCAGGCTCCCAGGCTCTTTTACCTTTTTCTAGAATAGCGGTTTTGATTTCTCCCCGATCTCAGCTTGTTGCTTTTGTTTTGGTCTTTTGAGAGGTAGTTTTTTTAGTCTCCGAATCATCAGAGGAGTTGTGTTTCTTTTTCTTAGCCTGAGCTCGAGTGATTAACTTGATTGGAACAATCGGTTCGGGGCCCTCAGACGAGTTACTAGGTATCACTTGGACTATGTTTACTACTATTTTACCCTTGTTTAAAGAATTTTTAGGACAATCTTCTGGGAAGTGTCCTCCCTTTTTGCAACATTGTATGCAATAAGCTTCAACTGGTTTAAGGTTTCTGGCAGGCTCTGGGCATTCATTCTTCCAATGATCATCTACACCACAATTATGACAGTTTTCCGTTCTTGGCTTAATCATGGGTCTTACCATAGGAGGTTTGACATCTTCATTTGCTACATAATACATTGGTGCAAGATCTGGTGGAGCATAAGTAACAGGTTCCTCCATTGGTGGTGGATATGAATTATACCAATCTCCCTCTACCATTATTGTAGATGGACTAGGCTCAGCATAGGGTGTAAGAGGCACTAGTACTTGTTCATCTATGACTCCTTCAGAATGCATATACTTTACAGACACCACATTATGTCCTGGATATGGAGGTTATTGACCTAACACGGGTTGAGGTCTTTCCATATCCATCGGTGGTATCAAGAAACTCGAAACATGTCAAAATGGTCTTTGAGAAAATTCTTCACTTGATGTATCTTCTCCTTCGCCAACCCCACCATAACGGATGATCTAGGTTTGAAATCCATACAAAAGGATAAATGGACTAGACCCATAGTCACATGCTTTGAACTATTATAAGCAAATTCCAATATAGGTAAGTAGTCTTCCCAATTGGTTTTCTTCTTACTAACATACGCTCATAGCATATCCTCTAGCACTTGATTAACTCTTTCTGTTTGACCATCCATTTCTGGATGATTAGCCGTACTTAGATTAAATTTAGTTTCCAAATTTTGGAGCACATCTCTCTAGAAGTGATTATCAAACTTTCGATCTCTGTCACTAATGATACTATCTGGAAAACCTTAGAGTTTATATATATGCTCTACAAATAGCTGCGCTAATTTTGGTGTCTTAACCGTAGTCTTAGTGGGAATGAATCACCCCAAACTTTGTGAGACGGTCTACAATTACCCAAATGGCATCATGGCCACGATTTGTAGTAGGTAGTCCTACTACAAAATCCATAGAGATACTCTCCCACTTACCTTGTGGAATCTCTAAAGGATGTAAAAAGCCACCTACCTTGAGGCGCTCTACCTTATTAACTTGGCATTGTTGGCAGTTTAGTATGTACTCTTGAACATCATGATGTAAGCCCGACCAATAAAATTGCCATCGAACTAAGGCATACGTTTTATGAATACCTAGATGACCAGCACTTGGACTATCATGACACTCAAATAAGATTTGTCACCTAGTGTATGAGTCCTTTGGCACACATGCTCTACCTTTGTGGAGAAAGTAGCCATCATCAATGGAAAAATTCTTCCATCACTTAAGCTCTTCCTGAGTAGGGGTGGAGCTCTGTGTGTTGGAGCTTCTATGTGCGCGTGCAGAGACATGTTGATCTGGCTGTTTAGAGACATGTGAGTGTGAGGGATCCCTTTTCAAAACTACACTCCATACTTTAGCATATGATTGATCTTGTGCACACTTGCCACATAATGACTCCAAAAATCCACTCTTTAGTTTCGTGAAAACAAGCAAATTTATCTCAGGCATCCGACTTAGTGCATCCGCTACTATACTATATCGCCCCTTGGGATATCGTAGCTTACAATCATACTGTTGAAGGATTTCTGCCCATCTAGCTTTACGGTCCTTCAAGTTTTTTTAAGTAGTGAACCATTTGATACTCTCATGGTCAAAAAATACTTTAAACTCGGCACCATATAAATAGTGTTGCCACTTTCGTAAAGCGTGAATTATGGCATAGAGCTCTCTCTCATAAACAAAATAATTATGTTGAGCTCTATCTAACTTTTTACTTTCAAAGTCTATAGATCTTCCCTCCTGGGAAAGTACCACACCAATGACTTTATCACTAGCATCAGTCTCTACCACAAACGTGTTAAGTGGGTCGACGATTGCTAGGATGGGAGCATTGGCTATAGCTACCTTGAGCTATTCGAAACTGCGTTTTTGGGCTTCTTCCCAAGAAAAGGTCTTACCTTTTGCTTTAACTTGATTCATCATAGGAACAATGATTTTGGCATAGTCACGAATATAATGTCGATAAAATGTCATAATCTACGCACATGTGCATAGTACTATATTTCCTTTTTACCAATAGAATTGGTGATGCCCAAGGCAAAGTGCTAGGTCTAATGAAACCACAAGCGAGATAGTCAGTCAACTGACTCTCAACCTCCTTGGATTCTTTAGCACTCATATGATAAGGTGGTTTTCTCACCGGTTTAGTGCCTGGCAAGACATCTATGCCATGCTGCACATCACATGTAGGGGGTAAAACTGGTGGTAAATCACTTGAGAACACATTACTATACTACGTGAGTAAGTGAGTTAGCTTTTGCCTTGCAAAAGGAGAAAGTAAACTAGAGTTATGATGGGATGGAGAATCTTGAAATTCCTATATTGTTTGTTTTACAGTAGTTGCACGTTGCTCTATAGAATTAAAATTGAGATCACTTTGCTCATTAGATTTGTTAAAACTTTTTTTATCAGTAGAATTCATTGCACTTTGCATACCATTACTAGAATTTACCGCACTTTGTACTATGCTACCTAGAGAGGGAAAGTTCTAAATTATGCACTAATCATTAATCGAGAGTGATGAATGGCTGATAATTCAGCTATGGAATGATGATTACATAATAGAATATGGTTAAAGATAATTTAGAGAGTAATATTAGAGAATTACGACTAGGAATAAGCATAATAGACGAGGAATTTAGATGATAGAGAAACGAATTTACAGATGACATTAATTAAACCGTGGTTATCGTGATTAAGGGCTGATAATCTTCTCGATTCTCTGATTTAATCGAGCTTCTTGAGGCGAGAATTCGGCAGCACCTTCCTCCTTGCTTCTCCTTCAAAAGGTGTGTGAACCGGCAGCACCTTCGCAGGGTGTGTAGGTGTGTGTGTGTATGAGCATAAGTGTATGTGTGTGTGTGTGTGTGTGTGTGTGTGTGTGTGTGTGTGTGTGTGTGTGTGTGTGTGTGTGTGTGTGTGTGTGTGTGTGTGTGTGTGCAGGTCTTTAAATAGGCTCCTACAAGCTGAAAATCGACCTGGGTTGCTAAATGCATCTGGGAGCTTCTCCAGTTAAGCATGGCAAGTCCAGTTCCCTACCCACCAAGTGTCAGGTTGTCTTGGTTAACTGGTTCTGAGACTAAGTTACTCGCTTGGCAGCTTCCCCAGGACTCCCACAAGGCAAGAGGGCGCCCTCTAGCTGCTAAAGCTGGTCTGGAGTGGGCTGGAACCTGTTCCCATACAGCCTCGGGCCCCGGTACCTCCCCGGACAATTTTCAGGAAATTTGGTTGTAAGCTAAAACGGGTCATACGAGTCGGATTTTGATGCCGAAAATTGCTATACGAAGCTCTAATTAAGACGTACTAGCTCGAGTACCTGCCATATTTAGCAGCCCTCGGGGTCGGAAAATGCATTTTTCTCAAATTTGGGATACGGGTGCAGTTTTTCGAGATGATCAAGACTGGACGGGTTGGGTGACCAAAAACTTGCTATTTTTAGAAATTTTTTACAAAAATTATTTTAATTCACTTTTCGAAGATTTAAAACATTCTAAACATCATGGCACTGACATAATTTAGAAAACTGCTAAAAATAGTAACCTTTTCCATTATGTTCATTTCATGGTACAATGGTGCTCTTTTGATCGGGGTCAGAGACCTTACAACCTCCCCACCGTGAAAAATCGAGATGTCCTCATCTCAAGAATGTGTTTGGGTAGTCTTTTATGAGCGTTGGTTCGTCCTCCCAAGTTGCATCTTCTTCAGGGTAATCCTTCCACTTTACTAGATGCTCCGTAATAGTTTTGTTCCGTAATTTCCTTTTCCTTGTTTCAAGTACATAGTCAGGTTGGAGCTCGAGAACTCCTTGTGCTGGCATGACTATCTGATCTGAGTGCAAAAATTGATCAGGGTTAGGAATGTAGGGTTTGAGTAAGCTGACGTGGAACACATCATGAACCTTCAAGTTTACGGGCAACTTTAGCTTGTAGGCTTGTTCACTCACAACCTTAATGATCTCGAATGGTCCACAGTACCTTGGGCTGAGCTTCTTATATCTGCCTAGTGATAAGTTGCTTTTCTTTGGTCAGACTCGTAGAAAAACCTTATCCCCTTCTTTGAAAGTTCTTTTTGAACAGTTCTTATCTGCATAGTGCTTTTGTCTATCCTAAACAGCCTGAATATCCTGGCGAATAGCTCTAGTCTGTGCTTTCATATCTTCTAACATCTTTCTAGAGGCTTCTACCCTGATGGTTGGATCTGAGAAGTTCAGTGGTGCTAAGCAGTCCTGTCCATAAAGAGCTTTGAAAGGTGACATTCCAATGCTTCTGTGTTCGGAAGAATTATAAGCATACTCTACCAAAGGTAGATATTGTAACCACTTCTTTGGCTCTTGTGAACAATAGGCTCTGAGAATGTCCTGGATGACATGATTAACTCTTTCAGTTTGCCCATCTGTCTGCGGATGATACGCTGTACTGAAGGCTAATTGTGACCCAATAGATTGGAAAAGAGAAGTCCAAAATTTTGATGTAAACTTGGCATCTCTATCACTGACGATACGCTTGGGTAGACCATGTAACCTAAAAATCTCCTTGATGAATACCCGCCTAACATCTGAAGCAGTAAAGGTTGTCTTTACGGGTATTAGATGAGCCACTTTTGTGAGCATATCAACAACCACAAAAATAGAATCATAACCTCCTGTAGAAGGTAATCCTATAACAAAATCCATACTGATGCATTCCCATTTCATCTGGGGTATGTCAAGAGGTTGAAGTTGCCCTGGTAACTTGATTCTTTCGGCCTTTATCCGCTGACAAGAAAGACATTGCCTCACATAGCGAATTATGTCCCCTTTCATTCCAGACCAAAAATAACTTCTCCTAACAGCATGAAGAGTCTTAGCATAGCCTGGAGGTCCGGATGTACGGCTATCGTGCGCTTCATACAAAATGGACTTCTTTAAGGCTGGATCTCTGGGTACACAGAGTCTTTGTCTGTAGTAAAGACATCCTCCCATAAGAGAGTAATCTTTAGCTTCAGGCATCTTATTCTGCTGGACTAGAGATACTATACGCTGGTATTCTACATCTACTAAAGATGCTTCTTTGATTCTATCCCAGATAGGGTTATTTGGAATAGAGATAGCTCCGAGAAAGGATTTTTGGCTAAGACCATGTGCAACTACATTTTCCTTCCCTGATCTATACTTTATGTCAAAGTCATATTCCTGTAATAGCTCTATCCATCGTCGTTGTCGCATATTGAGAATAGGTTGAGTAAAAATCCATTTTAAGCTCTTGTGGCCTGTCACCAGCTGAAACTTGCGTCCGAGAAGATAATGTCTCCATGACTTCAACGCATGAATAACTGCTAAAAGTTCCAAATCATGAGTAGGATAATTCTTCTCATGATCTCTCAGCTTTCGCGAAGTATACGCCACTGGTCTTCCTTCTTGAGTAAGAACTCCGCCTAGAGCAAATTTGCTAGCATCGGTTGCTACTTCAAATTCCTTACTGAAATCTGGAAGCTTTAAAATAGGAGCTGAGACCAAGAACTCTTTTAGTTTAGCAAAGCTAGACTCTTACTCATTCTTCCATTCGATCCTCATTCCCTTCTTTAGGAGTTCCGTCAAAGGTGCAACAACACGTGCATAGTCCTTGACAAAAATCATGTACCATCCCGTTATTCCAAGAAATCTTCTTACTTCACTGATGGTGGATGGTTGAGGCCAATAAACGATGTCCTTGACCTTGTCTGGGTCCACTGAAATCCCCTCAGCCGATATGACAAATCCAAGATAGTTGACTTTTGGTGAGAAAAAAGTGCACTTGCTCTTTTTAGCGTAAAGTTGGTGTTTTCGAAGAAGATCAAGTGCTTTGCGAACATGTTCTTTGTGATCTGCCTCGTTCTTAGAGTAGGTCAAAATGTCATCAAAGAAAACCAAGACAAAATCATCCAGGTAAGGTCTGAAAATATCCTGCGTAAGTCGATTGAAGCTTGCAGGAGCATTTGTTAGACCAAAAGAGATTACTGTGAACTCGTAGTGCCCATACCTAGTATTGAAAGCCATCTTTGGAATATCCGATTCCTTGATCCTGATTTGGTAATATCCCGACCTTAGATATATCTTTGTAAATATTTTGGCATCGTGGAGTGTGTCCAAAAAATCGTCAATCCCTGGAATTGGGTACTTGTTCTTGACAGTTACCTGGTTCAATCCCCAGTAGTCTATGTGTTAGGAAATAAGACGCAGCAAAATAGATAATTGAGTAGATTACTTAATGGAGAGAGACAAATTTATATACACGAGATTATAGAGTAGAGAGAGAGAGAGAGTACACACGATATACGTGGTTCACCCAATGTGGACTACGTCCACGGGAAAGCAGCCACTCAATGGCTTTAGTACTTCAAAAGAAGAAGTAGTTTACAACGGGATTAAACCCTTAATAGAGCTCCCGTCTTGCTTCACTCTCACTACATCACACTCACCTTGTTGCATCAACTTCACACTATGAAATGTGTGTAGAAATGGTCTCCTTTTATAGGCCAAAAGGGCTGCCCTCTCTTATGAAAGATAGCCATGTGTAGCCCCCTTGTACGAATAAGTCCAAATCGGACCCTCCAATCCGCCCATGTGTGGCCGCCCTTGAGAAAACAAGTCCACTTTTGAATTTGGCCACCGGCCATTGAATTCGGCCACCAGCCACTGGCCATTGACTTTCGACCACCGGCCATCGGCCACCGCCAACCGAACGGTTGTTTTTCGTTCACTTTCCGGCCATAATATTCCGGCGAAAAGGAATATTCCGGCGAGGGGGAAAAAAAGTCTCCATACTTAACAATCTTCCACTTGGAGACTGATCTCCAAACCAAACCTGTGACTACTTTCCATTCTGGCTTCTTATCCTTGAATGCCGATTGAAGATGAGCAAAAGCTCAACTTCTCCTTGTTGACCACCTTTGTAAACATGTCTGCAGGATTTTCACTTGTATGCACCTTTCCTAGCTTTAGCTGTCCCTCTTTCAAAAGAGTGCGTATGAAGTGATATCTCACCTCAATGTGCTTTGTCCTTGAATGAAAGGCTGAGTTCTTCGCAATATGGATAGCGCTTTGGCTATCTCTTTGGCTGTCTTGTTTGAATCCAAGCTCTTCTAAGAATCTGTGAAGCCACATAATTTCTTTGCTTGCCTCCGTCATTGCTACATACTCTGCTTCCATGGTAGAAAGTGAAACCACTTTCTGCAGCTTTGAAGCCCAGCTTACTGTTGTGCCTCCAACTGTGAACACATAGCCAGTAGTGCTCCTTTGAGTATCTTTGTCACCTGCCATATCTGCATCAGCATACCCTTCTAGAAAAATATCAGTTCCTCCAAAATACAAAGCATTTGTTGTTGTCCCTTTTAGATACCTAAGTATCCACTTCACAGCTTGCCAATGCTCTTTACCTGGGTTGTCCATGAACCTACTCACAACTCCCACTTCATGTGAAATGTCTGGCCTTGTCCAGACCATAGCATACATTAGAGACCTACCGTTGCAGCATATGGAACTTTAGACATATAGGCTAGCTCCTCTTGTGTCTTTGGACACATATCCTTCGTTAGTTTAAAATGACCAGCCAAAGGTGTAGAAACTGGTTTTGCATTTTGCATTGCAAACCTTTCTAGTACCTTCTTGATGTAATCTTTTTGAGATAGCTTTATTGTCTTCTTCGTCCTGTCCCTTGATATTTTCAAACCAAGTATCCTCTTTGCAGCACCTAAATCTTTCATTGAAAAATATTTGGACAGCTCCTCTTTTAGGTCTTTGATGTCCTGCATGTTAGCACTTGCAATCAACATGTCATCAACATACAACATTAGGATGATGAATTTCCCATCTCCCACATTCTTCGTGTAGATGCAGTGATCCGAGTTGCATCTTGTGAATCCATGATCCAACATCTATCGATAAAACTTCAAGTACCATTGTCTTGATGCTTGCTTTAAACCATACAAGCTCTTCTTTAATCTGCAAACCATTTTCTCCTTACCTTTTACTTCATACCCCTTTGGTTGAAGCATGTAGATTTCCTCCTCTAAGTCACCGTGAGGGAATGCCGTATTTACATCCATTTGCTCAAGATTTAGATCATGAGCAGCCAAAAGGCTTAAGACAAGACTAATTGAGTTCATTTTTACAACAGGAGAAAATATTTCATTGAAGTCAATACCTTTCTTTTGAGAAAAACCTTTTACCACAAGCCTAGACTTGTACCTTTTCTTCCCACCTTCTTCTTCCTTCAGCTTGTACACCCATTTGTTTTGAAGTGCTTGTTTACCTTTAGGCAACTCAACCAACTCCCATGTTTGGTTGCGATGTAGTGAGTCCATCTCCACTTGCATGCTCTTCATCCATTCTTCTTTGGATTCATGTTGCATAGCTTCTTCGTATGATTCTGTCTCTCCAGAATCTGAGATCAAGAGATGGTTGAAGGAAGGAACAAACCTTTTTGGAGGTCTACTTGCTCTTGTAGATCTTCGGGGAATAGGTTGAGGCTCCTCATTTGGTTGAAGTTGTTGCACATTGTCACCGTTTGCAGTCCTTGAGTCTTCACCGTTCTCAAGCTCCATGTACTCATCACCTGTTTCTTTTGTTTGTTTTCTTTCCAAGTAATCTTTGTACATATTTTGTTCGTTAAAAATTACATCCCTACTCCTTAAGATTTTACCATCTTCAGGATTCCATAGGCGATACCCAAAGTCACCTTCTCCATAGCCAATGAAGAAACACTTTTTAGACTTTGCATCTAGCTTTGATCTTAGGCTTCTATCTATGTGCATGAAAGCCTCACACCCAAACACTTTGAGAAATGCATAATTCACCAATTTACCTGTCCATGCCTCTTTTGGAACTCCCCCATCCAATGCCGTTGAGGGTGACCGATTGATTAAGTACACAGGTGTACTTACAGCTTCCGCCCAAAGCTCAAGCGGTAGGCCTGCATGTAGCCGCGTGCTTCGTGCTCGCTCCATGATTGTCCTGTTCATTCTTTCCGAAATCCGATTTTGTTGAGGTGTCCTTGGGGTTGTCCTTTGCCTTCGAATGCCATTGCTAGCACAAAAGCTTTCAAAAGCTTGGCTGCAATATTCGCCTCCATTGTCGGATCTGAGCCATTTAACCTTGGTACCTATTTCATTCTCCACAAAGGCTTCCACCTTTGAAATATGAAAAATACATCGAATTTATTCTTCATGACATAAACCCATGTTTTTCTAGTCTCATCGTCTATGAATGTTACATAATACAATGAGCCACCAAGTGATGGTGTACTTGAAGGACCCCAAACATCAGAATGAACGAACTCAAGTTTTTTATTTTTTCTTTCATTTCCTGATTTTTGAAATTTTACCCTCTTTTGTTTACCATAAACACAATCTTCAAAGAACTCTAAGTCCACTTCTTTCAAACCTGGTAGAAGCTTCTTTGTTTGAAGGATTTGCATTCCTTTGGCACTCATATGCCGAAGTCGGTAGTGCCACACCACACTGTCAACTTCTGTAGTTGCTGCACAAGCTGAAGGTTGCGTGCTAACAGTACACAAGTAAATTGTACCGACCTTTTCTCCCTTGGCAACCACCAAAGATCCCTTTGAGATCTTCCACCGTTTGTTTCCGAATGCAATGTTTTTACCTTCATCATCCAATTGTCCTGTAGAGATTAAATTTTTGCGAAGAGAAGGAACATGCCTAACATCTTTAAGCTTCCATTCATTTCCGTTAGCAGTTTTGATAGAAACTGTACCTTTGCCGACAATCTCACAAGCTTCATCATCTCCCAAGTATACATACCCAAAATTACCTTTGGTGTAGTCTTGGAAATGTTTCTTGTGTGGTGTCGCATGGAATGAAGCCCCAGAATCTACTATCCAGGAATTAAACACATTGTCTAATGAGAGACTTAGAGCATCTTGCTCTAGTTTACGTGCCACATTGGCCTCCGATGTTGGCTTGTTGTCTTGAGACTCAGTCTCCTTCTTCTTCTTGGACCAGCAATCCTTCTTGACGTGGCCCTTCTTTCCGCAGTTCCAACATTCAAGAACTAACTTTGTGCGTGACTTGCTCCGCCTTGAGCGATCATGACCCTTTTGGTTTTTGAACCTCTCCTTAGGCCTTCCTCTTGTTTCCACACACAATGTAGCACTTGATGATTCTCCTGTGCTTCTCCTTTGTATTTCCTCGCTTAGGAGAACACCCATAACATCATCAAACTTAAGAGTATTTGTACCAGAGATAGAATTACTTACAGCCATCACAAGGCTGTCCCAACTATCCCGGTAGAGATGATAGTATAAGGAGAGCTCGCACTTCGTCATTGAAATTGATTTTCACCGATCGAAGTTGACTTATGTTTGTGTTAAAGTCATTTAGGTGTTCTGCAGCTGAACCATTCTCTCCCATCTTTAGATTGAACAAGCGCTTCATAAGAAATACCTTATTAGAGTCAAGTGACTTCATCAAGTCCTCCGTGGTCTTCATCTCCAAAACATTGAAGGCCACCGTTGATGCTAAGCTTAACCGGATTGTTCCCAGTGCCTTTCGATCAAGGACAATCAATGCTTCATCTGCCATCGTTGCGGGCTTCTTTGCAAGACCGCCTAGTGGCAAATAGAGGTCCTTCTGGTAGAGATAGTCTTCAATCTGTATCTTCCAATGTTGGTAGTTTTTACCGTTGAACTTCTCAATCTTGATCTTCCCTTCCTCCGCCATAGCCCCCACTCAATTCAAGGAATCCTTTCCTTGAGATAATTTAGCTACAAGCAAACCTTGCTCTGATACCAGTTGTTAGAAAATAAGACATAGCTACATAGATAATTGAGTAGATTACTTAATGGAGAGAGACAGATTTATATACACAAGATTATAGAGTAGAGAGAGAGAGCGAGAGAGAGTACACACGATATACGTGGTTCACCCAATGTGGGCTACGTCCATAGGAAAGCAGCCACTCAATGGCTTTAGTACTTCAAAAGAAGAAGTAGTTTACAAAGGGATTAAACCCTTAATAGAGCTCTCGCCTTGCTTCACTCTCACCACATTACACTCACCTTGTTGCATCAACTTCACACTATGAAATGTGTGTAGAAATGGCCTCCTTTTATAGGCCAAAAGGGTTTCCCTCTCTTATGAGAGACAGCCATGTGTAGCCGCCCTTGTGCGAATAAGTCCAAATCGGACCCTCCAATCCACCCATGTGTGGCCGCCCTTGAGAAGACAAGTCCGCTTTTGAATTCGGCCACCAGCCATTGAATTCGGACACCAACCACCGGCCATTGACTTTCGACCACCGGCCACCGGCCAACCGACCGGTTGTTTTTCGACCACTTTTCGGCCGCCATCCGGTCATAATATTCCGGTCAAAAGGAATATTCCGGCGAGGGGGAAAAAAGTCTCCATACTTCCGCCCCCGAGGCCCCTAAAGTTGCCCTTGATTTTTTACTTTGAAAATTTTGGTTTCTGGTGAGTGATTTTCATTCACGCACGATGGCTTCTCCTCATAATGGGGGCCTTACAAATGTGCGCATTTACCACAAAAAATTACAAGGGTAAATCGGGCTCCATAATTAACACTATGCATAGCCTTAAGGTCCCATCCTTCTTTTTCTGAAAAAGAACTAGAGCATCCCAAGGAGAAGTACTGGGTCGAATGAATCTTTGCTCAATGAGTTGCCTAAGTTGTTCCTTGAGTTCGATAGCCTCTTGAAGTGACATTTTATAAGGTCTTTTTGAGATAGGTTCACATCCAGGGATAGTCTCGATCTCATGATCTACCTCTCTATGTGGCGGAAGATTCATAAGGTCTTCAGGGAATACATCATTATACTCTCTCAACCAGTTTGGTCAAAATGAGGTATCTGATTGGTCCACCTTGTTGAGTTTTACTGCATAAATTTGCTGACCCTTCCTTAGTCCCTTCAAAAGTCTGCTGGCCTTAGCTAGAGTAGCCTTAGGTCTCCCATTTTCCCCCTGGATTAAGGATTCATTATCCAAGTTATCTGTAAAGGTAAAATTCCCTTGTGCACAATGTATGTGGGCCCTATTTTGCTTTAGCCAGTCCATCCCTAGTATCCCATCAAAGAATCCTAAGGGTAGGGTTCGAAATTGGGCAGAAGTTGGGTGTCCCCCTAAATCAAAATCGATTTTTCCTGCAGAATGTTGAGATACTACTTCCTTGCCGTTTGCTAACTCTACAACTAGCTTGCTTGTTGGATACTTATCTAGCTTTAGCTTCCTCATGCATCTGGGTGAAAGAAATGAAAGAGTACTACCACAATCTATAAGGAAGTTAACTTGTTCACCTCTGAGAGATCCTGGTGTATGAATGACTTCGTATTGCTCGCAACCATTGGGATTGTCAATTGCAGCATGTAGGGTTGCTCTCTCCACTGCTTCGTCGCCCATAGTTGGTTGTACCATTGCGGCATTCACTCTGGTGGTAGCTCCACGCCCTCGCCCTCTATTCATCCTTCCACGTCCTCCTCTTCCATTAGCTTGGCCACGCCCACAGGTTTTCAAGGGTATGGCATTGACATTGGTTGCCTGAATGTTCCTGGAGCAATTGGATCTGTAATGCCCATGCTCGCCGCAGCCACAGCATCGGACATCAGGGAACTCCATGGTTGTGGTGGTAGCCACAATAGGGCGCTGGTTATACGCTTGGTTGGCTGGTCTATTATCCCAAGCAATGGAACTTGCCCTATTTGCCCAATGATTCCTCCTATTCTGATTAGCCCTTTGTACTTCGAGAGCTAGAGGTTTAGTCCTTAACAAGGCATCATGTAGCGTCGTCGGCCTGAGAGCTTCCTACCGAGTATTCAAGGGATCGACTAGTCCTTGGCAGAACCTTGCCACCTGTTGTTCCAAGGTCATCTTAGGAGCATATCTCCGAAGAGTGACAAAATTTGCATCGTATTCTTTGACAGATGAATTCAGCTGCCGAAGTGAAAAGAATTCATTCATCCTCAAGGTTCTATAGGCAGGCGGTAAATAACACCCCATTATCGCAACTTTGATGTCTTCCCAGGATTAGGAAGATCCCTTAATATCCATGTCCCTGCAATGTTGCTTCCACCATATTTTGGCATCGCCAGTCAAGCGGAACATCGCAAGCATGGTCTGATTTACGGGTTGGGTCCCCACAGCTTCAAAGTAATCGTCCATGGCTTCCATCCATACTTCCGCATCTCTCTCCACATTTGCCCCCTCGCCCTTAAAGATCGGAGGTTGGGCTTGCTTAAGGAGGAGCTTTTTCTCTTGCGCTGCCGAGTACAGAGCAACAGGCGGTACCTACATGGATTATACGAATTCTTGATACATTATTTTGATTTCAAAATAGACATGCACGAGACTTTAAATAAAATTCAAGATTCTACTTTATCAAGAGATAGAGATTCAGAGACAAAAAGCACTTTATTGATGAAAATTTATTACAATTGAAACCCCTCAAGGTTTAGGATAACTGATGATCATCTTATTACGTGACTTTATGGATTGCGTATAAAATACGCCTAGGAGATGGTATTCACATGATGCACTACTTCATTCATGTAATAGTTTCTATACTTATTCTTGAGTGGATAATAAACTAAGATATCAAGCCGGAGTTCCGCTTTCAGTAATCCAAAGGTTTTGACTCGGTTTGCAAGGATCACGTTGGTGACCTTCTCCAAGAGCCAGTCGTTGATGGTTTGATTGGAGTTGTCTGAAACAGTCTGGTCCAATCGTGTAGGCACCAAGTAGAATATCTCTATTACCCTCAACTCTTCTCCCCAACGTATCTTCTTCAAGTCAATAGCCAGGCATCCTAGCTTCCGAGTGTTGATGTAGTAAACCTCTCCTGGAAATGTCCAATCAAGTTCCCATCCTCTATCAATGCGAGTGGAGTGTGGCGTATAAGCCTTCAACAGTATCTCCATGACATCTCGCCTGAACTGGTAAACTGGGGATCTTCGAGCTTGCTCATAAATAAGCTCAAACACTTGGAACTTCCGATATTCGAGCACAGGGTCTTCCTGCAACACCAATGCAAGGAATTTGGATTAGCTACCTATATACTTTCAGTTCCTTTTAGATGTTCAAACAATACGACTTTATTTCCCAGCCTAACCTAGGCTCTGATACCAGGTGTGAGGTCCCCACCCCGCCATCTCCAATAGTGGATCTGATGGTGAACCTGGTGGCCACTAGATCTATTGTGAAAGCAAACAAAATGGTTCAGGGTTTGACTAGCAGACGATCTCTCATCACAAAGTGAGTCGAGTTCGAGCCTACTAGCAGGGAGATCTAGCTCCACCTCGCAGGGGAAGCGTACTTGAACTATCTAGCAATCCTAAGACCCACCTTCCAAGAGGAGAGAAGCCTCGAGTGCCTTTTTCCCATGTTTCAGAGGCACGTACTCTCGAGAATTCCCCACTCTAGGGGAAATGAGCATTACTAATATCGAGTAAGCACTATGGGGACAGAGAGTTCTCGACCAATCAGGACCACCCATCTCGTAGGCATTGGCAACCTGAGCCAAGCCCCCACTTTCCACCTCCACACTCACACTTCCTTGTGTGACCTAATTACTACCACAAAGGTTGTTCAACATAAAGATTCCTTGTTTAATTTCGAATCACATTGTTCGTTAAAACAGCCCTTCAACCAGTATTGCAAACAACACCAAGACAGAATTCTAGTAAAAATTCTACTCAAACTTATTCATAAAAATTCCAATGTTCTGGAGGTACAACATCCCCCCTCCAGCGAGAGTTCACTCCTCCCGTTGTCGCCTAGCTGCCCATACAACTAGGTATGTCCACCGCATAGAAAGCACGTCATGGACACTCCCACCGCATAGAAAGCAAGACGTGGGTTCCCACCGCATAGAAAGCAAGTCGTGGGTATCCACCGCATAAAAAGCAAGAGGTGGATTCAAGAGTCCTTAACGAGGAACTCTGCCCCCTGTGATCAGTAGGGGGGTCAGGACTGATTCAACATTGGAAATAAAATGAACAAGCCGAGCTAAATTTTCCCTAGCAAACATTTTTTCCTCTTTCAAACAGCATACCCATCAAGCATTACCTTCCTACTTTAGAACTTAATGTACACTGAATTCAACGGTTTTCGTTGGATTTCTCCAACATGTTTGGGGATATGTGCATTCCTAACTAACGTATGCAATGTTAACTTAAAACAACTTGAATAAAAATATGACCTACCTCTTCCATATCTTCGTCGATGGCCCGTGAGATGGCCGGTATTTGTTCCTCCATGGGAGCTTTCCCCTTCCCGTTGACATTGCTGGTTCCCGCCTCGCGGTCATGGGCACCACCGAAACGAGTTCTCTTAACTGGGGCCATTTCTCACTACTTTAAATGATTAGCTCAGAGAAAGAACTAAGGTTCGCAAGTGTCATAACAATTCAATAGGTAGATTAGCAACATAAATTAATCCCTCCTATATGCGAGGTTTAGAATTTTCCATATAGTAATCATTATGGATGACACATAATCCTATGGGAACCGGCTCTAAATGATAATTACTCGGCTTACATGATTAAGAATAATAGGATTTTACTAATGGAATTACCAGAGAGATGAATTAAGTATGATTAATCTCTTTCCTAGCAACTAGATGATGCAGATTTATCTTATGCATATGTGTGAGGAAAGTCAACTCGTAGAGACTTAATGACAGATTAATTTTTCCTTAATTACACCTTAATGCATAAAGAAAATTAATTTAATTTAGTTACAGTATTAATGGGTGATAGAAAAAATGATTCTCCTCAATCTACACAATTACTAGCTTACCGGCTAGTTACTATGCTACCTAGAGAGGGAAAGTTCTAATAATTATGCACTAATCATTAATCGAGAGTGATGAATGACTGATAATTCAGCTATGGAATGATGATTACATAATAGAATATGGTTAAAGAGAATTTAGAGAGTAATTATAGAGAATTACGACTAGGAATAAGCATAATAGAAGAGGAATTTAGATGATAGAGAAAGGAATTTACAGATGGCATTAATTAAACCGTGGTTACTGTGATTAAGGGTTGATAATCTTCTCGATTCTCTGATTTAATCGAGCTTTTTGAGGCGAGAATTCGGCAGTACCTCCCTCCTTGCTTCTCTTTCAAAAGGTGTGTGAACCGGTAGCACCTTCCCAGGGTGTGTAGGTGTGTGTGTATGAGCATAAGTGTATGTGTGTGTGTGTGTGTGTGTGTGCAGGTCTTTAAATAGGCTCCTACAAGCTAAAAATCGACCTGGGTTGCTAAATGCATCTGGGAGCTTCTCCAGTTAAGCATGGCAAGTCCAGTTCCCTACCCACCAAGTGTCAGGTTGGCTTGGTTAACTGGTTCTGAGACTAAGTTACTGGCTTGGAAGCTTCCCCAGGACTCCCACAAGGCAAGAGGGTGCCCCCTAGCTGCTAAAGTTGGTATGGAGTGGGCTGGAACTTGTTCCCATACAGCCTCAAGCCCAGGTACCTCCCCAGAAAATTTATAGGAAATTTGGTTCTAAGCTAAAACGGGTCATACGAGTCGGATTTTGATGTCGAAAATTGCTATACGAAGCTCTAATTAAGACGTATTGGATCAAGTACCTGCCATATTTAGAAGCCCTCGGGGTTCGAAAATGCATTTTTTTCAAATTTGGGGTACGGGTGCAGTTTTTCGAAACGATCAAGACTGGACGGATCGAGTGACCAAAAACTTGCTATTTTTGGAAATTTTTTACAAAAATTATTTTAATTCACTTTTCGAAGCTTTAAAACATTCTAAACATCATGGCACTGACAGAATTTGGAAAACTGCAAAAAATAGTAATTTTTTCCATTATGTTCATTTCATGGTACAATGGTGCTCTTTTGATCGGGGTCAGAGACCTTACATCATTTGGGTTAGTGAAAGAGAAGATTGAATAGACTTTAGCATTTTTGGATAGACAAAAGGCAAGAATAGCTAGTTTTGGGGTCTTTTGACATCCAAACTCAAATCTAAGCATACCAGTGGGTTGCTCAAGACTAGGGGAATCTTTGGTCCAAGTTTGGGTTCATTCTAGGCAAAAAGACATCCTATGCGTAGGATGTCTACTGCATAATTTTGAAACCAAAATTCTACTGTGACCATACCATGCTGTCATATAGCCTTAGATAAGCCTCCTAGGCAAATTTGGTCCAATTTGGAGTTGATTTGACTTGGGAATTCATCAGAACAGACATCAGGATTTTGGAACAGATTCTTGATCATTTGACCAACCTATAGGTGTCAGAATCAAAAAGTAAAAATAGCTGTGAGCTTAGAACAGCAAGGGGAAGCTACAGTGCAAGTTTGAGCTGAAACAGAGCAAAAAGACATCCTACGCATAGGATGTCTCCAGGGTCATAAACTGGTCAAAATTCTACTGTAGCCATATAGGGAGGTTCTAAGTGTCTCAAGGATTCCAGAACTTTTTTTCAAAAGTGAATTTGGACCTTGTTTGGCCTATTTACCAAGCAAAGACAAGAATTGTCAGACATCCTACTCTTGGAGTGCACTAGAAGCTTATGCAGCCCAAATCTTGACCTATTGGCATCCAGATTCAATTTTGAGCATACCATTGGGTTGTTGAGCACTAGGAGAATCTTGGGATCAAGTTTGGACAAAATCTGAGCACTTAGACATCCTACGTGTGGTATATCTCCAGCTTGATTTAGGACTCCAAACCAACTTATGCGCACACCACTATGATCAACACATCAAGGAGAAGCTGGGGTGAAAATTTCAAGTCATTCTGAGCAAAACGACATCCTACGCGTAGGATGTCCCAAGGTCATTTTTAGGTCCAAATGAAATTCTGAGCATACCATTGTGTTGCTGGACTTAAGGGGAGTCTCTGGACCAAATTTTGTTAAATTCTGAGCATATAGACATCCTACGTGTAGGATGTCTCCACGACAGTTTTAGGGACCAACTGTAATTTTGATCATACAGGGGTGTTCCCAGTGTCTCAAGGATTCCATAACTTTTTTCAAAATTGAATTTGGACTCATTTTGACCATTCTAACATGCATTTCACTGTTTTGGCCATAACTTCCACAAACAGTATCGGATCAGAAAAGTTTTTATATCAAAACCTAGCCTGAGAGCAACTCTACAGATCTTAGAGAAAAAAACATCGTTTAAGGCCTCAAAATGCATCCGGAAGTCAGGAGTGTCTAAAACCGATAGTTCGAAAGAATTGTGAGAAAACGATCACGATTTTTGAAGACTGCTAAGTTAGCAGATTGAAATTATCTTTTGGGAAAACCATTGGTCGCTCGCTGGAAGGTGCTCAAGGCACAAGTGTGGCCGTCAAAGGCACATCAAGAATTTTTGCATTCATTGTGAAAAAGTTTTCCAGCTAAATAGAATTTTGCAGATTGTGTGCTAAAGTGAACACATGTTAGGTCGACTCAAGAATCACTACGAAGGGACCAGTCGTTGTAGTATAGTGGTAAGTTGCATAACTTATCACAATGCTTCCACTAGATCGAGGCCTGCTAAAAAGCTCTAGGAAAAGCAAGCAACTATACAAGACAACATCAACCCTGGCAAGCAAGGGAGCTAAGAAGTTCAAGAAGTTTAAGAAAAGCCCAGTTCAGAAAACGCAGAGATTAAGGCATCCACAAAAGCTGAAGGACCTCAAGAGAAAAAGACCGACACAAGGGTGCTAATAATTTTTACTAGCATTGAGGCAAGCAATTAGAGCTATCACTGAACAGGTACAACAAGGGAGTCAAGACGAAAGCAATGGCGTCTCAAAGGAATCAGACCAGTCGAGACAAAGCTTCAAGCACATCCACAGAAAATACAAGCGAGCAAATTTGGATCTATCTGATTGGCCACTACAAAGGACTGCCATGCTATGAGGATGTCAATCGAAATTTGTACATAAAGACAAAGAAAGATACAGAGGAAACTAGGACATCTCAATATGTGGAAGTTGAAACAACGAAGAATGTACTACACCCACATCCAGATTTCATGGAAGACTGTCTGGGATCAATTTACATGAGGCACGAAAAATACATCGATAATGAGATAGAAATGTTGTACAAAGATCAACTTACAGATATCTACACATATCCTCCAAGTTGTTTTCTGTACAAAGCACAAGATGGAAAACGGAAAACTGGTACCCTCTATGGAGACGAAGACGGTCGATACTACAGGGCTGTCACAAGTCATGAAGTTCCTGTAGAAAAAAATCATTATTTTGGAGCAGAAGCGTTTGGCTCAAGAGGAGAAGACTACATGTCTAAAGGTGGTAATGTATACCATCTCGTCATGGGTTTACCTCTAACTACGCAGCTAGAAGAGTTAACAACTACAGATGTCACTGCACAAATGGGTTGCACAACACAAGACACCACATGGAAAGAGACGACACAAGTCTCGTGCACTGCACCAGCACAAGCACACCAAATTTCACAAACAGGGAATACGCCGGAAGTACCAGCTATGAAGATAGCACAACTTCAAAAAGAAATAGCTCGGTCTCAAGAGCTACTTAACAAAGCACAAGAAGTCATATCATCATGCATTAAACAAATGCCAACATCATATATGGAACCCTCTCAGATGGGGGGAGTTCAAACTCAACAAAGAGACCCTATCTCTTCAAGAGTGGGATTAAGAAGTCCAGTTTTACAAGAAGTAGTGCCCTTTTCAGGAGTCCAAGTGGAATTTCAAGAAGCACTGAAAGATACCGAGCCGGAGGAGAGACCACTGAAAATTCACAATGCACAATGTAAAAGGTCAGGTCAAGATGTCATTGTGGTCGACAAATACGATAGGCACTATGAAATAGCCGATGTGAAAAATATGGATGAGTTTAGCAATTTTAGGCAACCTGTAAGCCACATACTTGGACCCCGTCCAAAAACATCATCAAGGGAAAAGGAAAACAAAGTTTCGGTTCAATCTTCACCCTCGGTTCAGAACTCACCAAAATCAACTCGGAAACATAGCCCTAAGGCTATACAGAAGCCCCACGCCAAAGACCATATACTGATGGAAGAATTAGCATTGCAACTGCTAGAAATCATGGATAGTGATTTGATTTTGTACGCAAGCAATAATGGAAGCTATTTTCAGCTTCTCAAGGACAAGACGATGAAGGATAAAGAGACAAAACTAGTGGATACACTTCAGTCAGTTGTAATCTACAGGTTCATGCATGCAAAGAAGAGGTCATATCTGTATCTAGATACCACAAGAAACCCTTATCAGCAGTATTATGGAGAGCTACCTCGTCCAAAGGGTGCACATGTTGAGATAACAACATATTGCGACCAATGTGCCATTGGTCATTTAGTGAATGACTGCCCAGCAAAGCTCTACATGGAAAAGAAGAAGCAACAAGCCAAAATCAAAGTTCAGACAATGACAACACGGGAACGAAAGAAAGAATCCCCAACAAGATTTCCAAAAAAGAAGCAGATCTTGTCGTAGAGCACAAAACATAGGCTCAAGACATAGTTGCTTGAAGTCAAGGGTGTCAATGACATTATCATAGAGAATCAGGCTTTCAAAAAAGATCAATTGGATCAGCTGATTCAAGATCATTTAAGGAACCTCAGTGAGGACAAGTCAAAGCATCCACAAGGTGACGAAGATGAAGCTCGCAGTTCAAGGGTCGAGAGAAAAAGAAGCCAAGACTCTGACCATAGTGAGCCAACACAAGAAGAGGTGGCAGAGGTAACAAAAGTTCTTAGTGCCACGTCACAAGTGGAAGACATGCAAATAGAATCAATGGATGAAGCTGAAAGTCTACCAAATAAATTCTCTATTGTGGACTCCTCATTGGTGATTGAACAAATCAAAGATTATGAGAAGCTAAAAGAAGATGTAACTGAAGACATAGAATGCACAGAAGGAAGGGAAATGACCGACTCCAAAATTGACTACCAAGGATAAGTAATGAAGGATATAAATGAATATTTCTGAGAAGAGACTCTACAAAAACCCATGGAACAATGGGAACCAAAGGCCATGGTGACCATTGCATCAGAAGAAGAGAGTCAACCTCAACATCATGCTACACAAGATTCAGAATATTTCCAAGAAGAAAAGTCACCATTGAATTACCTTCAAGTGCTAGAAAAAGTAAATAGTGACAGAGAGCTTCTAAAATCAAGAGTCAAGGCGCCACAGTCAGAAACTAGCAATGAAGACCAACAAGCTGCTCAAATTATAGACCTTCCCCAAAGCTATAGATCAGAAGATAGTAAGCACTTGGGACATGCTACAACCAATCAAATGACAAAGAAGTTCAACATACAAGAGGATGACAAAGCTTCCAAGGCACAAAAGTCCAAGACAAGTACCAAAAGCAAAGAGGACATCAGTTACTTGACAGCCAACAAGAAGATTAAATTCTCGTTGGATGTGCATGAGAAACTGAAATTCAATTTTACAGAAGAGATAGATTGAACTGCCACGACTAATGTCATGTCTTATGGGCTGTGGTTACTTATAGATAAGCCAGAACTGTATGAAATTCATGTACAGGTTCCTATATCACATGGAATAGCCATCACAAGTTTAGGGATTGCAAAAGCTACCCTTACACTACAATCAGAGGTAATCAAAGACAAATTCCTAGTGGTGGATTCCTCCAAAATGAGTACACATTTTGTCCAAGCACTGGGCAAAAACATTGGCAGAAGAACCTAAATTTTCAACAATGGTCATCACGACTACCTCTCAAGAAATCCAGCCTACTACTGCTCCAAGATTATCGGCTTCCGACAAAGGCAAAGCCAAAATGAGCCCACAAATGTTCTACCAACAGAAGCAGCCCCTTAAATCAGAGTCTTCAATCCAACCAAAAAAAGTTCAAGATAGAGCTTCTATATCAGCTGGCCACATGCTTCCACATGAAAGGCAGACTCCAAAGAAAACCTTTCAACCAAAATACCCTACACTGCGAGATCACCACCGCCAAAGGTTTTCAACGGTCTACATTAAAGCTGAAGAAATTAAAGTCAAGTAACCAATATGGGTAAATAGTCCTAGCCAATTGACGAAAGTTAAACACATGGGATGGATAGCCTCCCACTACAGCTTAGCAGAGCAAGGCTATTATGGGGTCCAAAAGAAACTTTGGTTACCAAAACCATAGCTCTCGGCTTATGTGGTGGATAAAGGTTTCAAAAAGCGTCCCCAAAAGCAACAAAGCTCATATTTATATCGCCAAAGGAGACCAAACAACAAGGCTCACCAAAGGGATGGAGGAAATTTCAAATCCAACTGGCCTTCATATCAACATAGGACTTCATCGATAAATAATCCCAAAAATGGCACTCTTGTACATCTCAATACGACATCAAAAACATCATGGGAAGTGCCAACAATTCTTCAAGCACAAGGTTACTATCAAGGAAATCGGAGAATCTGTCTACCAAAGATGCCAGGTAAACATTCTTCAAGCAAACGACTTCAGCTTGAAAATAATCGCAATTTCACGGAAGGCAAAATCAAGGACAATGTCATAGTCAAGGCAAAGGATATCTGCAAAGACACGCTAATCACACGATGAAGATACAAATGGGTGCCAAAAGAACAACACATACCAAAGAAGATTGAAGTCATCTCTAGCTCTCAAGAAATGTCAAGACATAATGGACAAAGTGTTACGCAGAATGGAGCAAGCCAATATTCTCAACCAAGGGACCAACAACAACCAAAAGAAATTTTGACAACCAAGGTCACCCAGGTATGGCAAAAGAAACCAATATTGCCCGTATGGTCCTTTACAAATCCTCTCTTCGAGGATGGGAGTTTTGAATTTCAAAACCTATTCTTGGTTGAAAGCTCCCGAGAGTAAGTCAAGTCGCCATAAAAATCATGGCATAAGAGTCAAGAGTCGGGCAGCTGAGCCACTAAATGAGAAAGCGTCAGACCCAAGCTTCATGTCTTAATATTTTTTGTGGTCTATGAGTCTAGATATTTAGATTATAGCTCAAGCTGGAAGAGTTGAGCATATTGTAAAATGGGGTCGCTCATGCTGGATAGGTGAGCATAAGAGTCTAAGTCTACTATTTTAAATGGTGGAGTGGCAGAGTAGTCCAGAAAACACTCACGCACATGAACACAGTGAGGAGAGTGGAAAAAACCTCATCGACAAAAACCCTTCTTGTGAGTAACGGCAGCTCCTGAAGTCAAATATATTTTTGCTTCTCTAGCTACATTCACTCCTGGAAGCACCCATTCAAACTCTTCTCGCACAACATATTGTTTCCCATGCGTCTATCTGTGCAAGCATATACAATGTCCCATCATTGGACATTTGCATTTGACACGAATTGTGTTCCACCCATGCACTTACACAATACAATGACGATGACAAAGCGATAACAGGTTTCATGAGCATTTGCTCAACAGCAATGACTCTGACTTCAAGCTACTAACACTTATCCAATGTATATCCAGTCAATAATAGTAGCCATACGGCCATAAGTACTTTAACTCAACAAAACTCTGTTACATCAAACATTAGTACATATAGACTAACATTTAATTGTGACTAAAGGCAATTTTTCCCACTGGGTTTTTCCCTTTAGTCCTATCCAGGTATCCAAGACCTTCATTTTGTAATATACGCCACATTTTATTTTTACTATTTCTCTTATAAAAACACAGAAAAGCAGACGAACGACATCCCCAAACAACTACATGCTCATAAGCTAGAAAATCAAAGGGGAGCGGCCTAGAAAAAATTCAAAAAGGCTTCGAGTTTACAGGTACACATGCAGGATGACACCCAAAGAACAAACAATATAGAGCTGCCAAGATAAAGACTTGTTGCAACAACAAACCTCACTCGACTTATTCACGCTACAACAACCAATCGGAGGGGGAGAGCTATGGCTTCAACTACACTACATGTATAAGAAAAAGGTACCTCTACAACAGACAAAGCATCTGGTAGAAGCAATTGCAACAACAAAAGCTTCAATCAACACCAAAACATGAAGCACTCGCCAAGGCCACTGCAGACATAGGGTCTTGTCGGGGACGACAAGACTTCGGAGGGGGAGAGTGTTGAAAGGTCAACCTTTCAACAACGCTTCTACAAAGATTCCATAAAGATTCCTCAAAGATTCTCTAAAGATGTTGATGAAGTGATGAAGAAGAAGATGGATGATATAATGTGAAGATACAAGCTCATGGACATCATCGAATATCCCGTTATTATTATTTTGAGCCATTATGGCCACTTTTGTAATGTTTACGAGAACTTCATATTTTAAGTCGGCAATTGTATTTTGGCCAGAGATGCTTGTTGGATGAGCAAAGCCAGCTCACAGTGTTGTAATTAAGCTCTACAGAAGCCTAGGGACAAATTAGGTCATTTTGGCTGGACATTAGGTTTTCTAAGGTTTGGTATATAAAGCAAAACCTAAAGCTTTGTAAAGAGACTTCTAATAATCTGATCTTCTGTGTCGTTGGGAGACTGCGAGAGAGTGTGTGTGCGTGCTACAGGAGCTACGGTGGTTGGAATCACAAACGGAGAGCAACAGTGTGTTGCCCACGAGGAGAGCTACGTGTTGACGCTTACATCACGCGCGTTCGTCTGTGTTTTGGCAAATTCACCCGCGAGCTACTTTTGGAGTTTCGATGAGTAACTGTTGTCCATTTTTGCAGTTCAGTATATCCACGCAATCAGAGCGAGTAGAGCTACACATTAGACACTTTAGTTTTTGGAAACTTTGACCTGCAAAAACCGGCCAGATATCCTATGCGTTTTCTGCACGGAGGGTATTGGGTAGGTTTTTTTGGTCACGGACCTTAGGGAGAGTGGCCTATTGGTGTTGATAGGATATCCCTCAAGTTTTGTAACGTTTCGAGAATGTCTAATGGGATTTTGGCTTGCGGTAGCATCATAGGAGACTCTCACATTCACAGAACCGATGGCATGTAGATTTGATATCTCTGTAGGAAGCAATCATTAGTCGATCGAGTAGAGGTTGACACCCTTTGCTTGCTTCCACGCGCCTGCGGGTCAATCTCCGTCCTCAGTTGACATTATATGTTAGGTGAGTTCTCGCTATGCAGACATCCTTCATGGCGTATCCGTCCAACATTTACTTTCTTTGCAAAAGCTTTAGTCTCCACTCGTACTTCAATGTCTGGAGCATTTTTGAAATCCTCAATCACTTTGTATATTTTTAGAAAGCATACCTTCACAACCTCATTTCCCATACACAAATTGCAATCCACTAAACACTCCAAGTCTTGCATAGTATCTACAAACAAAAACCTCACACACACTTGCAATGCATTCATCAACTTCTATCAAACCATTGGTCTTGAAATCCTTCTGTACACTATTTACATGTTGTCGTTCACCCCGTTTTAAGTCCTCACACTTTGTAAAAGTGATAGACTTATAGTCTGCTAATCCTATAAAACCTGTAGAAAACATTTTCTTTGCATATACATCATGCGATAACTTTTCTCTTCTTGTACCACTGTAATCCCGCTCTATAATGGTACGTGGCCAAAACCCCTCATATCAATGTAGTCGTTGGAATTCTTTGTTTGTGTTTGGCAAGGGTTTCTCTCTAAGACTTTCATGGTTCCTTTAATGGTCCACATAAATAGTAAGGAATTGGACCGCACACTTTCCATCCCTACTCCTTATCCTAGCATAAGCTGACCCATCATCCAACACCTCAGTTTCCATACAAGTAGCAGTGATGTATGTCTTGCCGAGGATAAGAGGGCATGTAGAAATCTCTTGGAAAAATAATTTTGTTCATCTTTCACATCCCCTATAGTCACCCTTACATTTGTACAAGCTTTCTACAACTCCCCTACTGAATTGTTTGTTGCACGGATCATCCATCCATGATTTATATCAATTGGACATTTGCCCTTTTAATATAGACTCTTTGTCATGAGTTTAATTTCTAATCCATGAGCTATCAACACAAGGTATGGCTCGTCTAAGCCTCCTACTTTTACCAAGGTCTCAATTGTTGCTCTTTCCCAATGACTCTTCGAGTAATAACTCTTGTAAGTGGTCTCAACATCATCTTTATCATCCAAGAAGAGAGCTTGTTTTACTTCTCCCATAGACTTGTAGTATCCAATAACAATTTTGTCACCTTTCTTGCCATAGACCTGTACACCTTATGCATATAAAGTCTCTCCGCACCCTGTACATGGATAGATTTAGTAAGAGACTATCACTTTCTCTTTACAATATGAATTATTTATTTGTGGAACTACCGCTTTGCTATGCCAAGGACCTCACCCAAGGTAAATTCCACCTTATTGCTCAAAATCCTCTCTTGCAAAACCTTTTTGAGATCTATCGTTGCGTCTATATTAGATTGGAGCTTGTAGACCAGACCCTTTGCTTTGGATTTTGTTGCTTCCCTCTTCATCTCGTTAGAGGCTTCCTGCATAGGCACTTTAAGGATATACATTTGTTGTGGAGAACTTGAACCAAGAGACACTATGTTGTTTTTTCCTTGACTTCTTGTGGACCTTTTTGAAGGATCTTCATCCCCATTCTCATGCCTACATTTCTCCTTGACAATGGACTCATTGGCTTGAAAGTTGGCAATGTAATGCATGCACTGACAAAGAATCTACAGGGTCATTCCAACTTGTTTCTAGACAAATGAAATCTCCATCTTCATGCAAAACCTCTTTAGTCATATTACCCTTCATATCATATTCTATTGCGCATGGCCACAAGTCTACAATATCATCAAATGATGCTTCTTCTTCAAAATTGACTTATTTCTTGTTAATAGGCTCCACCTTCAATCCATAGGAGGCTAACTCAACCATCTAGATGGCATGGTTAGTATTTATTTCCTCAACTACCTTCCTCATCCCGCATTTTCCAAAATTTGTTCCCAAGTGCTTACCTGTTTCACTTAAGTGAATCTTGCCATCTTTAAAGAAAACAAGCTCCTTCATCAAAGCATCTTTAAAACTTTCACAATCCCTCCTTCCATGGTCAATACTATCACACCGTATGCATATATTCACAAATCCTTCTCTGCTTTGAGGTCTCTACCCTGTAGATTGGCCTGATGATTGTCCCATTTTTACTAGCCTTGTAAGCTTTAACTTTAGCTCTTGCATTACCTTGACAATATATCTAAGATGGATTTGTTACTCTTTGGAACCATAACAACAGTTTTTATGGGACTCTCAAGAACACTTGGGACTTGAGTAGGGTTTACTATCATCTTGTTGCTCCATCATTCTCGCCTAGCTAACAGTGAAACAACATCTGCAACCTCATTCCAATCGGTCTTTTAGCCATGTTCAACATCCTTATCCTCAAGTAGTAACTCTAAATTCTCTTGAATCTCTTTGCCTGAATTTTTCAAAAAGATCTCTGTCTTTTATGAGTTTAGGGTAGCCTTTTTAGTGCTTGACAATTGATCATAGCCCCTTTCGAATTTCCTTAGAATCTTGATAGGTGAAAGTCCCTCTTTTGGCGGAACTATCCACTCTTAACTTAAGGTTCTCTTTGTCACCCTTTTAGAGTCCTCCATGAAATACTCTTCCTTCAAGGCTAATTTGAATGCTTCCCAAATTCCCTCATGATTATTTCTAGTTCCCCTTTACATGCTCTTTGATCTTAGGAACCACAGCTAGCTCAAAACTTTGTACCATCTCTGGTTTGGGCAGTTGATGCAGCACCATCTCCTTAACATACCCACAAATATACTTTGTTTCTTCTTTACCATTAAATTGATTCAATTTATTGACCACTGACTGAAGTGATTTGGTCGAGGAAATCTCTATCCTTTTAGCAGCTTGTTGTTGTTGCATAAACACAATAAAGGCTTGGAATGTTTACATTGTAATAGGATCAAACCGCACCCCATGTTTCTCTTGTTGTTACAAAGCATTAAATCTTTGTTTTGAGATCTTCAAAGAAGCTCTTGAACCCTCACCCTAGCCTAATTTGCATCAGGTTCACCCAAAATGTGTCAAGAACTGCACAATGCGGCTAGGGAAAGTGTTGGGCCTCTGACCAGGGATTTAATATTTACGTAATTACCAAAACATTTGTGTGAGGTCTTGTTGACATATTTACATAATCACAATTAACATGATCATAAACAAGCCCGTTCAGAGCGACCTAGAAACTCACAAAAAGTTGTTGGGATTGTGCATTTTTCCTACGGGCCCGCCAAGGAAATGCTAAAGACGTGGATTGTAGCTTAATATATAGAGCGCATTAATCAGGCCCATAGGGTGTTTTTTGTTGATCTAGACACACACACACACACACACACACACACACACACACAGATATTGAATTATTGTCTGTGGATATTAGATATGACCCATGGGACTAAAATCAAAACATTACAAAGGAGTTCTTATAAACAGGAGGATCATGAGATATATCTCAGTTAGGGACTGAGGGTCCAAAGAGGTGACAAAAGGAAAGCTAAAGTGAACAAAACTAAAAAGGGGAAGGTGAGGAGGGAGTCTTCTTGGGAGTTCAAAACTCTTGGATAATGGATTTACCTCCTTGATAGACTGCCCATTTCCTTGTTGTGCATGCAAGCTATCATTGACTGTGTGTGTGTGTGTGTGTGTGTGTGTGTGTGTGTTTGTGTGTGTGTGTGTGAGAGAGAGAGAGAGAGAGAGAGAGAGAGAGATCAATGACTACCTTTGTTGCGGGAGCTACCTAGTGTCGCCACAATTATAATGACTACTTACACGCAAAAAACATACATCATTTGATACACTTACAACCACAAATAGCTCATAGATGTGTTAGCACACGTGCTCTAGTTTGTGAGGAATGCTTGGCATTGTTGTGTATCTCTCTCCAAGCCAATTGTGATGGTGCAATTGAATCTCCAATGTGATGAGCGAGCAGGAAATAACGTCAGGATGAAACTCACACTCTCTCTCACACAAGTTCAATGATAGCTTAAACCTTTGATTGTGATTAAGTTCTGTTTACAAAATGACTTAGGTACCTTATATACTAAGGCTTATATAGGTTAAATCAAAATAGAGTTCAAGGGGTCAAATGGCTTTGTATTTACAAATTGGAAGTGCTATTGCACCCCAGCTTCTACAACTAGAATAAATGCTCATTATAGATGATGTTTTCAACCATAATCCACATCATTCATAATCAAGGATTGTAGCCCCCCTATGCATCCAATTCAATATAAAGTTTCACCCAATTAAGAATTATATAGCTCTCATATTGTGCAATGACAATGTATATCAATTCAAATCTATGATGGTGAAAAATGCAACAATTACAGGATATTTATATACTCAGTACATTAGTACATGGCATCCAACCCACTATCAACTCGTTATTTAAATATGTTCATGTTCTAAAACCAACTTTGGCCTTGTTATGGACCAATGACTTTGTCACACAATGAGCAGGACTCTCTAAATTATGGTTCGTATCTTTATTTTCAGTGAAGGATTTAAATATTTTTAGAAGTAGTTACCATATTAAGAATCACGCTCGGCCCAAAAAAGGACCTGTGACTCTGTAACCTTAGGTCAATTCACAAGGAGATAATTGTACCCGACGCTCAGATACACTCCCCATGGATTTTACTATTTAAAAATCCAAAGTAAGAAGAGGTTTACTATATATAGTTCAGGCCCGACGGGCCCGCCGAGAAAATGAAAAAGCCCGACGAGGCTACCGGCTCTATTGGTTTTTGCAGGTCACCATCAAGATAAGTTAACAATTAACATGATCACATCTTTTTATGTGTAATTACTTTCATTATTAATGTGATCACACGATCATGATCACGTCAGTGAAATCCCGGCCTCTGACTCTGATAATTCGTAGGCAACATTAAGTGAGTTGTAGATTCAAAGAAAAAGACACACTTAAAATGATAAAAACTCCATCCATGAAATATTCACTTTGAAAAAGAACCAAGATCAACTCAAAATCTTGTGTGTGTGATGATTTGGTGTAGCCTCGCTCCCAATTGCACAGATGCAGTGCTTTTTTGCCTTGATAAAAATAGTAAACAATTGCCTCAATTCTTTGTCATAGCCATTTCATGGAATCTTTAGAGCTTCATTAGACAATTAAAAGTAGTTTTTTGCAGAGGATAAACCCTAATTTAATTACCCACATGCACAATTGTAGGGTTGGAACAATGCAGGATTGCACTAGCACACCATAGAAGTAGGCTCTATACCCTTTTTCCCTTGGCTAAAAGTGCTGATTTTCTTATTTTCAAAGCTCCCCAAACACAATGAGTAGCTCCCAATGTCATTTTGTGCTTCTCTTTGAAGAAAATCAAAATGGAAAACAAATTATATAGAGTCTACCACAAAGACATACTAAAGTGTACAACTTAAGGATGAGCCAACAATACAATAGGCTTTGCTGAAAACACATGGCCCATAGATATAGATAGGCTGACAAGGTAGTCTTACCAAGATGAGCCAACAAGACAATAGGCTTTCCTAGCAACAAGTGCCCCATAGATATAGACAAACTAATGAGATAGTCTTACCTGTTACAAAACATGTCATGGAAATGTAGTACGAAACATGTTACATGTTGATTGACAAGACAATAATTTCCAAGAAAATTAATTTCTAGCCTTCTTTAAGTATTTCCATCTTAAATTGGCCACTTAGATCTTACCAAAATAAAAGATAAGAGGAATTGAATAAAGTGTTTATAGACTCGTTGAGGTCAAAGGCCTAGGATCAAATGAAAGAAATCCATAAAAGAGCAAGGATAGTTTCTATTTAACTATCCCAAGTCAAAGGAACAACTCAACACATGATAAGTCTTTCCTAAACAACCTCGATCAAAGGTACATGACAAAGGAATTATTTAGCACTTAATTAGAGCAATTATAAGAGTATAAAAATAAAAACTAGTTATGTAAATGCTAAGTAATTAAATGTATTCATTAGAGTACAAGTATAAATTATGGGAAGTCTTAAGGTAAAGCTAAAACTTATCAAAATCATTCTAAGTTTAGAAAGTTTTGGGACCCTTCATGGTAACTCTAAAGCATCATGCTAAGGTATTTCTAAGGAAGTGAAGCTCTAAAAAGCCCAAGGGTGAGTTTAATCTTTACCAATGTCCATCCTAATTAAACAAGTTACAAATTATCCGGTAGAATCTAGCCTCCGTTCACTTCACAAAGCCTCCAAAGGATTGCGCACCTAGGGGATTCACTATGTATTTTTGTATGGTATGATATGAGTGCCGAAGAGGGGCGTTTCTTGAGGTCAAACATAAGCATATAGGATAGGGGTAGAGACTGCATTGGATTCACCACCACCAACCCTCTCACACCGAGCCAAAGGAGTCCAAGACAACTAGCAGTACATAAAAAACATAGGAAGATAACCATCACCTCGTCGGAGATGCCACCGGAGGGGTTGCCCACTGCCACCCAGAAAGTACTGCACCTCTGACCAAAAGCACAAGCCAAGATCCAACTCCAACGAGACCCTCCTCAAGGAGAGCCTCATATGCCTCAATAGACCATGAAATCCATAGGACAACTCCAAAGTCAAACCATAAGACAACACTACATCAAGCCATAGAGGGGCCTCTCCCCTTCAAACGTGGCTCTCCATTGCCACAATGAGAGCCATCCCTGCCATGAGACGACTCCCACTTGAAGAGCATTGCAAAGATTTTAGGCCATCAATTTTCTCTCCAAAGAGAGTGGGAAATGATGGCTGCCTCCTGGGAAAATATTGAGTGGAGGGGTGCAAAATAGGCGCAATCAAAGGAGGAGAAAATGAGCGTCCCCTCTGGACCAATCTCTTGATCCTCCCACTGATCCATCTCCATGATTTCACCATTCGCTAAGATGCTACGTTGTGTGGATTCCACTTCCTATCGGAAAGGATCCCTAAGCATCCCTAGCCTAAGCACTCTCGCAGACATAGCAAACATCAACTATGCATAGGTCTTGCAAACCCTCTTGAAGACTCACCTCACTTTCATTCAATACAAATTTTGAGTTGAAAAAAAAGCCAAGCCTCCTAAAGGATGAAAAGTTTGAGTTGAATTTTTTAACTCAAAGAAAGCCAAGCCTCCTAAGGATGAAATGTTTGAGTTGAATTTTTTAATTCAAAAAAAGCCAAGCCTCCTAAGGACGAAATGTTTGAGTTGAATTTTTTTATTAAAATAATAGCCAAATCCTCCTAAAGGATCTGCATCAATGCGGATCCTTTAGGAGGCTTTGACTATTATTTTTTAACTGTTCTTCTTCAATTCAGAATTTTCATCCTTAAATAGGCTTGGCTATTAAATTATTATTTTTTCAACCCAAACTTTTCATCCTTTAGGAGGCCCCTCGATATTTTTTTGCAATTGTAGGTTCTTTTGGTAATTACTGGTACAATCTGGTTGCTATTGGATGTGGTTCACACCGAGACTTGGGCAATTGTTTTGAAGGTTCAGCTACTTGGTGCAACATTGAGGGGGGATGATTACCCGGTGAAAGTAGGGTCGTGCTTGCATCCTCGCATGCCACTCAATTTTTTTTGCAATTGTAGGTTCTTTTGGTAATTACTCGGACAATCTGGTTGCTATTGGATGTGGTTCACACCGAGACTTCGGCAATTGTTTGAAGGTTGAGCTACTTGGTGCAACATTGAGAAGGATGACTACCTGGTGAAAGTAGGGTCATGTCCACTGATGGACTGCTCCCCTGTGTGCTATTTGGTTGATCTATGGCAGGGAGCTGCTGTGGGTAGAGGTTGTGCTCTTTCTTCTTGCAAGCCAATGGCCTAATGGTGCAAGGTGTCTCACGATTGTGCTCTCCCTTCCAAGCATGAGGAAGAAATGATATCTTGCCAAACGCTGGTGTTTCCTATTTTGGTGGATGGCCCTTGGGTGACGGATGATGGAGATTTGGGATCCTTCCTTTGTGCGGCTGACTCTTTTCAGTTTTGTGGATTTCTTGCATGCGCGAGGCCCTTCTTGGTGGTAGCTGTGAAAGCTTTCTACGTCAGTTTGTATCTTTCGAGGGTGGATCCCTATTTAGTTGGTATTTCCTTGTGTCATGATTTACTTTCTATCTTAGGGTTGCTCCCATGTTAGATGAGGGTTTAGAGATGGACGTGTTCTATGTACGGTCTACACTGTATGGTGCTCCATGGATTGGTATGGGCATGGAGTTGTATAAAATCACTCACATAATGTGAATTTTGAAAAAAAAAAGTGAGGTGTGCAAAAAGGTTTTTTCTAGTCTTATTCGAGAGAATCAACAGAGATTCCCACTTGATTTTTTTGTGAAAAGATACCCCCTCTTGAACCTCGTGCTCGTGTCTTGACTGAGTATGTGATGTGGGAGGGCGTGCGCAAGCCACATGTAAGCAAGTTCCTACATTGTACCACATAGGACAATATGGGCCCATGCCGTACAAACATTTTCTTATTTGCTCGAATTTTGGTTTGCTAAAAAAATGTCTCTCGATGTATGGTAAGATTCGGTTAAATGAAACTTGAGCTTTGCAGTAGAATACTTTGTTGTAGACAGCTAAATAAGTTGTACATTAACAAATCCTAAGTTTTCAACCTTTAAGGAATGGAGCATTTTATTAGTGCTTCAATCCCATTGCACCTTGGCTTGGGAATCCTTAAATGCTCCCATGGTTTTTCAAGATATAACTAAAGAGTTGATAATCCTTATGAAGGATTTTTTTTTATTTTAGTATTTGATGTAGATCTGTAGATTGGTCTATCTGTTTGTTATCATGTGTGTACTTACATGGCTCCCTATTATAGCCTCTGGTGAGTCGATAATGGCAAGAGTTCCTTGTGTGTGTAATCTTTGAACTAAGTTTTTTGACTCATTAGCTATTTTGAGAAGAAAATCAAGGATGTTGATGAGCTAGGATCTTGTCCTCTGTTGCCTGCCTTTGCTAGGAAAACATATACAAGAACAAGGTTTGGTGGGATAGACTCTTAGAATAGTTGAGTCTGCTATGTCTATAATTGTGGTGAATGTGGTAAAGCTATAGTGTATTTCCACATGTGTTCTATCGGCTTCTCATTTCTCTTTACACTCTAGTTGCATCACTTGCAAAGATTTATTGGTTTGAAGTCTTGTGACCTTGCTTTGCAGACTGGTGCAACAGTGGCCGTGAAAAAGTTCAAAGGAATAAATCCATATAGAAATTCCATCATAAGTGAAGCTTTTCAAGATTTTTATATGAGCATGCCATTATTTGTTATTTAGAGAACAATCCATTTCAGATTGTGTCTTAAATCCAATGTGGGAAGCCTACTAAGTAGGTGGTTAGTATCATTTGTTTTGAGATTGAAATTTGTATCAATTTACTAGGGAAGTGTTGTTCATTCTTTTTTATTTAAAAAAAAAAGCAAAACTCACAATTGTGAGTGAATTATATTGAGTAGCCCAAAAAATTACAAGGTCTTGTCATGCTCATGTTCAACCATGATGTCATCCAAGGATCATAATTACATTGGCTATCAGGCCAGCCAACCCTACCAACCCACCCCCTCATCCTAGATACACAAGGTCCATACTCTTGCCATTATAACATCTTTTATTTACCGATGGCCAAGATTTTCCCCCATCCTAGGCACTCCATCTGCTAACAACAAGGCATAAGTAGTCCTAGCCCAATCCTCCGAGTGATGCTTGTGCCCGAGTGTCCATATTTGCACTTTGCTTTCTTGCACAATTTCTGCAAAGCTTGCCACATCAAAACCTCCTTCAAAAACACGGCGGTTCCTTGTCTGCCATACATTATGAAAGAAGTAGTATCTAACTATCTGAGTGCTCACGACGAGTGCAGGGATACCTGAATTCTTACCTCCAAGGAATAGGTCAGTCTTGAAAAAACTAATTTTCCATGTTATTTGGACCCACTTGCATACTTTCCCTACAAGGCCTTTGATAGCTGGGAAGTCCATGAAAAGGTGGGCCAAATCTTCACTAGCTGACCTGCACCCCAAACATCGATGTGACCTAATCCCTCTCTCCTGAATCTTCACCCCCGGCGTTAGAGGACCCCAAATAACATTCCAAGTGTCGTTCATTTTTTGACAAATTACATTGAATTGATTGGTTTATTTTAATCTATTATTCCTTATATTTGTTTCTTTTCACAGTGGTTCAAATGAAAGCACACTACAATCTACACATGTTCATTTGCAATTCAACATGTATTTTTACAAAAGCATGTTCTTCAAATTTGTACCAATTTACTAGGGAAGTGTTGTTTGATTTTTGACAAATTACATTGAATCAATTGGTTTATTTTAATTGAGTATTCTATGCTTGTTGCTTTTCATGGTGGTTTGTTCTCTCAAATTAGAGCACACTACAATTTACACATGTTATTTGCAATTCAACATGTATTTTTGCCAAAGCATGAGCTTCTAAGATTGTCATGTTAATAGTATACATAAAATAGTGGTCCATTACATTCCATACAAAAATCGTATGCGGGAGTATGGCTCGTTGCAATAATATGGATATCTTGTTAGTATGTAGGGGGTAGGTTAGCATGTAAGATATCGTATATAGGGGGGTTTCTCTAATTTATGCAAATGACATACCCCCATTACTAATAGTGGATTTCTCTGGATTGTGCAAAGGTCTGTCTTGCACATGGGCTAGGTAAATTAAAGGTAATACTATGGTTTTAATTATTGCAAGGGAAAATTTAAATGCATAAAGTTAAAGCAGATTCCATATTTGGTAAGTTCACTCTTGCTCTTTCTTACCAAGTTTGGCTAGCCACATGTCTAAGATAGCTTGCATTTATTTTATAGGTAATGGGGCAAGTGTGCTTGGATAGAGTAAACTCCAAAATGGGGGGTGGGGGGGATTGTAAAGTTATGGCATCTCAAGTGAACTACCCAATGTGATTATTCTGGCTTTTAGGTACTTCTTTCACCTATCTGTGAAAACCTACCTCACTGGCATAATTTACTTAGGTGGGTATATATGAAACCCATTGCCCCCTTTGTATCATGTATCAATTCATTGTGAAGGTTGGTTGGTTCAACAAAATCTCTTTCTCTCTCTCTCTCTCTCTCTCTCTCTCTCTCATGTATTCTCCCCGCTTGTGTAGGCTTTTGCATTGTTGACATTGACATGGTATCAGAGCACAAGATCAAATGGGAGAGGATCAACACATAATGAAGAAGAGGAAGACGTGTGGAAAGGAACCGTGTATGCAATGGTGCTAAAAATTGCAAGCAAGGTGAAACAATAGGATTTGTGGTTGATGGCATTCTAAAATTCTAGGCAAATAAATCAAGTTTGAGGTGTATCTAAGTTGAAGCTTTAAACATTGAGCCCATTTGGGCCTAGTTTTCTCCTAAATTAACATATTTTGAAGCTTAAATTTGAGCATCATGCAAGACAATCTTCAGCCAGTAGTCATGAAGATGAGAAGGATGTGAATTGTAAGCTACAGAAAAGCTATCATGAGAGATTTGATATCATCGGTGCAAAAAATGTAGAGTGCGTAGGTGATGGAGAAGGTAGGAAAGAAGACTACGCACACACACTAACACACATGGAGACACACACACACAATCGTTACCCTGCAAGCAGCCATTCAACGTGCTGCTCTCACTCTTCTTCTTTTTGAACTATTATCCAAAGTATATTTACAACATAGTATAGTCAGTGTCCGGCCGCCCATAGCACAACGGCCATATTCTTTGACATTAGATTCTTTAACACTCCCCCTCAAGCTTAGAATGAGCTTTCATATGATGGATTACCAATGCTTCATGAAAGTAGCAAAACTTCTCGTTTCCAAGAGCGTTTGTAAATATATCTGCAACTTGATCATATGTCTTCACATACACCAAATCAATCTCACTTGCCAAAACTTTTTCTCTAATGAAGTGATAATGTACTTCAATGTGTTTGGTGCGAGCATGGTAAACTGGATTCTTTGCCAACATGATGCTCCTAATATTGTCACAATATATAATGACACTGTCAAGATTTTCAAAACCAAAGTCTACCATAAGTACTCTCAACCATGACTCTTTACATGCTGCCAAAGCTGCTCCACGATATTCAGCTTTAATTGTACTTGATAATGCTACAGTTAATTGCTTCTTGCTACTCCAACTTATCATACAATTTCCAATGGAAAATGCATAACCACTTGTAGATCTTCTATCCATAATATCTCCTACCCAATTTGCATTTTTGTAACCATAAAGACAAATCTTTCCATTCTTTTCATAAAAAATTCCATAACTGACAGTGGCTTTCACATATCTCATAATCCGTCTCACTGCATCAAGATGACTTTTACATGGCTTTTGCATGAATTGACTCACAACACCCTCTGCATAACTCAAATCTGGCCTTGTTATTGTCAAGTAAATAAGACTTCCAACCATCTTGCGATACATAGTGACATCCTCAATGTAATCTCCATCATCAATCAACTTCACATTTTGATCAAGAGGTGTATCAACCGGTTTGCACGTTGTCATTCCATACTTCTCAAGCATATCCAATGCGTATTGTCTTTGTATCATCAAAATTCCTGATAAAGTGTCGACAATTTCAATTCCCAAAAAATATCTCAACTCACCAAGGTCCTTCATGTTGAATTCTTTCAACAAACTCTTCTTGACATGTAAAATTTGCTCATCATGACTTCCAGTGAGAATCAAGTCATCAACATAGATAACAATAACGACCATCTCTCCATCAACATGCTTCAAAAACAATGAGTGATCAATAGTAGACTGTTTAAATCCAATCTTCTTCAAGAATCTGGTTATCTTTTCACATCAAGCTCTAGAGGCTTGCTTCAAACCATACGATGCTTTCTTCAACTTACACACATAATATGGAAACCCTGGATGTTGATAACCCTCTGGCTGTATCATATAAACTTCTTCCAAGTCACCATTCAAGAATGAAAATCGACATCCATTTGCCGTAACTTCCAACCGAACATACTTGCCATTGCTATCACCAATCTGACTATTGTCATCTTTGCAACTAGACTAAATGTCTCATCATAATCAAGACGTTTTGTTTGTGCATAACCTTTAGCAGGAAGCCTCGCTTTGTATCTTTCCACACTACCATCTGACTTGCACTTGACTTTGTATACCCATTTTGAACCAATTTCTTTCTTTGCACTTGGCAAGCAAACCAAATCCCAAGTGTCATTCTTGAGAAGAGAATCCATAGATGACTCCCATTCTGATTTTCCAATTACCTCTTTAAAACATGTAGGCTCTTTATGTTGCACACGTGAAACCATGTATGCATAATGTGTACGCATGTAACCGTTGTATGTCAATCTATCAATTGGATAACGCACCCTCTCCGATCTTCTCAACTGTGGTGCACTCTTCTCTTCAACTCTTGCATATGGGGGTACGTATTTGTGAGCATGCTTATTGCGAGGTGTCCTCAAACATGGTAAACCATGATCTTCATCAAAGATTTCATCTCTAGAACTCTCCTCAACCACTTTCTTCTTGCCTTTCTCATCTTGCTTCTTATCTTGTAAAAAACTGCTCCATGGGTTGACACTTCCTGTACTATCCTCTGCCATATGTGGTCCTGAAATAGTTCTTGTTGATGGTCCTGGCTTATCAACAACATGATGCACGTTCTCTCGCTCTTTATACTCATCTTCTATCATCATTGGCTTTGGTTTACCATGGTTCATGCTCACAAAATCTGACATGTCTAACTGACATAAACTTGTCTTGTCGTAGGATCATAGCACTTGTAACCTTTCTTTTCAACTGGATAGCCCAAGAACATACACTTCACTCCCTTTAGCTCCATCTTCTTTCTTGCTTCATTTGGCACATGAACATAGCAAACACATCCAAAAACTTTCATGCAGGAAACTGTTGGCTTGATCCCATAAAGTCTCTCATAAGGTGAAATTTCATGAATGGCAGTTGTTGGTGTTTGATTCATAATGTGTACTGCTATATGAACTGCTTCAGCCCAATATGTTAATGGCATCTTCATCTCACTCTTGCAATCTCTGCTATGACTCTATTCTTTCTCTCAGCAACTCCATTTGTTGTGGTGTGTATCTGCAAGTAGTCTGTCTTCTTATGCCTTGTTCACATAAGTAATCATAAAAACTATGTGACATGTACTCTCCCCCTCCATTTGTATGTAGGCATCTAATTTGACAACCATTCTCTTTCTCAACCATAAGCTTGAACTCCAAGAATACCTCAAATGCCTCTGACTTTGCCTTTAGAAAGTAAACCCATGTCATTCTGCTGTAATCATCTGTGAATGTGATAAAATATCGACAACCATTTGGCGTAGCATTATCACAAGGTCCCTAAATATCTAAATGAACAATTTCCAAAGGACTTTGGCTAATTCTCCCCCTCTTTGGAAATGGTAAACGAGATTGCTTTCCAAATTGACAAGCTTCACAAACATGATCAAAATTCAATATGCCAAAATTTGGTAATCCAGGTACAATTTGATTTGATTGCATATGATTTAGTCTTCTAAAATTGACATGGCCAATCCTCTTATTCCATCACTCTCTCGAATCATCTTGAGTGGCTGATTTGTTTGCATACATAATGTTGTGTAAACATGGATCTCCAGCTTCCAATGAGAACAAGCGACCTTTCTTTCTTCCACGTGCCAATATCTTGCCTAGTTTGCCTTTATGAAACTTCTCTATGAAGCAGTCATAACAATTAAAACGGACTTGCAACCCTTGATCTGTCATTTTCCCAACTAATGCTAAATTCTTTGTGATTGAGGGCACATATTTAACATCTCCCAATGTGTTGTATGTCTCATCTTTTTCTAGAAATGGAACTGAACCAACATGCATAATCTTATGCATAGTATCATCACCTATAGCGACAAACTCATCCTCTTCTAACTTCTCTTTTCTGTCAAACCATTCACCATGATATGTCATATGATTTGTGGCACCACTCTCTAAATGCCAATCATTTGTATGATGTGGCTCCACCATGATTCCAACAACATGCTCCATAGGAAATAAATGTCCACTCGATCTATTGTCATATTTATTTTGATCGTGAGAATTGTATCCAGCAAAGTTTCCTCCATGTCTTCCATAACCTCGGCCTCTTCCACCACGATCATGATTTTGATTTAGCCTTGTGTAACATTCTCTTTCAAAGTGACCATAAATGCCATATCTGTTACAGTATCCATCTCTTTGAGTATGTACAAATTGTCCACCTCCACATCCACGAGGTTGGGCTCTCCCCCTGCCTCTTTGGCTGTAATCATTGTAACTTTGACTGGGTTGGTTTTGCCATTGACCTCTTCCAAAATTGTTTGCATGACCTCTAGAGGAAAAAACATGATCTCTGGAATTGTTTTTATGTCGAAGGACCTAATTTGCCTAGCTTCACCTCTTCTTGCAAACAAAGGTTTACTAACTCTTCAAAACCAGGCATGTGTCCTCGAACATATATAGATGTATCCAATGACTTGTATTCCAGTCCCAAAAAATTCAATGTCACTGAAACTAAGTCATCATTTGGAACTTCAACATTAATGCTCACAAGACCTTCATGTATTTGCTTTATCTCTATCACATAATCTAATATGGATCTATTTCCTCTCCATACACAATGTAACATTTGCTTCAAGTGAACTTTTCGTGGTTCTGTATTGGAGTTGTTCATGCTTGCTAGTATCTCCCATGATTCCTTTGGAGATTGAGCCTTCTTCACATGTGGTATAAAAAAGTTACTAATGCATAGTGAAATCCAATGCACCACTTGCCTTGAATTCTCGATCCACTTCTTGTAGGCTTCTACTCCTGCTTGCCATGTTTTATGTGCTTCAACATTCTCTTGTTTGGTTCCAAACCAACCTCGGGACACTCTTGTTCACCTATAATGTACTCCCAGAAACCTTTGCCCATGATAAAGTTCTCCATCCTATAAGACCATATGCTGTAGTTCTCTCTAGTTAGCTTTTCTCCAATAATCTGTGTGACTTGAGTTGAACTTTCTGCCATCTTCACTCTCTCAATTGTTTCCAAAGGATTTTGACCAAATTTCGGTAGAGTTCCATTTGTATTTGGACAATATCTCAAGTGACAATCTCAACCAAAATGCTCATAAACAATGAAAGAAAATCTCTCACTACAAGGAAAAATCCACTGACTCACTTTGCCACAAACTCACTCAATACTATGCATAAATACTCTAAAACAATGTCCACGTGGACCTGTATGCAAATGCAATCCATATGCTATTTTGTACCACATATCAATACATCCACCTTCATCCCATAGTCGTAAACGACATATGAGGTCTTTAGTGGGGCCAGTCGAGGGTTCGCTCCAGTACCTAATCCACCTTGCTAAGGTACCAAAGCTCCCAAGGCAAGGCTTCAAAAAACCTCACTCAACCATGACAAAGGCTGAAGTTTTCCAAAATGCATTAACCGCATATCCATACATAACCACAAAGTACTCAATCTGACAATATAACTGCCTCAACTTCTTCCCACAACCTTTCTTACATAGGCGACTGTCCATAACGGACCCACAACAACCAAACATAATCTTCGATAGCAAAATATCATGATGCAAAAGCTCTATGTCACTCTCCAAAACCTGTGTAAATGTTGAATTCTTCACCTGTAACCTGTAAATCTGCTGCCGAGTGCAAAATTGGACATCTCCTATGCCTGTGTGAGCTGGCTGTTTGCTGCAAAAACAATTTGTTGCAAATTTTGGAAAATGTGAGTATGCCAATGCATCCGGAATGCCCAAAAACATAAAGATAGACTCCTGGATCACTGTATTCCGAGTTTGGGTGAGGGAGTTATGACCAAAAAACCTCTCTTTTTGGCTGTTTTCCAGAGCTGCGGAAATCTCTGTATTAAGTGTAGCTTCTTAAACTAAGCTCTGACACCACTTTGTAGAGTGTGCAGATGATGGAGAAGGTAGGAAAAAAGACTACGCACACACACTACCACACATCGAGACACACGCACACACACAATCGTTACCCTGCAGAGCAGCCATTCAATATGCTACTTTCAATCTTCTTCTTTTTGAACTATTATCCAAAGTATATTTACAACATAGTATAGTCAGTGTCCGGCTGCCCATAGCACAACGTCCATATTCTTTAACATCATATTCTTTAACAAAAAAGTGGTGGAGCAACAATGAAATAGCTCACAACTTCTTGTGTGATATTGATTCTATAAGTTTCAAGTGGGTTGAAGTTTTTTTATCTGGAGAAGGCGATGATGAATGGATACTTCAAATAGAAGGCATCTTAGTGACTTGTTATGCACATTGTTGAAATGCCATGGCTAAGATATTTAAGAAGTGTTTTACATTAGGGTGTCACATCCTCATCAACTGAGGACAAAGGATCACAATAGGAAATATAGTTTTTTTTATTTCTCAAACTCATATTTGGAAGGCTTCTTAACATCCATTGAGAGTTTGCAAGTCCTCTAAATAGTCTTGACCTCAAGACCCCCATGAGCCTTCGTAGGTCTGTTTAGCAACTTTGGAACTCCCACCTCATTTCTTGGCAAACCTTGGTCATCTCCTTAAAGTACAATGCATTTGGAATCAAGCCCTTGTTAAAAACCAAAATGTCACCACTTCTCCAAGCCTCCTTAAAGTAGGATGCAGCTAGAATCACGACCTTTTATGAAATCAAACCATCACAACTTCTTCAAGACTCATAGGAGTAGGATGTACATGTATAAAACATTTCATATCATCCATGCCTCCTTAGAGTAGGATGCACTTGAAATTAAGACACTTGAACATTGGCACAAAAGGTTACACAAATGTGTAATTAATTAAGTACAAGGAAACTTACAAGAGGTTTTAGGCACACAATACAAAGGTTATAGTTTGTGATGATTCGTTACGTACAACAAAATTTCATAGTAGAGAAGCCTTTTACTTGAAAAAATACATCACAAATCCATAGTAAAATCTTGGCATTGCAATCTTGAGATAACAAAATCTTGAGTAGCATTCTTCTTGACGTACATTACAAATCCATCATAAATTCCTGGCACTACAAGCACATCTTAAATGATACTATAGATGCTTAACATCTCTACACAAGAGTAAAGTTTATAAATCAAGATTCCATATAAATAAATGCGTAGGAAGTATAAAGATAGAGAACACTTTTGTTTTAATTTTTAAAATGGAGAAGTTCATGTTCCTAAAGAAGCTTGTTCATGAATTCTCTTCTTTAATATCTCCCTTACAGCCTAATATTTTGGAAATACCAATCAACAATGCAGGCTTTACGCTTGGTACTGAGGCGGTCCGAGGCAGTCAACAAGAAGAGTGGCCTCTAAGCACTCTTCTAGGCTCCCGTGCTACTCAATTTGGGTTGGGGTTGGAAAAACAACAAACACACACACAAACCCGCAACCTAACCCTATACAAATTTGGGGCACCACCTAGTTCTGGATGCGAACTAGGACGCGTAGAGAGAGAGAGAGAGAGAGAGAGAGAGAGAGAGAGAGAGTGTGCTCGGGCTGCTTTGAAATGTATCGGCAATGATCAAGCAAACACAATTATATATGTAAGAAAGAGAGAGAAAGGGGAGGGGGTGCTTGTTGCATTAATACCTTCTTACAAATCTGTCATGACCAATCAAAGTGAGATTACTATGTGTTCAACATAGCTTGAGTAAATTACACCCCAACACATCACAAGAAAAGCCACCCCAATCACTGTCTAAGGTGAGGGTGTTGGAGCTATATATGGCTCACTCTACTGAACTTAGTCTCACCTATATATTTGTATCTTGTCCTCAATATGAATCAGTCTTTGGGAGTGTATATGGTGTGTCTCTTGTCTCGTCTCTCTCTCTTTCTCTCTACATTTCAACATGATATCAGAGCGGTAACGATCACACGCTGATTCAATTCATGGTGACAAGAGTATGTGTATGCGATTCGCATGTAAGATTCAAAATTGTTTCAAATTTTATTTTTGAGCGTTGATTCTTGTTAATTGTGGTTGTTTTGTGTTAAGAAGAATATGATTAGTGTTTTATGTGGCGTTTATTTCTAATCAATCTAATTGTTGATTACGTTTTCTTGTTAATGACACCCTGAACTTCATCTCAATTTTTCTTGCTGTTCTGCTCAAAATTTGGAGAAACGAGAAAAGCGCAATGGCATTTTTCATCCAAAACTTGTTTGTCTCCTCGAGCTCTTCGATTTGAGTTCTAGGTTTGCGTCAATCGGAGTTCGCAGCAGAAAGTTATGTTGTTTTTACTGTAATAGAGGTTGACGCAGCTTTCTTCGTCCTACTTCTTCGTAAAGCGTCCGCGATCGTTTTTCTTATTTTGGCGTTAACTTTTTTGAGAAGATTTAGCTTTTTGCTATTCGTATTGTGGCCGTCAATCTTGTGTCTCACACCACTCTATTTTGAGGACTCGTTTATTATTAACGTCTCCTTTACCCTGCCTTTTTTGGGTGACGTCTCTCACATCTTTGGACGTTCCTTGAGAATCCTTCTTACGTTTATCGTTGACAGAACGCAGTACTCATATCTCTCTCATTCTCAATTGCGGCCTTCACCATATATGGTGTGTAGATTCTGCAATCTTATCTTATACGTGTTCTCGCAACAAGATATGGCTATGAATATTCTCGTCAATGGCTTTCCTTCTGGCCAGCGTTCTGTTCCTCCTTTCCAGGCTGGAAAGCAAAGATGTTGTTAATTCTTGAAGGCGATGAACTCTCTGATGTTGTTCTTGGAAATCGTATTTGTCCGCCTCAGCCTGTTGATACGGATAATGATAACGTGCTTATCACTGAAGGACCTATATTTGAAGATTGGAATGTTGCCTACACGGATTGGCAACGACGTGATAAAGCAGCTTGTCGGTATATTCTTTCTACTCTTACTGATTCCCTTTTGCTTGATATGTATGAATTGCCTACTTCCCACGACGTATGGAAGTACCTTATTGAAAACTTTCAGAAGAAATCTGTTACAAAAATACTTTATTTGAGAGGGTTTCTTAACAAGTTACAATATGAAGTTGGTACTGCCATGACGGGACATATTGAATCTTTCAAATCTATTATTAATCAACTTTCTACTGCCGTTGATCTTGTTTCACAAAAGCAACTGATTATACTTCTCCTTGATACGGTGAAGGACTCTTCTTATGATAACACTGTTACTATTCTCTCTAATAAAGATGATCTTGATTTCGACCAAGCTTGCATGTCTTTAATTGAATACTCTCAACGTCAAGAACGTCGGAATGCTGGTCACGATACAGCTATGATTTCACAAAATGATACTGAGTCACAACAGATGGATCGTTCTTTTTATGCTCGAAGGCGTCCATTTCAACGAGGAAACCGCAGAGGTGGCCGTCGCGGTAATATTTTCTCTCGTCTCAAATTTCCTAATAAGCAATGTTCTTACTGAAATAGAAATGGCCATACTGAAGATGATTGTTGGGCACGTCATTATGATGAAGAACACAATATTACCACAAAACAACCACGTTTATCTAGAGACTCTTCTTCTTCTTCTTATGAATATTGTGGACGATCTGATCATCCCACTCATATGTGCTATAAGCGTCGATTCGACACAGATCGGAATAGAGCATATGCTACTGAACATCGAAACAACATTGTACCAGAAACAAGTTGCGTCCTATGTTCAGTTGCTTTAGACAGAATACTTCATGTACGTGATGGATTACTTTTTATTGTCGATTCTGGTGCTACAGGAAATATGACATATCAGTCTAAGTGGCTCCATAACTATCATCCACTGCCAGTTCAACGTGTTGTTTATCTTGTTGATGATACTACTTGTCAAGTAAAGGGTATTGGAGACTTATATCTTGGTACCTTATCTTCTTCCACTCGAATTTTATGAGGAGTATTACATGTACCAGATATTCAACGTAATCTTATTTCAGTTGCTAGACTTGTTGATCTTGGTCTGTTTGTTAGATTTGATCATACCAAATGCCGAATTGAGAAATATGGACAGACTATAGCCAGTGCTCCTCGAAATGGTAATTTGTTTGAACTCTCTCTCAACGATGCTGTAGCAAATATTGTCACTGCTCCAGGTGATCATGATTGCAAAGTATGGCATCACCGTTTTGTTCATGCTGATTTCTCAAAACTCCTTGATCTTCAACGTCGTGATCTTGTTCATGGCATGGATCTTAAAGTCCATCCCCATATGGGAATTTGTGAATTTTGTGCTCTTGGGAAACACAATCGTAAACCCTTTCCTCTTTCAAATACAACTCATTCTCATGACATCTTGGATCTTGTTCATACTGATATATGTGGACCTCTACCTTCTTCGAGATCACAATATCGCTACTTCATTACTTTCATTGATGATTTCTCAAGGTATATGACTGTATTTCTACTTAAACAAAAATCTGAAGCCTTATCTTTTTTCAAACAATTCCACAAGGCTGCGGAACTTCAAACTGGTCGTCGCCTTAAGAAGCTTCATAGTGACAATGGAGGCGAATATGTTTCTCAAGAGTTTGTGAGTTACTGTACTGACAGTGGAATTCATCATGAACACACTATTCCATATTCGCCTCAACAGAATGGTGTTGCTGAATGAAAGAATCGCACTATTCTCAATGCTATAAGATGTATGCTGATTCATTTTGGCTTATCTCGTGTTTTCTGGGTTGAATCTACTTTGACAGCAACATTTATTCAGAATCATCTTCCTACTACTGCACCCTCTGGTAAGATACCCATCACAGCATGGACAGGTGACATTCCTTCCGTATCTCATTTTCAAACCTTTGGATGTATTGCTTATATTCATGTTCCCAAAGAAACAGGAACAAAGCTTGATGCTCCTGGTCTTAAAGTTATTTTTATTGGATATTCTGACACTTCCAAAGGCTACAAATTCTATGACCCTTCCTCCAAGAAAGTAATTGTGAATCGTGATGCTACTTTAAATGAACAGCTTATGGGAGGCTCATGGTCCATGGATGATTCTGATGACACTAAATCATTGCTTCAGGCTTTTCCATTTCTTTCAGAAGATGAAACTCTTCCCATAGAGCAAATTTTCTCTTCACAACCATCCATTCCAAATGTTTCCAATGATGATATTGATATTTTTGTTGATCTGCCTATTGATTTTGAACATGGCTCATGTCATGTTTATGATGACGATATTGCTGATAATTCTTTTTCTACTTCTGAAGATCCCATTACTTATGATGAAGCTATCTCTTCACCACAAAAGGATCAATGGAAAGAGGCTATGGAAGCAGAGTACGATTCTCTTATCTCTAAAGGTACATGGATACTAACTGAATTACCTCCTGGTCGTACAGCTATTAAATGTAAGTGGGTGTATAAGACAAAAGTAAAAGCAGATGGATCTTTTGACAAGTTCAATGCGCGTTTAGTTGCAAAAGGTTACTCCCAAGTAGCTGGTGTTGATTATCAAGAGACTTTTTCACCAGTTGTTCGCATTACAAGTGTTCGAGTTTTATTGGCATTTGCTGTTCAATTTGATATAGAAGCTCATCAAATGGATGTGCGAACTTCTTTTCTTAATGGTGACTTGGAAGAGGAAATTTATATGGAACAACCAGAAGGGTTTGTTATTCCAGGTAAAGAAGACCTTGTTGCTCAACTCCATAAGGCACTATATGGTCTCAAACAATCTTCGCGAGCCTGGTATACAAAATTTGATCTTTTTCTCACCTCTAAAGGATTCATCTCTTGCTCATCAGACCCCAACTTATACATAAAACGCCAAGGTAGCAGTTTTGTGATTCTTGCTCTTTATGTGGATGATACCATCCTTCTTTCCAATGATTTGGGATTTCTTCAGCAAGTGAAAAAGTTATTGTCTTCTGCATTCGATATTGTGGATTTTGGAGAGATTCACTCTTGTCTTGGCATTCAAATCCAACGGAACCGTACAAAAGGTATTTTATTCCTTCGATAGTCAAAGTTTATTGCAGATACTATTCAAAAATTTGGTATGGAATCTGCACATTCAGCCAACACACCTTGTCTTGTGAGCTCTACGAAGAATACTTCTGACAATGGCGGTCAACTTGTCACAAATCAACCTTATGCTAACTTGATTGGATGTCTTCAGTTTGTTGGCATGAACACTCGTCCTGATATTCTCTTTGCTGCTAACTATCTTGGACAACATCTTGCATGTCCTTCTCTTAAGCATTAGTTTGCTGCAAAGCGTGTATTGAAATACTTGAAAGGCACTACAGATTTTGGTTTAGTCTATCGACGACAACTCACATCAGGTTCTATGCAATCTCTTTCTCTTTTGGGTTACACAGATGCAGACTGGGCAAGCTCACATTTATCTATACGATCTACTAGTGGAAATTATTTCCTTATAAATGGTTGTCTTGTTTCTTGGACCAGCAAGAAACAACGTTGTGTTGCAGTTTCTATGACTGAGTCAGAATATGTTACGGCATCACTTGCAGCTCGTGAGTTGATTTGGCTTCGACAAATGCTGGTTGATATTGGTCACTCTCCTCTTTCTAGCACACCCTTGCGGTGTGACAACCAAAGTGCTATTAGTCTTGCAAAAGACTATGTTCAACATAATAAGTCAAAGCACATTGCTGTCCATTATCATTATGTCAGGTATGCAGTATGCAAAGGAACCATTATGGTTGAACACTGTCCAAGTGGCCAGATGATTGCAGACATTTTGACCAAAGGCCTCAATGAGTCACGTTTCATTCTCTTGCGCTCGGAGCTTGGAGTTGCTTCTGCCTCACTCTTTCTAGATTATCTTCTTTTCTATTGTAATAGCTTTGTACATATGACATTGTAATCTTTTAGGTACCATGCACTATGCACACTCCACATTTGCACCTTGTGATATCTAAGTCACTTGAATATTTGTACATAGATGCACAATTCACTTTCACATCATCACCGCTGGTTCATATTTCACATTGTATAGGGGCTTGGGTTTTTCCCTTGAACTCCCCAAGGCTTTTTTCATCCAAAGCTAGAGACCTTTGTTTGAGTGGGAGTGTTGGAGCTATATATGGATCACTCTACTGAACTTGGTCTCACCTATATATTTGTATCTTGTCCTCAATATGAATCAGTCTTTGGGAGCGTATATGGTGTGTCTCTTGTCTCGTCTCTCTCTCTTTCTCTCTACATTTCAACACAGGGGAGTCCTCTCCACCCTGTCGCCCTGTTACAGTATGTGGGATTTATGGCTAAATTGATGACAACACCCACAGACAAGCTATCAAGAACTTAAAAAAAAACACCAAGACACTTACACATCATTGTTGTCCATTTCTTCACGTTGGAAGAGAGACAAAGTATACAAGCTTAGTCCAAATGCACCCTCCTTGATTTAGCAAATGTTGGGCTTACACTAGTAGGAGAAATGATAGATCTCCTACTCTCAATTGAATGATCACTCTCTCTCTTACAATGGCATAGAGTTCCCTTGCTAATCACCCCTATTACAACACATGCACATGCATAACACAATGAGCTTCCACTCAAGAGCTCCTTCTAGATAGGTTGAGCTTGGCTTCTCAAATATGAAAAAATTTGAGGTAAAAGTTCAGTCCACGAGCTACAACTTTTGTTTGTATCACCTTTTCAAATTTGGAGAGCAAGTGACCTTTAAAAATTCAGCAAAACCAACTGTCTTTTTCCACTGCACAAAGTCCTTGTGGGGTCCTTCTTTGGATGATTCTTTGAATGCCTCCAAGAGTGAGCCCTCCATAGTGCATGCATGTATGCCACATACCCTTGACCTTATTTGGTAGGTCTATAATTGAAGATATTGTTGAGATCATGATATGAGTGAATAGTACAACTAAGAAAATCAAATATTGAGGGGTCTCAAAAGAATATGTACATGTCAAATATAAATAACAGAGGTGGAAAAAATATAAAGGGGTCAAAATAAATCTCTCTCATTATAAGTCTACCATAAAAAGATGAATATTTGTGGTGGTATAATTTATGAGAGTAATAGAGAATAGATGTAGAAAGGAAAAAATCACAATAGTGAAAAAATATGCACATAAATAGAACTAGTTTTTTTGGATTTTTGTTGGGATGGAGTTAGACAAAAACCAAAAGAAGCTTGCATGAGATTATTTTTATATGGAATAAAGAGTATACAAAATGGTAAGAAAAAATATGGTCATGGTGAATCAATGTACATAGCATAAATAACACACCCTAGGTAGAAATATTTTACAATATACCAAATAATTATGAAAAATCCTTTTATTTAGGCCCTATATACAATGAAATATTTACACGCAAATGGGCCATAATATACTTGTATATATATATATTTTTTGACTCAATTAGCCCAATGACTAGCTAATTGAGGGTTTATTAAAAAGATACGGGAAAAGTCCCCTAACTCACACACACCTATATGCAGTGAAAAGGTGAGGGTAACCACAGTGTTTGAGTGATTTGATAGGGTGAGGTAACTCACTATGGAAATTACGGAGAGCCAGAAAACGGCTATCATTAGCTCTCCCCTAGGATGATGGTATATTCATGTACCATCATAAAGCATCTTTTCCAAAGAGAGTGCTTCAGAGGCCTTGACAAGCTCTTCATTGATTGACCCCTTGGAATTTTGATTTGAGTTACACTCATGTTTCACGGAACAATACTTACATGAGATAGCTGCCTTTTGACAGATCTTTGGTAGATCCTTTGGTAGAAGGCGACTCAAATAAGGCTTCAGGCGATACCCGTTCACCTTCTTAAAGTGCTCTTTTCCATTCAAGTCCATAAGTTGATAGTAACTTGAATTGAAAGCCTTCTTGACTATGTATGGCCCCTGCCATCTAGTTTCAAACTTGGCATCAAAACGATTATCGAGTCGATTGTCATACCTTAGCACCACATCTCCTTCATTGATGCCTTTGTCCTTTAGTTTCTTGTCAAGATTCTCCTTCGCCTACGTAGCTTTCCCCTTGTAGCACTCGTATGCTGCTTCTCTTTTCCACTCAAGCTCAGCTAAGGTAAGAAGTCGATCCATCCATGCTTCTTGATCATATTGTGCTGCTTTGCCATGAAGTCGCATTGTCGGAATGTTGAGCTCAATTGGTTGTAAAGCCTCTTGACCATAGACTGAGTGAAATGGTGTAAACTTTGTGGCTTCCCTATATGCGGTTCGATACGCCCACAAGACACCATCCAAGAAGTCATCCCACAACTTTGTCTTGTTTCTCACCATCTTTCTAATGATGCCTGCAATGACACCATTAGCTTTTTCTACCAAACCATTTGATTGGGGATAGTAGGGTGTAGTATGACGATGTAGAATGTGAAGTTCTTCACAGACTTCTGTGAGAAAGCCCTTTCTAAACCCTGGACCATTATCAGAAACAATATCCAAAGGTGTGCCGAATCTACAACAAATGCGATTGTAGACAAATTTGCTCACTGTCCTCTCATTTACCTTTGCCACACTTTGTGCTTCCACCCACCTAGTCATATAGTCTACAGCCACTAAAATGTAGAGTTTACCATTTTTTGTCCTAAGTAGAGCACACATAGCATCAATGCCCCACTTTTCAAAGGGTCCATTTGCAAGCACTATTTGCCTCGGGCCATGCACCAACCTTCTATTTCCATTTGTCTGACAATTGTGACAGCTTTTACACCAATGTTGAACATCCACATGCAAACTTGGCCAAACATACCCAGCAAGCAAAATCTTCTTCACAGTTAACTCTTGGGCAAAATGACCACCACATGCCTCTTCATGAAAACCTTTTAGAATGGCTGGAATTTCCTTGATAGTTGATACTCTTCTGCACACTTGATCCTTCCCTCTTTGATAGAGGGATCCTTCTAGGAAGAGATACGCGCTTGCCTTCTTCATGAGTCTCCTCATCTGAGCCTTCGTGAAGTCTTGTGGAAACTCACCCTCCAAAATGTAGCTAATAATGGGAGTCAATGACTCCAATCCCTGGTATCTCGGTTGCTTGACAGTTGCTGCCACCATGATGACCTGCACTTCTTTCTCAACACATGTAACTACTTGCCGTGCAAGTAAATCGGCATCTTCATTCTGTTTCCTAGGAATATGATATAGTTGCACTTTTTCAAATTGATTAAACAATCTACGAATGGCATGAACTTTTGTCCGTAAGCTTTCATTCTTGCATGCCCAAATGCCTAAAATCTGTTTAACAATGAGAAGTGCATCTCCCTTTAGCATGAGACGTTGTATCCCTTGGCCAATGCACATCTTCAAACCATGAAGTAGTGTGTCGTATTCTGCTTCATTGTTTCTAGTTGAACCTGGTAGATTGACCTTCTCTTTCATGACCACCTCCCCACTTGGGTTGAGCAACACTAGCCCTCCCCCTGCTTTTTCTGTGGCTCGTCGAAAAGCTCCATCAAAGAACAAGGTAAAAGCATTAGGAATATTTTTCGGTGGTGACAATGGTAGGGTCTTTAATTGAGGCACCTTAATCTCCTTCTCATGTACCCTATAAGTAAGGATCCGTGTCAATTGTGCACGCACACTATCTTCTACCTTGAAAGAGTATTGGAACTCTTGCAATTCCATAATCTACTTTGAGATCCTAGTGCTAAGATTCATTTGAGATGACACCCAAGGAAACAAATTTTCTGCAGTGAGAATTACAAAAGGTTTTGGTAGCAAGTAGGATCTAAACTTTCTCACCGCAAACATGAGAGAAAGCATCATGAGTTCTGCCTCCGTGTAACCTCTCTCCAAAGCATTCATGACCCTACTAGCAAAGTAGATGGGTCGCATCCTAGTACTGTGGGGATCTTGTTGTAATAAAACTGCGCCAATTTTTCCTTCCCAACACTAGAGCTAACAAAGAATGTGTACTCCCAACAACGAGACATGAGTGTTGGTAGCTCTGACAAAATGACTTTAATGTTACAAAATTACTCTTCAAGCTCATCAAACCATGCAAATTCTACTTGTTGTGTCAACTTTTTCAAAGGATGAAGCAACTCCGAAGCTAAGTGAATAAAGCGTGACATATACTTCACCTTTTGAATGAATGAGATGACCTCTTTGAGATTCTTGGGTGATGGGAGCTCAATAAGAGCCTTTGCCTTTGAAGGATCCACCTCAATGCCTTTATAGGAAACCTTGTGACCAAGCAAGATCACTTCATCCTCACCTATGTCGCACTTGTCGGGGTTGAGTTGACCTCCCATGTCATAGAGCTTCTTTAAACCTTCTTCTACCCTTTGTAGATGCAATGATTTTGAGCTATAAATGCAAAATCATTAATAAAAACCCTAATGGACTTTCCAAAGAATGTTTGAAACACCATGTTCATGAAGCATTGGAAAGTTGCAGGAGCATTTGTCAGGCCAAATGGCATGACTCTAAAATCATAACAACCCCAAGGAGTGATGAAGGTTGTTTTCAATTGATCTTCCAATGCGATACCTATTTGAAAGTAACCCGAGTAGCCATCACACACAGTTTACTTCTCATGACCAGCTACCTCATTTAGTATCTCATCCTGAAATGGGAGGGGAAAGTGATCTCTTTTTGTTGCCTCATTAAGTGGATGGTAATCCACACACACCCTCCACTTGCCGATTTTCTTAGGAGTGACAACAACGGGAGAGACCCACTCTGAATTCTCCACTGGATAAATGAAACCTGCTGCTAGAAGCTTTCTTACCTCCTTGAGTAAAGCCTGCTCCTTGATGACTCCTAGCCTTCGTAGCTTCTGAGCCTTAGGTGTGGCCTCTGGCTTCAACTCAATTTTGTGTTGAACAGCATCTACTCCACGCACATTGGTGTAGTCTTTAGCAAAAATCCTCGGAAATTTCCTTAGCACACATTTGAACTCCTCTCTTTCGTCCTTTGTAAGTGTTGTAGACAACATACCTTCTAACATTCCTTCATCTTGCACATTTTGGTTCTCTTGAGTACCTACCTCTTCCAAACCTCGAGAAGAGTTCTCCTGGTTGTTTGGCTTAAATCTTACCCCCATGACTTCGTTGGAAGACTCCTCTTCAGTAATGCTACCACTACTTTCCTCTTCTGAAGGGTTATCAGTCCAATCTTCTTCCGTCTCACTTTGAGATGATTCTTCAAGGAGCTCCTCTTGGCGTTGCTCCTTCATGTCAAAGACAACCTTCTTATGATTGTCATTCCTGCAAATTAGCTTTCCACTCTCCCAATCCTGCAAAGCTCGCATTTTCATTAGCCATGGTCTTCCTAGAATAAATGGGTAACCATTTCTTTTGGTAGACATGACATAGAAATCCACTGCCTTCTTAATGCCAAAGGCCTCCACAAAAACATTTTTACAAATTCCTACGCACCTAGCCTTGCTATTGTTTGCCATCTTGAATTTAATTTCAAGTGTCTCATGGATGTGCATGCCTAGTCTTTGCATGAGCCCCTCTGTCATGATGCAAATTTGTGCACCCCCATCGACTAGACCTTTCCTAACCAATCTTCCTTTGATGTAACAATCTAGCACATGTGTAATATCCTCGTTCATTTCAGCATGTGCAATGTTTACAACAAAAACACTCTCTTTTACCTTTCTCCTAGTGCTAACTGCCTTTGTTAAATCCCTCCTAACTTGTGGGCATAATGCAAGAAACTGAGGCCATGAGATATCAGGACCCTTACCTCGCATGTCATACCATGTCTAAGAGGGAAGACTTGGAGATTGATATGATGTCAAGTCCTCTTAGCTTCCTTGGTCTCCTTTGCCTTCTTGCCTCATCCATGGTCACTCTGTGATGTGACACCTTCTTTCTCTTTACCTTTTCCTCGGCCACGCTTAATGCCATTTGCTTCCATGTCAATCACATTTGAGTTTGTCACCTCTACCACATGCACATTTGGATCTGGCAAAGGTGGAACTCCTTCCACCCCTTGTGGAGGTGGTCTTGGTCCATTTGGTCTTTGTAGAAGCCTTGGTTGTTGACCAGTTCCTTCACCTGCATTCATCACTGGGTAATTCAAGTTAGGTCTCCCTGGCTCCCCACGGGGCCAAGGACAATTATACATCCCATGTCCAGACTCTCCGCAATTCTAACATTGCAAGACTCTCCTAGGTCGTGGATCTCGCTCTTCAGACTTCTTTGCTTGTCCCTTTGGACCTACAGCTTGTGCAAGGTGAATTGACAGGCTACTTAAAGATTCATTCAACTTCTCGATTACTTCAGTTGTTACCTCAGGAAGCTCCCTAGATGTCGATGCTTGTGACTTACCTTTGGGTCTAAGACCTTCTATTGGAACCTCTCCCCTTAGGCACTTGAGTTTCCTATACTTCTTGGAAGCTCTAATTTCAGCTGCATCATAGGTGGCAGGTGCATCCGCCTCCACCTTTACCTTAAGATCAGGAAAGAGTCCAGCTATGAATCTCTCCTTCTTTAGAAATTCTGCACCCTCACCAGGGTTAGCAACATTTCGTATCCATAGAGCCCAAAGACGTAGAACCTCTTGCTTGTACAAGTAATAGTCATCTAAATCTTTTTGCTTATGAGAAACAATGTCTTGCCATAGTTTTTGAGTGTTTTGGGGATCAAAGAAGTATCTCTTGAAATGATTCAAAACTTCTTTGTAATTCCCCTTAACTTCCTCAGGCAAAGAGTCAAACCAAGTGCTAGCATATTTCCTAAGGACCACCTCAAACATTTCTACGCGCTCTTGATCAGTTACTATCCTCTTGATATGGCAAGAAATCTTGAAATTTACAAAAAATAATTATGCATCCTCTCCAGGCTCTCCAAAGAAAAGAGGATATCCGGACAGTTGGCGTTGGATTTTCATTATTATGAAAGATTACAACACGAGTTGCAACAAGGGATACAATAGAAACTTAGAACCACTCACCTGCAAAAGAAGTAAGAAAGTACCACTCTAGGTTTTCTTCTTCATCTATCCAAGCTTCAATGAGGTCTCGATTTGTTTGATCAAAACAAAAAGGTAGACTATTTATGAGCTCTAAGAAGGGTTGAAATTCTTCAAAGCTATGGCTATAAACAGAAATCTCTAGAACTTCATTTTTTGGATCTAGAAGAGCAACCACGTCCCAAGTAATGAATTGCACTTGCTCTACAATTCCCAATGCACAAGCGGTTTGTATAAAAACTAGATCTTCATGCTCGTCGAAGGCTATGAGAAAGTAGCAGTTGACTAGGAGCTCCTTTCCTTCGAGTTCCACATAGTCGGAATGAGGCAATCTTCTCACAATTTCATAAAGAACACCCTCATCAAGTCCAATCAAGCTTGCAAGATTTAAAGACTCCACTTGTGCTACAAGACTCCTGGACAAAAACTCCTTAGGATTATGGTTAAATCATTCATAAGCATCAAGAGATTTACAATGTCTCTATGAACAAAGTGTCATAGAAAGTAGAGAAGGATGAGAATTTATACAAATTTGCAATCTTCTCTATGCTCTCTTTATTAAGACAAGCCCTAAATAGCTCCCTATCTCCTTTGTTGAAAGTGAAAGGAAGACTAATAATAAGACGCAAATGAGGGAAAAATTCACCAAATGTGAGTCTATGAAGCATGAACTCTGGCCGCAAGTTTCCTAAAGAGTCTTCCTCAATGGTGAAATGCACTCGCCAAACACCAAATTTCACTCTATTTACCAATCTTAGGGCACACACTATTTGGATGAATGTGCGGTCTTCCTTAGTGTCCAACAACAAAAGGAAAATGGAATCCACACGCAGGACCTGTCGTCTTAGCTTCAGCACCCTCTTGTTATGAGGGAGATGCTTTACTACCTGCTCCTGCAACTCAATCGGTAATAGAGCTAGATCTCTAAGGATTGAACTTTCACTGCACACACACTCCTTGTTAGAACAAATGATCGTTTTTTGTTTTTGTAACAAACTTGGACAAAGAAAAAACCAACATACACACTATTTTGCTTGGCTTCACTTCATTTTAAAATATAATGAACACATGTACATCAAAAGAAGTGTGGTAGTTGATGAGAGGTAGGATGACAGGTTGTGGAGATGCAATAATTTTCCCTGTTCTTTCAACCCCAAACATAAACACCATACGCTGCTGAAAATGTATCTTTCTACTGAGTGCAATATTTATCCTAATATGTGGTGTGAAGTAAAAAGGGAAACTTTCTGGGCCATTATTCATGCTCTATACATAACCTAATGCCTAAAATAGAACAAAGATATATACATCGAAACTAAGATCATACCTAATGAGAGGCAAAATAAAAGGATTTACCGAAGCGTTTATTTCGGCTAACCTAAGAGAACCTAAAATTATACGAATTACACGTTGAAATTGCAACTTAGTACTAACAATTATGTGTACCTTTTGCCTTGTAATCGGAGTGAAAGGATCATACAAATTCTCGTGATTCATGCAAACTACTTGACTATTCTATTGATCCTACACAAAAACATACACAAGTTGGTCCTCCGTGGGGACACCAATTTGAGGCGGTCCGGGGCTGGCAACAAGAAGAGTGGCCTCTAAGCACTCTTCTAGGCTCCCGTGCTGCTCAATTTGGGTTGGGGTTGGAAAAACAACAAACACACACACAAACCCGCAACCTAACCCTACACAAATTTGGGGCACCACCTAGTTTTGGATGCGAACTAGGACGCGTAAAGAGAGAGAGAGAGAGAGAGAGAGAGAGAGAGAGAGAGAGAGAGAGAGAGAGAGATAGTGCTTGGGCTCCTTTGAAATGTATCGTCAATGATCAAGCAAACACAGTTATATATGTAAGAAAGAGAGAGAAAAGGGGAGGGGGTGCTTGTTGCATTAATACCTTCTTACAAATCTGTCATGACCAATCAAAGTGAGATTACTATTTGTTCAACATAGCTTAAGTAAATTACACCACAACACATCATAAGAAAAGCCACCCCATTCACTGTCTTAAGGCCAGGGGAGTCCTCTCCACCCTGTCGCCCTCTTACAGTATGTGGGATTTATGGCTAAATTGATGACGACACCCAGAGACAATCTATCAAGAACATAAAAAAAAAACACCAAGACACTTACACATCATTGTTGTCCATTTCTTCACGTTGAAAGAGAGAGAAAGTATCCAAGATTAGTCCAAATGCACCCTCCCTAAACTCCATGATGCTATTTTTCAAGAGAAGAGGCTGAATTTTGCGGTTTTTTTTATAGATATGGGTAATATGTATAAGGAAAAATGAAACTAGGTGGTCAATTTTGGAATGGAAGTGTTTATAGGAGACATGAGTTCACCATGGTTTCTCTTATTCTTCAAGGTTGAGAAGAAGGTGAGTAGGGTGCAGAGAAGAGTGGTGGGGATGATGAGTGGAGAAGTGTGTGTGAAAGAGAAAAATGATAAAGTGGAAGAGGGAGTGTGGCTGCATAGCATGGGCAAACTGGGGTCCACCAATAAAATCATACTCACAGCTCGTAGCTCAACAAAATATGAAAAAACTTGAGGTAAAAGTTCAGTCCACGAGCTACAACTTTTGTTTGTATCACCTTTTCAAATTTGGAGAGCAAGTGACCTTTAAAAATTCAGCAAAACCGACTGTCTTTTTCCACTGCACAAAGTCCTTGTGGGGTCCTTCTTTGGATGATTCTTTGAATGCCTCCAAGAGTGAGCCCTCCATAGTGCATGCATGCATGCCACATACCCTTGACCTTATTTGGTAGGTCTATAATTGAAGATATTGTTGAGATCATGATATAAGTGAATAGTACAACTAAGAAAATCAAATATTGAGGGGTCTAAAAAGAATATGTACATGTCAAATATAAATAACATAGGTGGAAAAATATAAAGGGGTCAAAATAAATCTCTCTCATTATAAGTCTACCATAAAAAGATGAATATTTGTGGTGGTATAATTTATGAGAGTAATAGAGAATAGATGTAGAAAGGAAAAAATCACAATAGTGAAAAAATATGCACATAAATAGAACTAGTTTTTTTGGATTTTTGTTGAGATGGAGTTACACAAAAACCAAAATAAGCTTGCATGAGATTATTTTTATATGGAATAAAGAGTATGCAAAATGGTAAGAAAAAATATGGTCATGGTGAATCAATGTACATAGCATAAATAACACACCCTAGGTAGAAATATTTTAAAATATACCAAATAATTATGAAAAATCCTTTTATTTAGGCCCTATATATAATGAAATATTTACACGCAAATGGGCCATAATATACTTTTTTTTTTTTGGCTTAACTAGCCCAATGATTAGCTAATTGAGGGTTTATTAAAAAGATATGGGAAAAGTCCCCTAACTCACACACACCTATATACAGTGAAAAGGTGAGGATAACCACAGTGTTTGAGTGATTTGATAGGGTGAGGTAACTCACTATGGAAATTACAGAGAGCCAAAAAACGGCTATCAGTACATGTGGAACTTGATCCTATAAATTTCTTAGATTGAAGATTTCTCTTCCAAGAGACCACAAAATCCATAATGTAGGCCCTCTCACCATCCAAGCTCTCACCATCCACCATCCAAGCTCCCATAGACCTATGCTCTATATCTTCATCTCACCATCATAGCTGATCTCCCTTAGCTTTTAATCTTGCCTTAGCTCATGCTCAAGCAATATAAGCTAGCTCTCTCTCTATCATGCTCAGAGAATACACTAGCGAATGCATCTACACAAGCCTAGACCCATAATTTTAGGTCTTGGCATTAAGGAGATAAAAAAGAGAAGCACTCAGGAGGGTATTTGTTGAATTAAGAGCATCAAGGAGGATACTAAATCAAGAAGGAAGGCATGAAAAGGGATGAACGTTTCTCTTGTTCTCTCTAAACATTAAAGGGCATAAAGAAGGACATAATAGGTTCATGAACAGAGATGTGGAAGGATTAAAGACGACGATGGAGAGATGATAACCAAGGGTTGAAATCTACTATTGTTTCCTCAGATTTGGGATGGGAAGCTGCCAACAAAGAGAAGGATTTCATGTGATTTTGACAAAGTGAACAAACTAGGGTTTTGGGTGAGCATTGGTGCAAAAAGGATGGATTCTAAAGCCTGGTACAAGACAGACTTGTGATTATTATGGGATAGGGTGCATGCTGTCAATGATGGCTTGAGCATGGGACGGGCAAGAACCAAAATTATGATTGATTGGAGGGCTAGACAATAGAAAATCAGCATGTTTGGGTGCTAATTCTTGGAATTTTTTCATTACCCACCAACATTGTTTTTACAATTTTGATGAGTACTGGGGGTTGATTTTGATTATAGTTAGTACATAAATTGGGTAATTGAATGAAATCATTACTGGGTTGAATCTATGTTGCAATTTTCTCTCTAATTTAGTTTTTTTGCCTCTATCTCTCTCAAATCTCTCACAACCAAAAGTCCAGCACTTTCCCATTCGACCCTGGAGAACCGTGCTATCCAATAGCATGCTAAAGAATAAACATGTAGGACTTGATCTCTAGACTTGTGAAGGAATACTCTATGAATAGTGCCTTAGTCAACTAGCCCCAATGAGCCCACATTGTGGAGTGACTCCTCAATATAGTAATTAACCTTTATTATGTAGGATCTCAGACACATGATCCTTTTCTTGATTAGTGCCTCTATCAAAATCCACTAATTACCTGATTAGTGCCTCTATCAAAATCCAATTAGGAAGGTGATCTAGAGGGGGCTTTGGGAGCTCAATGGGAAGATAAAAAGATATGAGAATTTAATGTTTATAGGCTCTATGGAATGCCCTCGAGAAATGATTTGCACCTACACAAGCTGCTCAAAATTGATGATGGATTTAATAAAAGCTATGATATGATGAAGTGAGCTGAAAAAAGTACAATAAAAGGGGAAAAAAAGCACATACACAATGCCATAATGTGAATCTAAATGTAATGTATGATCACTAGAATGCTCAATCGTTGAGCTAATTCAAGAAAACAATGCTAAATTCTACCTTCACCTTTCTAATCACCAAAGGGTAGTGGAGCATGCTCATGCCCAAGTGGTGATTAGAGAGTGTGCTCATTAAGAATGCTACTACAACAAGGATTAAAACAAGAGAGGTAGAGGAAATTGAAATAACGATCAAAGTGTGTGTGTGTGTGTGTGTGTGTGTGTGTGTGTGTGTGTGTGTGTGTGTGTGTGTGTGTGTGTGTGTGTGTGTGTGTGTGTGTGTGTGTGCATGTGTGCACACTAGATTTAGCATAGGGCTTGAAAGTAGGCTAGGATCAAATGTAGGTAATTAGAAGAAGATGCTAATTATGACATAGGCTCTTATATCAATTTAAACATTATGGAACAAACACAAGTGATCCATTCATAACTGGAAAGTGTAGAATGTAGCTTCTTAATTCATTATCGAATGAGTACAAATGAGCTCCGTGTATAGGAGAAGGAAAAGCTAGTTTGCTTGCAACATAAGTCAAGTGTGAAGATTATTTATATCAGCCAAAGAGGAGAGTATTAAGTGGGAAACTGGTGTACACCTTTTTGGGACTACTTTTGACCTATCTATTGGCTTCATGTGCAAGTGTACCATGTCCAGTAATATGAACTCAAGAGAATTAGGTTTCAAGATCAATTAACTTGGACTCATAAACAAAATCTTGAGTTGTTGCTAAGCCATCACAATCTCACCATAAACAAGAGATATGTAATGCAAATTAGACTTATTTTATTAATTCATGAAATGAGCTTTAAGTAGCTCTACAGTCTTGCACCACTACATGTGGGATAAATACACTCTTCTCTCCTTGACTCACACTCTAGGACAAATCTCACACCTTATAGTCCATGGTGTCAACAAAGAGAGATCAAACAAAATATGGTCTAATAAAGAATGTCAAGATGACATGTATACCCTCTTTTTTTACTATTGAGGATGTATGCGGTGGGCTTGAAAATTTGGCCACTCGCAAAGCGAGAGATCTTCAAGGTATCAAGCAAGAGATGATTAAATGGATGGGACATTTTACACATGATTGGATGTGTGATATGTTCAACCTTGAACTTTAGCATGATGTGCCTTATGATTGGAGTACTAATCGGGTCAAGCCTTTTCATCATTAAGGAGGGGGTGTAAAGAATGCTAACAACTACCGGACTCTAATGATTGGGTCTCTTATGGAAAGGGTTAGGGTGCATAATGGATATGAAATTGAGTGATTGGGATAAAGATAATGGAAAGCGTGCAAAGGGACAAGCGAGTTTTCTTCAACACCATAGCACCATTGATCATCTTGTCACGCTTTATGGTCGCATGGAGGAAAGTTGATTGCAAGGCAAGAAATTGTATTATTGCTTTGTGGACTTTAAGAAATCCTTTGATATGATTCCACATAACAATTTGTGGAGAAATATGGAAGAACTCCAAGTGCCAAGTGAGTTTAAGCATGCTTTTTCTTGAATCTATGAGAAGGTGATGTGTCAATTGGAGGAATTTCAAAACATTTTGCAATAACTTTTGGGGTTAAACAACGATGTTCATTGTCACCAACTCTCTTTGGTATATGCATTTATCAATTGGAACAAATGGTACTTGAATTTATGCAAGAAGAAGTCACTATTTGCAATGTGATAATCATGATTTTGTTTAGTATGCAGATGATGTAGTGCTTCTAGCACACACTTTAGAAGATGCATAAGTCCTTGAGAACTTTTTCTTGCATAGTGGGCTGATTGTGAATGGATCCAAAACAAAGGTTATGCTTGTGAAAAACAACCATAAGGAGAAGCCATGCATTGTGTACAAAAATGAGACACTTGAAGTTGTTGAGAGATTTAAGTACCTTGGCCTTGAGGTTTCGGCCAATCACAAAAAGTGACATGAATGTGCTATGCATTATTTGGAAGCGGGAAAGAGAGAATACTATGCATTTAAGGACATGTGTATTGTGGGAAACATCAAGTATTGGGTTCCCAAGAAGTACCTTTTTGACACATTGGTGACACCGGATCTTCTTTATGGAGTTGAAGTGTGGTGTAGGAACATCTCAAAGTCTAATTGGAAAGACTTTGAGAATTTCCAAAAGCATTTGCTTACAAGGTTATGAGCATAGAAAGGATTGTGGAGTTCATGGTAAAGATGCATCAAAATCCCTCACATCAACTTCCTACAATTGCACGGGAAGCAAGCAAAAAAGTTCAAAAGATGCATAAAAGAAATATCTTGAGCACGGGATGGATGAAAGACATAAAGAAGTGGTTTGGGAGATGGGATGCATTACACTTTCTACATGATGCCTTGATTGACTCGCAAGTGAATGACGATTTTCTACGATGCCATTGTATTCTAGCTTGGGAGAAATCCGGTGGGTCATGCTTCATATATTACACCACCCACATTGCCCCACTACAAAACCATGTTTTTCATTGAAAGACAACACCGTACTCACACTTACATGCTTGAGCCTATCCCCTTGTTAGTGATATGCACTATCACAACCATTTGTCTTAGCTCCCACTCCCTTCGATGTGATACAGGGCATTGGGGTAATGGAAAAGAGTCAAATCAACTCTGAACATTATGCTCATTGCAGTTTGAGAGTCTAAGTACCACACACTACTGGAGTGCTCAACTTTTGGTCACATCTGAACTTGCTTTTTTCACATTTTTAGCCATGACTTAGGCCTACACACTTTCCTCTCCCAACCATAATGTGGGATGTCCATTATGACTCTCATCACCAGAAGTTTTGAGAATCAAGAGTCACTCATCAGCCACACCCATACTACATCACATGTAACTTTTGGTCCCATAGGTCATATTTGACCTCCAAGAATAATAATAAAATCTATATATCTATCTCTCTACAAGTACACACTACAGCGGCATGATTCTCTCTCTCTCTCTCTCTCTCTCTCTCTCTCTCTCTCTCTCTCTCTCTCTCTCTCTCTCTCTCTCTCTCTCTCTCTCTCTCTCTCTCCTCTCTCTCTCCCTCTCTCTCTCTCTCTCTCTCTCTCTCTCTCTCTCTTTGAGCACATAAGACCACACCTTGCTACTCTTCCTTTCTCTCTTTACCACATAGCAATGAGACACACTCTCTCTCTCTCTCTCATGGCAAGTTGCAAAGTTACATTTCAAAATCTCATGCTTTTTAGAGAGAAGTCACACACAGTGTTTTAAAAACCATGATTCAAAGCAATTTCAATGCACCCAATTTTTCTTAGGTTTAGTAATGGGAATAGTTTTAAGTGTGCCCTTATTGTCTTCAATTAGGAAAACTATGTTTGGCTAGTCTGGAGCATGCTTGTGCAATACCACGTCATGCAAGAATTGCACTGCTTAATGTGTCTGCAAGAAAGAAGATGTGGAAACACCATGTGGATTCCCCTTCACTATTTTGGTGAGATGAGCCTGTAACTTTCCCTCACGTCATCATTCCCAATGACATAGTTATCCTTAAAAGTAATGGATGACTATGCCTTGTGTGACCACTAGCTCTTTTAAATTCTAGAACTTGCATGGGGAGTTCTTGTTGATTTTGTTTTTTCAAATGTTTCAGCTCTTGGAATTGCTCATTGTAGATATGCCCAGTATAGTAATGGCAAGGACTCTCTAGAAATTTTTAAGAAGATGTGAGGGGACGAAATTTCTTGAAATTCAATCACCTATGCTTGCACCTTGAAGACCTATGGCCCTACACAAGTCCTTCACAAGCATGTGAGAATTCACTATTATGTTTCCAGTCATGGGCTATCGATAAAACATGTGCTAGAAATGCATTGGTCAATTTGTAGGCCACATGGGGGGTGGTCGTACAAAAGGTGCATTATAATTTCTTGATGAAATTTTTGTACACAGTTGCATCTCTTGGAATGTGTTAATTGTAGGGTATGCCTAGCATGGTTGTGGCAAGGAGGCTATGTGTTGTTTTCACCATATGCAATGAAAGTAACATCAAGGGTTGTGCTATGAGTGGATCCTTTGCAAATTTGTGATAAGATTTCTTCCCAACCTAGTAGCAATGCCCACGTAACCCCATCTGTATTGTATCAAGCCCGATTATCTCATTAATTTGACCTTAAGATCATGGCCACACTAAGAGTTGTCTTGCAAAAAATATTGTTCTTAATAGAATAAGACAAGGGCACCATTAAAATATTGTTCTTAATAGAATAAGACAAGGGCACCATTAAAACTCTTGCAGTTTTTAGTTCAAAGTTTTAAGCATTTCTCGGTATTTACACTAAAATTTGTAAAACTTTTGTAGGTTTTTTTCAACGTGGGCTTGAATTTTGTACTTTAGAGTGTTAAAAATTGTGTTTTTATGAACAATGATGAGGACCCTCTTAGGTCATGTTTAGATGAAGTTGGTGGTAGGAGATGACAAGCCATTTTTTTTTACTTAGGAATAGTGCTCACATAACCCACTTTGTAGTGTATATTTGCCAGCTTGAAAATGAAAAATAGGAATTGTTATTTCTTTAGAACTTAATTTCCAAGGTAACAAATTAGATAATATAGTCAAAAATATCTATTAATTCCTTAGATTTGTTTATAAATCTTGGTTATTTCATTGATTTGACCTTAAGACTATGGTCACAACAAGAATCATCTTGTCAAAAATATTCTTTCTAACTAAAGAACAAAAACTTAACATTTAAATTCTTATGAAAAAAAGGTCACATGTTGATGTTTCATCCAAAGGTAAATTTGGCTACTTCATCTCACAAAGATGCTTGAAATTGAATGGTCAAATTCTCCATGGTCCCACGTCAATGCTTATGTGCTAGCTCTTAATACCATGATATGACTTCCATTCCCAAGACCACACACAACTTCATGGAGATTGAAAGCTTGGATGCTTGGTCCTAGAACCAAGCTTGTTTGCTTGGAAGAAGGATGGTCTCAAGAGCATGGTTGAGTGAAACAATTGTGTTGGTATCCTATAACATGCTAACATGCTTGATCATAAGGCCATGCATAAATGCAAATCATGGGCATGGTTGGTCCCAAGGTCTTTGGCCCAAGGATGTGGTTGGAATATGATTAATCCAAAGGGAAATTTTGGATGTTGTATCCCATGATGATGCTTGAACATGAATGCACAAATTCTCAATGGTTTATAGCTTGGGAGGAATCCGGTGGGTCATGCTTTATATATTACACCACCCACATTGCCCCACTACAAAACCATGTTTTGCATTGAAAGACAACACCGTACTCACATTTACATGCTTCACCCTATCCCCTTGTTAGTGATATGCACTATCACAACCATTTGTCTTAGCTCCCTCTCCCTTCGATGTGAGAGAGGGCGTTGGGGCAATGGAAAAGAGTCAAATCAACAGTGCACATTATGCTCACTACAGGTTTGAGAGTCTGAGTACCACACACTACTGGAGTGCTCAACTTTTGGTCACATCCAAACTTGCTTTCTTCACATTTTTACCCATGACTTAGACCTACACACTTTCCTCTCCCAACCACAATGTGGGATGTCCATTATGACTCTCATCACCACAAGTTTGGAGAATCAAGAGTCACTCATCAGCCACACACATATTACATCATATATAACTTTGGTCCCATAGGTCATATTTGACCTCCAAGAACGATAATAAAATCTACATATCTATCTCTCTACAAGTACACACTACAGCGGCATGATTCTCTTCTCTTCTCTTCTCTTCTCTCTCTCTCTCTCTCTCTCTCTCTCTCTCTCTCTCTCTCTCTCTCTCTCTCTCTCTCTCTCTCTCTCTCTCTCTCTCTCGCTCTTGCTCTTTGAGCACATAAGACCATACCTTGCTACTCTTCCTCTGTCTCTTTGCCACATAGCAATGAGACACACACTCTCTCTCTCTCTCTCTCTCTCTCTCTCTCTCTCTCTCTCTCTCTCTCTCTCTCTCTCTCTCTCTCTCTCTCTCTCTCTCTCTCTCTCTCTCTCTCTCTCTCTCTCACTCTCATTTCAAGTTGCAAATTTACATTTCAACATCTCATGCTTTTAGAGAGAAGTCACACATAGTGTTTTAAAATCATGATTCAAAGAAATTTCAATGCACCCAATTTTTCTCAAGTTTAGTAATGGGAATAGTTTAAAGTGTGCTCTTATTGTCTTCAATTAGGAAAACTATGTTTGGCTAGTCTGGAGCATGCTTGTGAAATACCACGTCGTGCAAGAATTGCACTGCTTGGTGTGTCTCCAAGAAAGAAGATGTGGAAACACCATGTGGATTCCCCTTCACTATTTTGGTGAGATAATCCTGTAACTTTCCCTCACGTCATCATTCCCAATGACATAGTTATCCTTAAAAGTAATGGATGACTACGCCTTGTGTGACCACTAGCTAAGTGAAGAAAATAAGGCATAGTTAAAACTCTTTTAAAATTTAGAACTTGCATGGGGAGTTCTTGTTGATTTTTTTTTGTCAAATGTTTTAGTTCTTGGAATTTCTCATTGTAGATATGCCCAATATAGTAATGGTAAGGAAGCTCTAGAATTTTTAAAGAAGATGTGAGGGGATGAAATTTCTTGAAATTCAATCATCTATGCTTGCACCTTGAAGAACTATGGCCATACACAAATCCTTCACAAGCATGTGAGAATTCACTATTATGTCATGGGCTATCGAAAAAACATGTGCTAGAAATGCATTGGTCAATTTGTATGCCACATGGGGGGTGGTCTTACAAACGGTGCATTATAATTTCTTGATGAAATTTTTGTACACAGTTGCATCTCTTGGAATGTGTTAATTGTTGCAGGGTATACCTAGCATGGTTCTGGCAAGGAGGCTATGTGTTGTTTTCACCATATGCAATGAAAGTAACATCAAGGCTTGTGCTATGAGTGGATCCTTTGCAAATTTTTGACAAAATTTCTTCCCAACCTAGCAGCAATGCCCAGGTAACCCCATTTGTATTGTATCAAGCCTGGTTATCTCATTAATTTGACCTTGAGATCATGGTCACACTAAGAGTTGTCTTGCAAAAAATATTGTTCTTAATAGAATAAAACAAGGGCACCATTAAAACTCTTGCAGTTTTTAGTTCAAAATTTTAAGCATTTGTCGGTATTTACACTAAAATCTGTAAGACTTTTGTAGGTTTTTTTCAAGGTGGGCTTGAATTTTGTACTTTAACGTGTTAAGTATTGTGATTTTACGGACAATGATGAGGACCCTCTTAGGTCATGTTTAGATGAAGTTGGTGGTAGAAGATGACAAGCCATTTTTTGTTACTTGGGAATAATGCTCACATAACCCACTTTGTAGTGTATATTTGCCAGCTAGAAAATGAAAAATCTGAATTGTAATTTCATTAGAACTTATTTTCCAAGGTAAAAAATTAGATAATATAGTCAAAAATATCTATTAATTCCTTATATTTGTTTATAAATCTTGGTTATTTCATTGACTTGACCTTAAGACCATGGTCACAACAAGAATCATCTTGTCAAAAACACTCTTTCTAACTAAAGAACAAAAGGTAACATTTAAATTCTTATGAAAAAAAGGTCACATGTTGATGTTTGATCCAGAGGTAAATTTGGCCACTTCATCTCAGAAAGATGCTTGAAATTGAATGCTGAAATTCTCCATGGTCCCACGTCAATGCTTACGTACTAGCTCTTAATACCATGATATGATTCGCATTCCCAAGACCACAAATAACTTCATGGAGATTGAAAGCTTGGATGCTTGGTCCTAGAACCAAGCTTGTTTGATTGGAACAAGGATTCTCTCAAGAGCATGGCTGAGTGAAAAAATTGTGTTGGTTTCCTATAACATGCTAACATGGTTGATCATAAGGCCATGCATAAATGCAAAGCATGGGCATGGTTGGTTGCAAGGTCTTTGGCCCAAGGATATGGTTGGAATATGATTAATCCAAAGGAAAATTTTCAATGTTGTATCCCATGATGATGCTTGAACATGAATGCACAAATTCTCAATGGTCCTAAGACAATGCTTGGTTGCTAGCTACTAAGACCATGATATGATGCTTGTTCGTAAACACACTCAAATAAGACTTTCAAAGATTGGATGCTTGGCCCTATTACCAAGATTTTTCTCTTGGAGGATGGTCCATGGAGTATGGTTGAGTGTATTAATTGTGGATAATTCCTACACCATTCTTGCATGCTTGGTCCTAAGGCCATGCATGAATGCAAAGAGTGATCATGGTTGGTCCCAAGATATTTTTTGCAAGGACATGGTTGGAATATCCTTGATGCAAAGGAAAACTTTTGATTCTTTATCCCATGATGATGCTTGAACTTGAATTCACAAATTTTCCATGATCCTCTGACCATGCTTGGGTGCCCTAAGAACATGATATGATGCTCATTCCTAGAACCACACTCAAATGCTTAGTGGCAAGACTTTGAAATATTTGATACTTGGTCCTAACACCGAGCTTGATCTCTTAGAGCATGGTCAAGTAAAAAAGATATGTTGTTCTCATATATCATGCAAAAATGCTTGATCCTAAGGCCATGCATACATGCAAAGAGTGGGCATAATTGGCCCCAAGATCTTTATCTAGGAGACATGGTTGGATGATTTATGATGAGTAACATTTTGGATGCTTTATTCCATGATGATGCTAAACTTGAATGATCAAATCTTCCATGGTCCCATGATCATGCTTGGGTGCGAGCTCCTAAGACCATTATATGTTGCTAGTTCCTAGGACCACAATCAAATGGTTGGTCAAAATAATTTGGACAATTGTATGCTTGGTCCTAGAACAAGCATGATCTCTTGGACAAGGATGATCCCTAGAGCATGGTTGAGTGTATAAATTGTGCTAGCTTCCTATACCATGATGACATGTTTGGTCCTAATCCCATGCATGAATTAAAAGAGTAGGCATGGTTGGTCCCAAGATCTTTGCCCCAAGAACTTGATTGGAATCAGCTTGATCCAAAGACAAACTTTGGATGCTTTATCCTAGCCTGAATGCAAAAAAAATTCCATGGTCCCAGGACCATGCTTGGGTTCTAGCTCCTAAAACCATGATATGATGCTCGTTCTTAGGATGACACTCGAATGCTTGGTCATAAGACTTTGAAATCATGGATGCTTGGTCCTAGGACCAATCCTATTCTCTTGTATAAAGGATGGTCCCAAGAGCATGGTTGAGTGGAGAAGTTGTGTTGGCTTCTTGTAAGATCTCTTTTAGAGTTTTGGTGAAAGAGGAGTTTTCCCTCTTCCTAAGACAAGTCTCTCCCTTTGTATGTTGGTTTCAAGTCCTCTCTTGACTCCAATAAATTAATCCTACTGGTGTTCTCTGGGCCCTCATAGGATGTTCCGAATTCCTTTCACTATATCATTGGTTGCTCTACTATGATCCGCCGATTCTGCATAGTATATTTCTTATGATGCGATAGAGCATCAATAGCCCTTGGTTTGTCACTATTGGACTCCATTTCAGTGGTCCAAACCTCCTTTAGGGTTCTCTTCAACCCTTTGTACTTAGCTTTCCACTCTGTTTTTGTCATTAGAGGCTTTTTTTCTTTGAGTTTATTGTGTTTGTTTGAGTTTTTTTTAGTTTTGGGTTTTTGGTTCTTGGTCTTTACTTTATTTGAGATTAACTATTTTCCTATGATCTTATCCTTGACATAATCTTTTGCATCATTAAGAATTGAGTTTTGTCCCCTATTTTTGGCACATTCTGATTTCTTCTTAGTATGTTCTTGCCGCACGGTTAGATCCAGCATAGTTTTCAGATTCCGCCCGAAAAATGTAGGTTTCAACATCTGCATTTTGAGTGCGTCGTCATCACATTGTCGCCATCAACATTGTCACCGACATGGAGTCAAAATTTAGTAAATAAAGATTTGCATATTTCAGCCTCAGCGTTTTCAGATTTCAACCCATCTTGTTGTTGTCCTCATCGTCGGCAAGTCCATAGCATTGTAGAGATTTGTATAATCAATAGTAGACCGCTCTCCCCATAGTGAGGCCTCCGAAGAAGGGTTTGACAACATTCTGGTGTCCTATTCTTCTCTCTCTATCTCTCAGTCTGAGCGCCTTCATTCACAGTGTTTATCCACTTTGTTTGTGATCACTTGCATTCTCTCACTAGAGGAATAGAAGGCTCTCCCTTGCGTAATTAAAAGGAACCTTGAGCACAATTCAAAGCACTCATCTTGAGCAAAGAGTGACATTCACTTCCGTTGCACCTTACACTAACCCTTGCATCACACACCTGTATCCTCAGAAAAGCTTTATCAACAAGAACCTACTAATCTTTATCCATGCTAACCATTGGATCATCAAACCCCCACTCACACTTGTCATCCATGCACAGCTAATTCAAAGAACCTGTGTCCAAAGCATCGTCCTTGAAATCCACAGGCACATTAGGTTCTCCTCTTGTTTAGCATCCAAAACATTGTGAGCACAAGAAAAATGCCCCATCCCCTTGTTCTCTTCTTCAATGCTATCCCCATGTTGACTTGGTAGACCAGCTTGACTATCCATAGATGATGCCCTTCTCCACAAAATTATGGACCATTTGCACTGCTACAACACTTTTCACCACTACCTTCATTGCGATGGCCATCAACATAGTGTTTCATGTCCTCTTTGACAGCATGTCTACCTCAACCCGCTTTGGAACTTCAACTTGATCTTCTTTCACATTGCAGATCATCATATCATCAGAGACACCATAAGGTATCTTTAATCTTACCAACATAGGCTCCTCAATATATATCTCCTCACCATAGGATGTGGATTCATCCGCTCTATCCTCCTTGCTTGTCTCCCAAAAACCTCGGGGGACTCACTATGTGTAAAACTACCATATCACGTGCGTTCAAGGCATGTTTTTAAAACCCCTGCAAATATTTTAAGGAATATAATGTACCCTTTTCTTTGAAAATCTATTAAAAAAAATCAAATTTGAATAAATAGTATCGTTTTTTTATATATATTTATGTAATTTTAAGAACTTTAAATACCCTTGTGTTGAACTCACGTGATAGGTTATATTTTTCTTAGGTGACCTCCCCAAGCCAAAAGCTTGAGTCTATATCTTCATCATCCTCACCATATGTTGACTCCATATCAACATCCTTACCATCTTGCTACTCCAAATAAATTTGACCACCTTCCTGCACACTCTTTGTTGACTTGTAGGCTCTTGGCATCTTCAACTTGGCCACACCCTGGTACCTCTTCATGCATTGGCTTCAAGAAAATAGGTTTAACCTCTTCAATATACGCTTGGAACTCGGAACCTTCTATCTCCCTTGCACATAGACCCTCTTTCGTGGGATGCTCATCCTTGTTGACAAGCTCTTCCACCATCTGCTGATGATAGGCCTTACCTCCACAAGATCTATACTTTGCACAATTGGCACCACCTTCCACTGAACCATAGGATGCACTACCGTTGTAATAGGCATATAATCTGCAAGATTCAACATGCCTAGATCCAGGTTTTGCTTCACGTTCCTACTCTTCACTTTGGCCAAGTACACCACGTCTTCATATTTATCTGCACCGAACTTGACCTTTTCTCTAATCTTTAAATGTAGGCACTCAAGGAACTTCAAAAACTTTAGGTACTGGTTGCCTTTAACCCTCATTGCTTCTGCTAGAGAAACCACCTTCCCAAACTGCTTCAAAACTTTTTCGAAGCTCCTGTCATATTGAGCCTCGATCTCCACTTTTTAGACCATCAACCCATACCTTTGCACCTCCATGTATCAACAGTGGTACCATCTACAATGTTTTTTCATCTGTCATCACCAGATGCATAGATAGCATCCATAGCTCAAAATCTATTACTCAATCCTCTAGGTCCTCAACACATGTAAATATGGGGCCAAAACTTGGCTCCACATCTTTTCCAACTTCAAACTCAACCACCACACATCTCTCGACCATTCTCCAACCTTTCGTAATCTTCAAACACCGCTTTCAATCTTCAAGCAAGAGCATTGGTACAATCCTTAGTGGGCCCACCTGAAGATGAAAAGTGGGAATGCAAACACACTCAAAAACATAGCAAAGATGCCTCTCTATAGACTACAATACTCACAACACCCCCATCCACTAGAAATCACAATCAAAGCCGCACCCCTCAGTCAGAACACCATCATTTGCATGCATAGAGATGCATGCATGCTTTGCATCATCAATTGACGGCATACCACATCAATGTTTACCGTTTACAACAGTATCACATCACACACCACTCTCTCTTTCTCTCTCACACACACAAATGGCCCGGGGGACACCCACTTCTCACACAATTGACACCAAGCACTTTGAGCAGAGCAAAGATGAGAAGGGGGGGGAGGGGGAAGAAATAACCCAAGATTTGGCTATGGTTTGCTCCAATTATGACAAAAAGTTGTATGCAACACCATCCCTATGAGCTCAGGCCAAAAAAATCCCGTTCTCAAAACAAGTTTTGATAAGGTTTTATTTTCCCATGATGGGTGAAGTCCATTGTGACATGTGATTATTTCAAGTACAAAGGAATGTCAAAGGCTTCTATGCACAATTGCAATACACCAACTGAATCCCTATGATGTAGTCGTCCACTAAGCAGTTGTAAAGGACTACTTTGCTCAATTAAGTCTTTGTTTGCTATTTTGTTCTAGTCTATCAACAATTGTCCTATAGAAAAAAATGGAATTATGTTCTCACTCCATCTTGGTATCATTTCTAGGTTAAAGAGATATGCATCTAGAAAATCATTGTCAACTCCATCTAGGTTCTCTCCATTTAGTACTATGGATAGGTGATCAGCTCATTCATGATTTTTTCCCTTTTTAAGCACAATTGTGAAATCAAATTCAAGTAATATGATGAACAATTTCACTATCCGGCCGGTGCTACATGGCTTGTTGACCAAATACAACAGTGCTTGATGATCCACAAAGAAAATGAATTATTTGGCTAGGAGGTAATGTCAAACTTTCTTTATAGTGTATAACATGCCCAATCCTTCCCTTTCCGTAGTTGTGTAGTTTTGTTCAGCATTGTGGCATAGCACATTAAAAAATACATGGTCTCCTCACCAGGTTGTGCCAGAACACATCCAATAGCAAAATCAAAGGCATCTTCATGAACATGAAAGATTTCACTCCAATCTGGTGCCTTGAGGATTGGTGCTGATACCAAAGCCTACTTCAACTTCTCAAAAGATTTCTCACAATTACATTTCTATTCTAAGGTTACAACCATACCATAGAGAGGCTTAGCAGTAATTGTGTACATGTAGGTAAACTTTCTATAGTATCCACAATGTGTTATGAATGATTGAACTTTTTGTACTATTCTTTGACATGGCATATCCACAATCACCTTGTCCATGTTCGTGGATATCCCGTTTGCGGACCGAATATGTCCTAGGATCTTGTCGTGTTTAACCATAAAAACGCATTTTTTTGGATTCAAGTAGATTTGATAAGTGTGGAATTTTCCAAATATCATTTTTGAGATGCTCTATATGGTCTTTGTGTACCAATGAGTGCATGCATAAGTCATCCATATAGATTTATTAAAAGATATGCAAGCATTCTCTAAAAGCATGAGCCATAAATCTTGAAAGATGGCTGGTGCATTTGTCAAAAGCAAAAATGACCCATTTAATCGTAAAAGTTGTTTTGCGTTGATCTTCTGACTTAATTGCCAACTGATTATAAGCTAAAAATCCATCCAAAAATCTATGTGCGCATTTTCCTACTATTCTTTCCAAGACATGATCAATGATAGGAAGAGGATAATTTTCACGGATAGTAGTTGTGTTCACTTTTTTTATATTGACACACAATCTTAATCTACCATTCTTTTTAAGTACCAACACAATTGGGGATAGCCAATCCATGCGCTCAATTTCGTAGATGAATTCAACTTCCTTTAGCTTGTCAGTTTCCTCTTTTGATTTTCTTTACAAATGTTTTGTTGTAAGTATAAGGGCATTTTCTGGTTGGCTTAACATCAAGCTTTAGGAGAATGTATGCCATACATTGTCTAAATGTCAGCATCAAACATGGAGCAAACATGCCTTTGTCAAGGTCAACTTGTGCAATGGGTGCGGTCCCTTCATTTTGATTCTCATCTCTCGCTTTCTTGACCATCTTCCAAAGTTCTTCTGGCCAATTGTCTCTAACCTCTTGTACATTAGGCGGTATCTGGTAGAAAAAGCTGTTTGTTTTATTCTTAGCTACTTGATTTGTTAAGTCTTTATGGCATGTGTCTGCTCATTGCTTTTTTGGATGGTGTTGCGACTCCTTCTCCTCGCCTTGATTGTCTGATGTTTCCCTTTGGTTCTCCTTTATAACTAAAAATTTGGGGTCTTGTTTTGTTGACTCGCTTCTTTTGTTTTGTCAAGGCGTTTCAAGTCTGTAGATGGTTGGTGGAGAACTATCCTCTCTTGGATGGTCATTGTTGGTGGATGCTCCATAAGATTTTCAGGAGTCTCGATCAACTTTTACACATCTCCAACTAGAGCTTTTCCCATTCTATGTTAGGATAAGTCAAACATTTATGTTCCATTGTCTATCTGTTGTCTAGTCTTTCTTCGTAATCCTTTAGCGTTTCTTCCAATGGCTCAATCTTTTTATCAACTAGAAACAAACCTCTAAAACTAAATTCTCTCAGCATAGGTTTATTTAGGTTCAGTTCCCTCTCTTGTATTTCCTCAAGTACTATTAGTTTCTCATCTAGCAAAGCCAAAAAAAGAGCATCAAAGGGACACCACTCTCATTTTTTATTCCAATTGATTGTATTAAAACCCATTTTATTGATGATAAATTTTTCACAGTCCAAAGCCGTTCTAATATTATTAATTGCCAATGGGTGTAAAGAAGTCGAGGGATTTCAAATTTGTAGCATTATGCAGTTCTTAAGCCTTCTCATGGAGCCCAATTAGCTAGGAGTCCATTCTTAAACCTTGGCTAAGGTATAAAAGACAATTTTTGTAACTATTGACCTAAGTTTTTGGATAATGAAAGTGAGTGTACCTTACAAAAGCTTAATGTGAGTCTATTGTTTTCTTCAACCCTTTTTGTCTCTCTCATACGGTGTTGCATTGCTATTCCGAGCATACCAACGCATTTGCAGGTGAAAGCTCTTCCATTTAATATAAGTTTCTTGCGATGAAAATGTGTTTTTACTCGTGTCCATCTACAAGCTGTTTTGCTCCATATGCACAATACATGCACCAAATTTGGTTTTTGACCTAGGAATAGATAGAGAACATTTATAGGAAGCCATAGAGTGCTTCAGACGCTGAAATTGACTCACCTAAAATTGGTTGTATATCTTATGCACAATTTTATTCAAGTATCAAAAATGAGATTTGAGTACATAAGAGTGATAAGGATACTCTGATCATGCTAGGAATTAAGTTTTTTTGCATTTGGAGTCTTGTAGCTATACACATTTTTTGGATAACCTTGCAGTAAGGAAAGTAGCTTCTGATGTCTGACACACATTTGAGACTGAGCTAGGTAGGAACCACTTAGGCTTGGATTTTTGAAGAGATTAGCTATCTCTTGTAGCCTCCGTGCACTAGTTAGTTCAGCTATGTCCCACGGATTGACATTTTTATGTATGTGGTTCACGCTTTGCTAGCATCAAAATGGTGAGTCTTGGTAGTTGGTCAACATTTTGGCACCATCATCGGGGATTATGCAACCTAGACTAGAGAAAAACCCAAAGTTGAGATCTAAACACTTTTCTACTTTATCACACTGAGAGGCGCTTGAGAGTAAGGATACTCAGTAAGGACCTCGGAAGCTTTAGTTAGTAGGACAAGCTAAGTACAGGATCCTTGAGACGAGCTAGTGATCGGTAAGGGCATCACTCGTTTGTGTGTCTTGAGCCTTTGTTGGGAGGGATTCATCGAGCTTATCATCTTGTTCCTCTTCAATACTTTTAAGAGACTCTGTTTGTGCTTCCACCTTTTCAGCAATTGGAGCACTTTCCTCTTGTTGTGGTTGCTCTCTTGGAGGAGTAAAGTGTCTAGTTTCTTCAGTGTGTACGTGTTTTGATTCATGCAAGTCCTCTCTAGGTAGTGTTTGATCTTTCTCTTGTGATTTTTCCAGTTCTTTTTGACATTCTTCTTATCGATAGAGATATTCCAGCCCTACTAGAGGATCATCATTCAAAACATACATGGGATTCTTGGTCTAAGTTTCAATTTTTTTGGGTGAGGGTTTCCATTTCTCTTCAAAGTTACCTTTAAGCCCTCTTTCAAGCTCAAAAGCGGCATCTTCCCTCTCAACCCTTGCCGCTTTTTGGATTGATGCCTCCACTTGTGTGGTAGATCTTGGTCTCTTTTTGGGTTCCTTATCATCTATCTTAGCTTTTCCTTTCTCTCTTTTCTTTCTTTCAAGAGGAGTTTCCTCCTCCTTCAGTGGCCTTTGCTATGATTGAAGTTGGCTGCTTCTCTTTTTGTGGGATTGACAAGCCTTGTCCTCAATCTTGGGGCCACTAGTGGTGCTCTGGTCTATAATTCTTCTTCATCATCATTTTTGTGTAGTAGCCATAAATGTTTCTCCGAGGAATGTGGTAGATGCTCTGCCTTTGTGTAAGTACTTCTGGAGATCCCATGAATGAAATATGCTATGTCTTCCTCACATGTGTGAGGGTTGTAGAGACATATTGGGCATGATTCACTTGAAGTTACTCCATCTTTCTTTTATGCCTAAGTGAATGAAGAATCCACAGCATGATTTGGAACCATTGAGAGACGAAGATGCAAAACAAACCCGGTGGCCTCTACACCAAGACTATGCATGATGGCCTCACCATGGGAGGTACACAATAGGGACACCACCTAGCTTGGAATTCAGCTAGGACGCGTGGTAAAGCGGTTGGCACATAACACAAGGAAAATGTGAGAGAAGGAGAGATAGATAGATAGATTTAATTATTGTCCACAAAGGTCAGATATAAAACAAAACATTATATCCATTCTTGTGGGGTGGAGGAGTTAGATAAATATCAGTTATGGAATGAGGTTCCATTAAAGGGGAAGGAAAAAGGGTAAGAACAAGATCAAAACCTAAGAGGTGTCAGGTGGAGGGGAAGCTGGCTTGGGAGTTCAAATCTCCTGAATGATGGCTTTACCACCACAGTAGACTGCCCATTCACCTTGTTTACGAGCTTCATGCATCTTCTTGAGATTGCTTGCTTTATGCTTTAGTTGGTTTACAGTCAATTCCTCGGCCCAATCCAAAGCTTTGTCCCCTTGAGGTGGTAGGATTGGCATAGTAGCCTTGTCCGTTCTTTTTTGTTTTTGAAAGTGAGGATGCATTGGCCAGGTGGTATATACCTATACATGTCATTGATCCAAGAGACAGTGTGTCAAGCTCAATGTTGATTGGTTGAAGAGTGTCGTTGAGCTTGGTGATGGCTTCTTCAAGGGTGTCCTCCTCGGTGCACCATGGTTAGGAGAGTCCTCCAATTCTAATCTTGAGGGAAAGGGATTCTTGTAGGAGGAATTCTTGTAAGGCTGCTTTGATTTCACTGACGATCTTATTATGCACTGCTACATTGGCTTGTTGCTGAGCCACCTTGACAGTCTCATTGAGAGAACCTTCGACTTCATGTTTTTTTGCGATTAGAGTTGCATTCTCCTTTTCCACATCCTCAAGCTTACCCAAATGTTCTTTAAGTGCAGCATTCTCCAAAACAAGCTCTTGGATCTGAGCCTCTAGGGAGGTGATCATTGGGTCCTGGAGAGAGGCGGGATCCTTCCTGGATGGAGCTATCACACAACAAGAAAACTCTTTCGTGTGATGGGGGTCAGCGTGTTGAAGGAAGACATGACTCGAGTGGACCTTGATGGTAAAAATGCCTTGAAGCTTGGTTGTGTGCAAACCTGTGGGATACTCTCCTTACGGATATTTAAATTGAAGAATCTCTCTATGCAAACCTGTGGGATGAAATCAAGCAGGGCATCGAACTTTAACCAACATAATGGTGAGAGGGGATTAACATGCCTACTTGCTCTGCAAAAATGCAACATGGGTTCATCAATAGGTTGGAGTGAAATATTTTGAGGTCACTAGCATGAATTAATGTTGGTGTAAGGGGAGTAGGTCCCGTGAAGGGCTTGAGCAAGGAGTGGGGGCGGGCGTGAAGACTAACGCCTCCCTCACAGGGCCACCCTTGCACCTACGAGGAGATTGAGAGTGAGATTTAAAAGTTGCGGTTAGGTCAGACAGAGGGAGATGAAAAGGTCATTAGAGCTTCATTAACATGGGCTTCATAAACACCATACAAATATATGAGGGGAATCTCACATAATCAACATCTCACAAACTCATGTGTGCATGGTAACTCAAATCTCTTGGACATTAAGACACACACACACACACACACACACACACATCAAAACAAACAACCATAGCCAATTATATTCCGTCGTAGAATTATTTGTGCGTAGAGGTGCATACACAAGGAAGTACATGTGAGAGTGTGAGTGCTAGAGGTTGATTATTTGTGTTTGTCCATTTATAAAAGAGGAGGACTCCTTTTATAGGCTAAGAGAGTGATTAGGAAATAGAATATGAGCAAAAGAGGTTATTAAAAATATACGTCAATTAGGGACATTCTCCCAATGAGAGAGATCCATGTACCCTGCTTAGTGACCAATTTCCTCCTAATCGCCTTCATCATGACAAGATTTGTCTCCATGCCACCTTCCATAGCTTGAATCCAAGAGATTCCTTATAATATTTGAGAGAATATTGATGAAAATCCAACAATAATGGAGAGAAACCTATAAGAAATTATGTGTGTGCAACTGGATAATCGTGACTTCTTCCCCATGTGGACAGATAAGCTCCACCATTTTGGCCATATATCCCAAAATGTAGCTCCAAATATTATTTAAAAATAAGGACAAAAAGGTCAGCTCAACGTCTACAACTTTTTTTGTTGAAAACTTTTTAAATTTTGGAATGGACAAAATAGAGAAAAATCCCACAAGAACATGTCTGTTTTTCCCTTTCCATAAGTCTTCCAGGTGGTCCTCTCTTGACTCCATGTGCAAGCCTTGTGAACCCAAGTGAATTATGCTTGCATTAGATAATATTTTGTTGACTTCAACTCCATAATGCATAAGATTCTCCTCCCTTTCCCTATTGACTCTTATTCTTCACCTATAGTGAGATGGTGAGGTAGAATCAACATCGAGTGAAATTTTTCATTCTCATAGGTTTTGTTCTTACCTCCCCTTATTTCTAAGATCCAAATGTGTCAAGACGATAGCTATGTATAAAATATTTACATAGATTGTTTTGTGATTTACATGCATCAAGTCCCTCCTCTTCGGCGAAGCCTTGAAGCCTTGCCATCAAGTGCATACCAAGAGAGAGGTGGACCAAAACTTTGAAAAGTGACCCATGATCTGGGAGTCTGGGATCCCTCTTTATGATGAAATGGAAACGCTAGTGATAGCATCGAAATGACTGCTCTATCTCTTTTTTCTTTAAATCAAAGAATGAAGTAGATCTACTGGTGAAAATGCCGGTTCTGGGTAGCTGGCAATCTCTCATCGGTTTTCCTCGTCTTTGTAGCTTTAGGGAATCTGTGACTTGATTATTTGTGATGTTAACCGCTATTGGGGAGTCATTCAAATTTGAAATGGTTGCCCTACCTTCTTTTGTGATGTTGTGTAGGAGCTCATAGGCCCTCTTGTAATCCACACCGTAGGGCTCCAACTCTATGTAGTCCTTGAGGTCGATCTTATCCCAAAGTGTCATGATTGTATCTTCTTTGGCAAGGTCTTGAGCTTCCATTGGAATCATATAAACTTCTACTCTATATCCTTGTGCGCTTTTGAATGTGCCATGGTAGACAGTGATATGTTGACTCTAGTTGTTTCTTATATTGATTCTTCCTCTATCCCATATGGAGGAAGCTCTGCCAGTTTTTCTTTCATGATATTTTTATTTGGAGCTCCTAAATTAGATGAGAGAGAACTTGACAAATTCATCAAACTTGGTTGTCAGACTAGTTCCAACAATTTCCAACAAGTAGAAAAGCTAATAAAGTGAAGAAGAGCACATAAAGTACAGTTTAGGCAAATTTTATCTTAGGTGCACCTAAGAGACAGATATGTGTAAATGCATACAAATTGGTACTAGATTGAATTCATAGGATGTGTATGTGTTGCAGTGATGTGAATTAAGTTTGATGGACTTTGGACATTTGTGGTGAGAGTTATGGACAATTTTGTGTTTGCTTTTTTTGACTTCAGAGCTTCTAGGTGAATGATGGAGTTATGCCTTGACAAACTTGATGAAACTTGGCAATGTGTTTCATTTGAGCCTATGAACATTTCTGTGTCCAAAAATAACAAGTCAAGTCATCCTGTTACATTTCTATCTTAGGTGCACCTAAAGTAGATTTAGCTGATTTTGGGTCATTCTGAGCTCATGTGGACATGGTTGACTTTGCAGGGTTGAGCCTTGGTGCTTGATGAATTTTGGGCTCATTTGACAAGCTTAAAGTCATTTATGGCCACTTTTAGTAATCTATGCATGCAAAACGTGTACCAGTGTGATGGAGGCTTTGTGATGGGTAAGGGAATCATGGTCATGTGAAAATATGTGCAAAAAGTGCTTCCAAAAAAGCATATCATCTTCGACTCGCCTAAGATAAAATTTATATTTTACTATCATTTAGGCCCTACTCTTGACGAATCTAGCTTTTACTATGTTAGTTATGGTGGGTGATGGACTTGGTTGTGTTTCTTGCACTTGGTGTTTCCCTCGATGAAATTGATGGTCCTCTTTTGAGCCAAGCTTGACTTGGAGTCACTAACCAGTAGTTGTGTGCCCGCTAAAGGTTAGTGAAGGTCAAGTGCAATGTATAGAGTGCCCCCCTTCACTTTGAGGGCAAACGGATCAATATTTTGCACTGTGATGAAAAACATCGTTTTGCGGTGGTCATTTTGCCCTATTTTGATGATTGGGACTCCAATGCACCCCTAATTTTCCAGAGTTCCCCAAGATGATGGCCTCAACACAGATGTCAAATTTGGTCCAAATTTGGGTCCTTTATCTTCGCCGCGTCGAAGATACTAGGTCAACATTTCTAGAATTTTTTGCACTTTGGAGCTTACCAATGTGTTCCCCCCACTAGTGAAGAGCCTATGGTTCAATTTTGGTGTAGTTTGGATATCTGGTGTGGCCGCTTTATTTTTCTTTGTTCTCGAAACTTCCCAGATTGCCCTGTGTTGTTGTGCCCCCTATAGCCCTTGTGGTTGGCAAAGTGATAATCACAATTCTTATTGGTATATATAGGAACTTACCACTCATGTCAGTGCATAGAAGCACGTGGAAGGTCGCCAAAATTTGCTAGCTAGATCTCTCTCCGAGGACTTAAATAGAAATTAGAGGAAAAATGGCCTAAGGGACTATACATACATGGACTTTTCCAACACCCCACATCCTATACCTACCCAATGAGCTTAATAGGTTTCACAATGTACTATTAGATCAATTTTTTAAAAAAAAATTGACATCCATGGACCTTTCTGTCGCAATTTGTCCCAAATAGTTAGTACATCAGAGTGGCCGTCAAGTTTTTTTGATCGAAATTGTCCCAAAAACAAATTGTCCTTTCCATTGAGCTTCCAAATTTGTTGTTTGAAGTTGAAATCCAATTCTAACATTCTTGCTTATTTTTTTATTTTATTTTATTTTATTTTATTTTTTACTTTTATTAGAAAAAATTGAAGAAAATGAATCAAACTACTTGAAAAAATTCCATTCTACACTCAAACATACATAAATACTTCTAATGTTATTATTTGGGCATATTTTTGTGGATTGCTTCATTTTGATTATGATTTTGGCATGAAAACAAACAATGTCAGTAAAAATTGCACTATGTTTTGGCTTTTTGACATGCATGTACAATGTACACGCACAGTTAGGGCTTATCATATTACATTTCCAATTCATCGGAGTGGCCGTCAAGTTTTTTGGATCGAAATTGTCCCAAAAAGAATTGGCCTTTCCATTGAGCTTCCAGATTTGTTGTTTGAAGTTGAAATCCAATTCTGACATTCTTGCTTATTTATTTTATTTAATTTGACTTTTATTAGCTTTTATTAGAAAACATTGAAGAAAATGAATCAAAGTACTTGAAAAAAATTCCATTCTACAGTCAAACATACATAAATACTTCTAATGTTATGATTTGGGCATATTTTTGTGGATTGCTCCATTTTCATTATGATTTGGCATGAAAACACACAATATCAGTAAAAATTGCACTATTTTTGGGCTTTTTGACATGCATGTACAATATACATGCACATTTAGGCTTATCATATTACGTTTCCCATTCATCTCGTTATTAGGGAATATCATCTAATTTTTCAAAAAAATTCGTGCATTAATACATAATTCCTTCAAAACATTACCCTTTTTCTCTTCCAAATTCATACACTTGGCTCCACATTCAGAGTGTCTCCCCCCTCCTTGCTCAAGTCCTCTGGGACGACAGAGTATCGTCCAGGTTGTGCAGTGCATGGGTTATAAATTCGTGTCTATGCATGGCCCTGATTGGCCCTATCATGCTATTGATGTCAATGCATGTAAGCACACTATGTTGTGCAAGAGGTGGGTCTTGAGTAATGTACACAAGGGTTTTTGATGGTGAGGTATCTTGTGTTTGAACTCTCTTGAAGATTAGATCTTGTAGCAATTGAGCTCGTTCTTTGAATGTGCGATATGTATTGTTTGATGCATAATGACTGACATTTGTGGTCACCATTGTGGATGAGGGTTTAACTTTTGGTACCCATTTGTATCTAAATGCTTTGGGTTTGCCTTGATAACCTTTCTACAACATTCCCTGCTCATAATTTTTGGTTTTTTCTTATGTTTAACGCACTATGTTGTTTGTAATGGTGGTCTTCTTTGTTGAGGTGGGTAGGATTGGTTCACAATAAGCTTGTTGGCAATGTGTGGCGGCTTTTTCGGCACCCAAATTTGTTAAGATCGGTTAATAAGCTGACATTTGGGTATCCAAATTTTCCTCGTTCCCTGCATGTTATGATTGTAGAAAGATATCTTTGGTGAAGAAACAAATGTAATTGTGTCTAATGTCTCATGCATTGTCGATTGGAAATCATCGAGAGCTTCTTTCCACTCTTCTTTACTATGAGAATGGTACCTTAAGTTGTCCTCCTTTAAGTGTAAGCTCTAAAATTTTGGTATACCAATGTTGAACTACTTTATAGGTTCACATCCATGGAACTCCCAAGATTAAGTCTCCATTCATGTGTTCATCCGCTATGCATATGAAATTATGCAAGCAAGAGAATCCATGGACCATGATATTCAAGTTGATTTTTCATAAAGTTGGAGTGACTTGTTTGTTGCATCCTTTAATAGTGGCTCAACAATACTTGAGTGGTTGAGTAGTTGCTTTGTGATAAGTAGAATAGTTGACCGCATTGACTCTATACATGTATCTGCTAAGGCCTTGATCTTGAAATTATCTTTCAAATTCATTGTGATGTGCATATCAAGACCATCCAGCCATTCATCTCAGTTCTCACTTCATCATGTGCTAGGAGTTGAATCTGAAGTGTATTAAAGGGTAGAGCGTCAAGAATAGAATGCCTTGCCGCTTTTTGCTTCAAAACTTGAATGCGTGCTTCTTCCTGGGCTTCTTCAATCACATGTTGTTGTTTAAGCTTTCTTTCCTATGTTGCATGCACTCTTTGCAAAAGATCATTAGTCAAAGGTAGATGGTATTTGTAGAGTCGACATCCACTAATCCAATTTTCCAAGATTTCTTCATCTAAGGTAGCTAGTTTGATTGCACCACTTGGTGAAACATTTCGATGACAAAAGTACCATGTCCTTTTTTCTTGATCTTGGGTATATGTTGTTTTGAGAAGTAAACTAGAACCAAATCCCCTAGTTTGAAAACTTCATCTAGTCGTTCTAAGTCATTGATCGTCCTAGCAATTCGTGTTAGACTTACACCACTCTGTTGCTTCACATTACATGTATGTCTAGTATGTCTTGGGCTGTTGGCCACCCATAGCCTAGGTTGCTCCTGGTCCTGACCGCTCAAGTTTGAGGCCAGTCACCCACATATATTTCCATATATCATTTTTCTATTGGGCTCTGGGGATTTTTATCAGGCCTTGCCCTACCTCCCCTTGGGCACCTATTTATGGGGCTAGGGGGGTATCCACTTCCACGTCTTATCTCACAAAGATCATACTGATTGTATTGGGTCTTCTGCTCATGGTAGCCATGCGAGGCTGATCGTCCCCCTCTTCACTATCTCTGGCGTTTGTGTCTACTCTCTCTCTCTCTCTCTCTCTCTCTCTCTCTCTCTCTCTCTCTCTCTCTCTCTCTCTCTCTCTCTCTCTCTCTCTCTCTCTCTCTCTCACACACACACACACACACACACACACACACACACACACACACACAAACATACACACACACACACTTCTGCACACGCTGTTAGGAGTTTTTTGGAGCAAGGGATTGCGCATATGTATATACACATGCATGGTGCATAAAATAAAGAATTGCCCATTCTTCAAATCCAGGTGGTTATGTGGGGCCCACATGTGTACAAGTAGGGCAAGGTGTACATAGTGCATCGATTTTCATTATCACGAGTATCAGTTTGTTTTTCTCTAATAAGAGGAGTTTGCGGTGCGTAAAACTTCTCGAGGAAGCTATTGGCAGGACCACGCCATGAGGTGAGAAGGTGTGTTAGATGGCATCGAGTGGAGTCAGGAGGTCAAATGGGATCAAGTCTTGCACGTGGGTAAGTGAAGACATAGCAGGGCTGTTCTTTTGTGATGAATTATGCAAAAGGTCATCATGAGGACCATCTTTTGGGGCTAATTCACGTGGTTGCGGGACCAAATCTATGGCCTTATTGAGAAAAGTTGAGGGCCAAGTATGCGGATGGATGCAGCAGGGTGACAACTATGCACTGCGAGGCCACTTTTTGACCTGTTCGGGGTCCATTTGAGGTCAACTAAAAGGCCAAAGGTTCCCAAGTAATAAAGCTGAGAGAGATGCCAGAAAAAACGTGGAGAAGAGGAGCAATACCTGCAGGTCAGTTTTTGCTCATTTTGGAGCATTTTTTGGCCCTAAACAACTCATTCGAGGTCGGATTTGAGCACTGTGACATTGTAGAGTGGGGGTTTTGGCCATTTGGAACGCAATGGCACTATTTATTTTTCCAAATTCCTCACATATTTTTTGCTATTTTTCTGTGTAATCTCTACGCTGAGTGAAGCCTCTACTTAGCTTTGTGGTTGTATCTAGTGTATTTCCTCAATACTGTGTAAACTATTTGCCCCATTGGTGTTGGGCTGAGCTTCATTGAGTCTAAACAACATCAATTTTCCTCCTTTAAGATGAATTGATAGTGTGTGTGTGTGAGTGTTGAGTGGGTAAGTGGGAAATCTCTCTCTTCTCACTCCAATTGTGTGTTTCTTGTCTAGGCCAGGCGGGTTGTGTAAGCCAAGTGGTGCCCCATAATGTGTGTGTGTTATTCCAAGAGTGTGTGTCATCTTATCATAGAGGCTTTGGGTGTGTTTTCAACCGGCTCACATTCTTTTGGTGCCTCCACTAAGGATCTTCTTCAAGTACCTTCAACTTTGAGATTACAGGTTATAGGTTACAGGGACAGGTACAGGTACAGGTGATTCACATAGGTACATGTAGCTGGAGTAGAGTGATACACTGACAATGGAAGTTACTTGCAATTGTCGTGCGTATGCATCATGTGGCGCCTGTTTGAGCGCATTGTCTTGTATGGTACATTACTTGTGGATAGTGCCATTGTACGCCTTTGTGGAGCCATACTTGGTTTTATTTGGAGTCCCATCCATTTCTGAGATTTGGTCTAGAAGATAGTCATTTTTGAGACAACTATACGAGATTTGCATAAGCTTTCATGAGAGGGTCAATAGCGTGAGGTTTTATTGAGTTGGGGGATTCTCAAATGTGAGATCCTTTCAGTGATACAGGTGCCTGGAGCACCCTTTTTGTGACCTCGCCGTAGGCTATGTACTAGTGATTCCTACTTGATGCTCGAGTTCTATTGTTGGCAGGTTATATTTTGGGTTCTTACTGCTCTACTTCTGGGGAAACTCTGCCAAAATTTTCCCAAGTTGTGATGGCTGGTTTTTTGGTCTTTTGATCCATTTATGTTGTTATGCTGCTAAAATTTTGAGAAAATCAGAGGATAAGTTAGGTGTGCCTTCTTGGGAGCTGCATGGTTAGCTTTACTGGATGATCAAAATGGACCTCAATTCACTCCTTTTTATTTAACACAAATAATCCAAATAAATGTTCATGTGTTCAAGAAGATTTTTTTCAGCATCGCATAGTCTTTATGTTCGGGCCAAGAAGATTAAGAGAGATACTGGAATGCCCTTTGCCTCTTGTGATTCAGATGATTAACTATGAAAACTCATTTGATGTGCATGTGTTTGTCATTATCTAAAGTTGAGCTCCTTTAAAGTTTTTGGGGATTGGGTCAGTAGAAGTTTTGGGTTCTTGCACCTGTGTTAGAAGGGGTTCTCTACGCATTAAAACTTGAGTAGCCATGGCTTTCTCCTATCCGGAGTTTCATGGAAGAAGTGATGAAGATGTGGAAGAATTTTTGGAAAAGATGGAGGTTGCCTGCATTAGCAATTAGATTCATGACCCAATGCAGATGTTACATTTTCTCTAGGTTTGTTTGAAGAGTGATGCATGAGTTTGGTCCAAAGCATTTGAAGAGGAGTTGCGTGTGGCTAAAATTGAGTTGGGACAATCTAAGGCATGGATTGGAAGTGGAGTTTGTGAAGACAGAAGATCCTGACAAAGTGTGGCAATAAGTACAAGGTTTGGTGCAAAAGGAAGGTGAGCCAGTAGATGCGTACATACGTAAGTTTTCATTGGCATGGGAGCGGATGTGCAAGGCCTTAGCACCACAAGTATCCCCACCTGACATGATGAAGAAGGACAGATTCTTGGCTAGTCTTTGGGAGAATATACGTTGGAGAGTGGAGCTAAAGAATCCTAGAACATATGCAGATGCATTGGAGGTGGCAAGGAACAAAGAGTGGAAGCTGAGGAAAATGATCCAGCTATGGGTGGAGTCTTCGCCGAGGAGGTTTGAATTTTAGCCTATGGAATCTTTACAATCTCGCATGCCAAGGGTTCATCATGAACCAGTGGTTTCTATTACTCCTCAAGTTATGCCAGCAGTGGTCACTACAATAATGCAAGATGATGGGCTAAGGCAAGACATGAGGCAAGTGGTAGATTTAATGAATAATCTCAGTCTAAACATGCTAGGTAATGTGGGAAATAATGGAGTTCGGGGGAGGTTTACAAATCAGCCAGGAGGTGAAGAAAGACCCAGGAATGGTGTTGGACAAAGCAATGGTAGAGTCTGGAAGACACACGCCCACATCTTATAATTGTGGAGAGCTGGGACACATCAGCCCACAATGTGATAAGCCACCAAAGATGGGGGGAGACATGTATCCATTGCCAAGGCAGGTGCTAACAAGGTCAAATGATTATGGCATTGAAATTAATGGAGAAGAAGGAACCAGTGAATTAACCCAAGAGGAAAAGGGAAAGACAAAAGTGATAAGTGTGGTCATCTTGGAGAAGGCAGCAAAGCTAGAGGATATATTAGTGATGCCTATTGGGAAGAGAAACACAAAGGACAAGGAAGGAAGAAGTGCCCCAGGTCCTAGTAAGAAGAAGGGAAAGAGCCATGAAGGCGAGGATGTCAAGGCCAGGAGGAAAAGGAGGGCTCGTTGCAAGTTTCATGTTTCAGATTTTCCACTAGGGGATGGAAAATTAAGCTATGACTTGAAGGAGGATCTGACAAGCAGGAAGGCAGATGCTACTTTTGGGAAGCTTATCGAGATGGTGCCTAAGCTAAAGCGACAATGGAAGAGGATGGTTAACCCAATGGAGAAAGGGCTAGAGAGAGGTTCAGTAAAGGTGTTGGCAATGGACGAGCTACCAGACATTTGCCCAATAGTAGATGTGTGGCACAAAAGAAAAAATATGGGACAAGGTTATGTTGATGGCGAAGCCCAAATATGTGTCATAGCACACTCATGTGTTGAAAAGATGGGTCTTACAGTGATTGGGGTGTGAGGCTTTCAGATCATATTGGCAAACCATCAAAAAGTAAAATGTTTGGGTATTGTAAAGAGCTTAGAAGTGGAGGGGTATGATGGAAAGGTGGTGGTTGATTTTCATGTGATGCCAGCGGGGTTGGGAGCATATCTTATTATACTGCGTAGACCATGGTTACGTGCAATGGGAGCTGTTCAAGATTGGAGACGTGGTAGGATTAGCCTCTATGGAAAGATAGGTGCCAAGAAGCTATATAATATGGACACAAGGAAAGTAATGGAAGAGATTTATGAAGATGAGGATGAGTCTAGTGATGAAGACTATTCCACAGCGACTGATGAGGACAGTGATAGTACTACCAACAGTGATGAGGATGTTGATGTTTCATTTCTTTTGATGTTGGACAAAGAAATCCATGAGTCTGGTTTAGTCGCATTTGCAAATGAGGTTGAAGATGAAAGTGAAGGGCCTTATGAAGTGATTGAAGGGCTGATGAAAACCAAGGTTGAATTGTCAAAGAAGCAGGAATTGATGACACAAATGATCAGTGGAGACCTCTCAGCTATGGAGAAGGAGATATATTTGCACATGCTGGCTAGTTTTCTTGATTTGTTCATTACTTCATATGAAGGGATTAGAGGATTCAAATGAGAAGAGATGCATATAGAGCTAAAATAAGGTGCTAAGCCAGTGTGGCAAAGGCTAAGAAGGATGGGTCAAGAGCAGATGGAAGCCTTGAGGGAAGAGGTGGACAAGTTATTGAAGGCATGGTTCATAGTCCGTGTGGAGACCATAAAATGGGTAAGTCCAGTAGTAGTCAGTCCAAAGAAGGATGGAAAGTGGAGGTTTTGTGTAGATTTTAAACCCTTAAATGCATCCACTAAGAAGAACCCATATCCTCTTCCATTCATCGATCAAATCTTGGATTCAGTGGCAGGTTATGAGAGGTACAGTGTGTGTGATGGTTTTTCAGGCTATTTTCAATTGAAGATTGCTCTTAAAGACCGAACAAAGACAACTTTCATTATGCCATGGGGCTGTTATTGCTACACGGTATTTGGGTTGTCAAATGGACCATCTTTCTATCAAGAGAGAGAAAATTGGGTATTGGCACCATTCATTGGTAGTTGTGTTAAAGCTTTTATGAACGACTTCTGTGTCTACAGCAGTAGGGCTGAACACCATGAGAAGCTGCAGATGGTATTGGCTCGATATGATGAATGTGGAGGACAACTAAATCCAAGGAAATGTCATCTATCATAGCCAAGGTTGAAGTTATTGGGCCACATGGTGTCAGAAAATGGCATTGAGGCTGATCCAGACAAGGTTGTCTATTATTCTTCTTCCATCACCTACGAGTACAAAGCAATTGGCAAATTTTATACACAAAGTAAAGTACATGGCGCGGTTTATTCCATTGTCTTCACAGCTTCTTTATCCATTACAACAAGTGGAAAAGCATGATCCATTGCAATGGGACGACAAGTGTGAAGAAGTGTTTCAAGAGGTGAGAGAAGTGTTAGAGGGGCTTGTCAGCCATGCAGGCTCCTGATAGGGAGAAAGTTTTTTATGTAAATCCATCAGTAGGGGATGATGCCATTGGAGCCATGTTATTGCAAAAGGGAAAGGGCAGCCATTATATGAGGCCAGTGTATTGTGCTAGCGGAGTGAAGTTGGTAGCAAAAAGAAAATTGTCAGAAGTAGAGCTAGTGATGGCCAGTGTAATATTTGCTTGTTGACAATTTTGTCACTACTTGCTACCACTACCTTTTGTTTTCTTAACGAGCTATTCTTTTTTGCCACAATTAATTAATGGCATTAACATGTCAAATGTGGTCAAGAAATGGGTATTTGAGCTGCAAGAGTTTGAGTTATCTTTTCTAGTGGAAGACAATACAAGACCTACCCTAGCCGATTTGTTGACCTACAAGGAAAATCCCCTCCTTGTTAAGGAAGAGGTGGTGAGAAGGGTAGTTGAATAAGTGCCACAAATCAGCAATGCACATGTGTTTTTATTTGATGTCTCATATAGAAAGATCCATGATGCGTCTTCAGGGGGTATAGCACTTTATGATCCAGAGGGGAAGCTAGTATGCAAGAGAGGGTTCAAGTTGGATGCCCATAGTAACAATGAGGCTGAATATGCTACGTTGGAAGCACATTTGTTTGAAGTATGGGATTAGAAGGTTGATCATAACAGGTGATGCCTTGTTAGTTGTGAAGCAAGTGCTGGGTGTGTGGAAGAGCAAGAACACCTCATTGAAGGAAATGTGTTTCAGAATTAAAGGCCTGTTAAAAAATTTTGAAGCATGGAACATCAGACACATTGAATGTGCTCTAAATGGCAAAGCACATGAAGCAACTCAAAGCATGATTGGAGAGCTATTTGTGTTGAGGACCAATTTACCTCTTTATCATGGCCGAGAAAGTTTGGCTCAAGAAGAGGAGTTTTTGCTAACAGGAATCATTCCGAAGGACATTCATAAGTCTAAGAAGTATGGTTTTGTGCGTAGAGAATCCAAGTACAAATTGATTGGTGATGTTTCATACATAAAAGGGGTTGATCTCGTGTTGAGACGTGTACCTTGGCAGAAGGATCTTTATAGATTGTTGGAAGGGAATCATGAAGGTGCATGTGGCGGACATTTTGCCTAAAGATCACCTTGCATAAAATCTTGCAAGAGGGGTATGTATGGCCTTGCAATAGGTGTCAAGCATTTGGGAAGAGAGTGTTGAAGCCAGAGCTATGAAAAACCATTATGGCATTTGATGTGTTTGAAAAGTGGGGAATTGATGAAATAGGCCCGTTACCTATCACAAGCAGGGGCAAAAGCTATATTTTCACTGCAGTGGACTATCTTCTAGATGGGCAGAGGTTATAGCAGTAAAACAAATCACTGCAAAGGATGTGGCAAAATTTGTGTATGATGAAATATGTTGCAAGTTTGGGGTGCCACTAGAGCTACTTTTGGATAAGAGGCCAGGATTTAGAGCTAAATTACTAGACTTCTTATGCGCGAAGCTAAAGATTAGGCACTAGAATAGCACTCCTTATTACCCACAATGTAATGGCTTAAATGAAAGATTCAATGGTGAGTTTGTAAAAATCCTTTTGAAAGTGACAGAGCACCAAGGAAAGAATTGGGATTTGGAATTTCCTAGTGCATTATGGACTTACCATACTTCGGTGAAGACACGTACAGGGTTTACTCCATTTCACTTGGTATATGGAAAAGAAGCACTATTGCCTGTAGAGGTAGAGTTGCATGCAGTAAAGATGTTAGAAAAGTTTCCTGGGCTGGTGATGCATTCAAAGAGAGGCTCTTACAGTTACAAGAGGTTCAGCTAAATAGGATGAGTGCATTGGAACATTATGGGCAGATGCAGGATAAGGCTTTGGCAAAGATAAATGGAAAGTTCAAAGTAAGGGTATCAAGAAGCATGACTTGTTTTTGCGCTACAACAGTAAGTAGGACAACACCTTCCAAAAGAAGTTTCAAGTTAAGTGGGAAGGCCCTTTTAAGGTGGTCGAGTGTTTCCTAAACGGTGCATATCAGCTGGCTAATCTGGATGGAATCCTACATAACTCAAGGGTAAATGGATTGCGTCTTAAATTATATCATGAAAAGTTAATGATGGTGTAGCAAGATGAGTTGTCTGTGGAACAAGTAATGTTGGTGAGGGATGAGGAGACTTGTGACGCGGCGAGTCTCATATCTCTTTTTGCTGCTGCTGATCATGAATGATCTAGCAGGCTAGGGGATGGGCAAACTATGTTAGGAGTTTTTTGGAGCAAGGGATTGCACATATGTATGTACACATGCATGGTTCATAAAATAAATAATTGCCTATTCTTCAGAGCCAGGTGGTTATGTGGAGCCCACATGTGTACAAGTAGGGCAAGGTGTACATAGTGCATCGATTTTCATTATCACGAGTATCATTGTGTTTTTCTATACTACGAGGAATTTGTGGCACGTAAAACTTCTCAAGGAAGCTATCGGCGGGCCCATGCCATAAGGTAAGCAGGCGCGTTAGATGGCATCGAGTGGCTTCAGGAGGTCAAATAGGATCAAGTCTTGCACGCAGGTAAGTGAAGACACAGCGGGGCTGTTTTTTTGTGATGAATTATGCGAAAGGTCATCATGAGGACCATATTTTGGGTCTCCTTCACGTGGTTGTGGGACCAAAGCTATGGCCTTATTGAGAAAAGCTGAGGACGAGGTGTGCGGATGGATGCAACAGGGTGACAACTATGCACTGCGAGGCCACTTTTTGGTCTGTTCGGGGTACGTTTGAAGTCAACTAAAAGGCCAAAGGTGCCGAAGTAATAAAGATAACTATGAGAACTGAAAAACCAAAGAGAGAGACCAAAAAAAACATGGAGAAGAGGAGCAATACCCGCAGGTCAGGTTTTGCTCATTTTGGAGCATTTTTTGGCCCTAAACTGCTCATACGAGGTCGGATTTTAGCACTATGACATTGTAGGGTGGGGTTTTTGGCCATTTTGGATGCAATGGAACTGTCCATTTTTCCAAATTCATCACAAATGTTTTGCTTTTTTTCTGTGTAATCTTCTCCTGTGTGAGTGAAGTCTTTGCTTAACTTTGTGGTTGTTTCTGGTGTATTTCCTCAATACTGTGTAAACTATTTGCCCCATTGGTGTTGGGCTGAGCTTCATTGAGTCTAAACAACAGCAATTTGTCTCCTTTGAGCTGAATTGATAGTGTGTATGTGAGTGTGTATGTGTGAGTGTTAAGTGGGGAAGTGGGAAATCTCTCTCTTCTCACTCCATCTGTGTGTTTCCTGTCTCGGCCAGGCGGGTTGTGTAAACCGAGTGGTGCCCCATAATGTGTGTGTGTGTTATTCCAAGAGTGTGTGCCGGCTATCATAGAGGCTTTGGGTGTGTTTTAGACCCGCTCACAACGCGCACTCTCACATGGTATCAGTCGTCAGGGCACATGGTATTAGAGCCCAGCTCACATGGTATCCGGGCTTCAAACTCTACCAATTCTAAGGCGCTACATTGCATCAGGTTCTTCTCCCAAGGGCTGGATCAGTCAGTGTTATTTTCAAATTGGAGCCAGATCTATCAACGTTTTTTTGCATCAACCAGGCATGCAAAGGAACGGGAGCATTTCTATGGTGGAGGACCTCACCTCAACTTGCATTTTTTGCAAGAAACATCAAATCTGCTGATTTCCCTACTAACGCTACTATTTTAGGACATCTTTGTCACAGAAAACCTCTCCAGATCCATTTGCACTTTTTGACCTTCATCTACGTTTTTGGGTCTTCAACCCATTTTTGGCGGTTTTACTGGTCGCTTTGTGCCATTAACACCTTCCACAACTTGTTGGGCACCTAGGGTACCCACCAAGCCTTTGGTTTTTCAGCAAACAAAAGGTTTTAGGTGCCAAAAGGTGCAGCGAAAGTGGGATGCAAATTGACCTGCGTTTTTGCAGCATGAGGGTGTTGGAGCCCCATTGGTCCAACTGTTGTAATGAGCCCATCTTGTAAAGCATATCAAATTCCATTTTTTATGTCAAAGACGTCTTATCATTTTGATCCATTCGTCTGGATTATGTAAATATTTGTCAGTTAGTTAGGACTCAGATTTATTCCCACTTTGTAATCATGAGCAAGAGAACCCCATGTACATTTTTTAGCTAATGTGACTAAAGTATAAAAGTCACCTTAGAACCATGTTTTGGACAACATTTTTTTGAATATTAATCCTGTGTCGTACGAGTCTGAGAGGGAGAGAGAGAGAGTGAGTGTGTCTTATCCTCTTCGCTACGCGCTTCTCCCTCACCGGATTCACGATGCGACCACACCATCGCGGTAGTCTCTGCGAGAGCTACGCGCCCACGCCACGCATTCCCCGTTTTGGGTTGATCGCGATCGATTCTTCCTCGAGCTTGTTTTGCTTGTAAGTAGCAGAAACGGTGTCTGTTTTCAATAATCAAGTGCTTCATGGAATGAGAAAGAGATTAGCTACACATAGATACTAATGAACTTAAGTTTCGCCCACTTTTGGATTATGACCTGTTGGTCTATCGCGAGAGTATTCGAGATAGCTAGGGTTCATATCTGGTGAGATTAGACTTATAGGTAAGTATGTCCTAGTGAGAGGATGATGCCTAGTAAGTTTGATGTGATTTTGAGTTCATTGGACGTGTAAACGGTGTTGTGAGCGTTTAGGGATAGAGTGGGTTGCATTCTACCAGGGTTAGTGATTGATGCATCATAAAAGTGCGTATGTGTAGATTGGTCTCAGCCTGACAAGCTAACGAGATTGCCTACGTACACCTACGGGTTAGTCGTGTCATCGGATGATAAGTATGTTGTCTGTGTCGTACTCGTGAGTATGAACAGGGGAGTAGTTTTGCCCTAAAACATTGGCGCCGCTGCCGGGGACACAAGACCTTAAGTAGGGAGATCTACGTCACTCGTGTGATGGTTAGATTACTTTAGTCTTGACTAGAGAGAGCTTAAACTTTTAGAACAAGATCCAGGATAGAGTATCTTGAGGTCTAGTGGATAGCTAGGAAGCCTGTGTCTTGCCGAAGGTCTGCGACTAGTTAGATTTAGTTAAATAGGATAATGTGGAGTTATGGTTTTTGGTTTGAGTGCTTGTTATACTTGTAAAGAAATAGAGTAGAAAAACGCTATAAAACCGCAAAAAACAAACAAAAAAAGAAACAAGTGATTGTCATAAGGAAACACTAAGTGAACCTAAAGAGGCCAAGATGAGATATAACCATTAGCCAAGGGTAAACTGACTGTGTCATGAGGTATGACTGATGTGCACAAGTTTAAGATGCAGTGTCATCAAATTTGCATCACTTCAAGTGCAATGGAGTTGTGAATTGTCAAAGAAAAGTGAAATTTGTGAAGTGCTTGAGTTTGAGGTCAAAATAAGTCCAAACTTCATAACTCTTCGCGGATAGACTTATATGGACACAGGGAACAAGACTATGCAAAAACAGACAGAAAATTAAGTCCCCATTGCTCACTGCCTGGTCTATCGCGATAGACTAGTGAAGGTGGTGTTTGTCTAGCAACAAGCAAAAAAACCTTTTACCACAAGCTTAACACATCAATACAAGGGTACTCACAAAAATTTAGTGAATTTGAACACCAATTTTGACCCCAAAACTTCAAAACTGGTGTTTGGAGTCTGAATTCAGAGACAAAGGCAAGAAGTCTTTGACCAAATGTCCAAACAATGCCAAAATTGGTTAATGCACTACACAAGGGGAGGCTAAACCAACTGTGGAGAAAACTTTGGAAAAAAGCTGAAAATGGAGAAAGTGCTCAGTCTATCGCGATAGACCAAGGAAATTTCTGCTGGGGAACTTTTCTTTCGAATTTTCCCTAGGGAGAGCTTTATCAAGGCCTAAATAGCAGACACACCAAAATTCAAGGCATTTAGATCACTGAAGGTCAAGCTGAGGGTCACATAGAGAATCAAGCTCCGACTGAAATACTAAAATGGGACCAAAACCCAACCCAAGTGTCCAAACTTCACAAAACTTGGGGGATAGGCTATAGAGGGTAACTGGAACTCAAGGGTAAAGTCACAATTTTGAATTGACTTGTGGCAGAGCAAACTGTCAGTCTATCGCGATAGACTAAAGAAGTAGTGAATCAGACACTTTTTGCAATTTGTGACTATACTGCTAGGACATACTCTCTATATAGATCCCAGCCATCATTTCATAATTGAAATTGGACCACCAGAAGACTGACTAAGTAGTTTTTGTATATACTTGAAAGATTTTTTGGTAATTCAGGGAAAACACTTGTGAACAGACTAACCATCCTTGTGTAGATCCCAGAAGGAGGTCATCACAAAGCTATACAGGAAGAAGGAGTCCAGGTAAGCTTTAAGTTTGCAACAAAACTTTCATTATTATGTATTTAAGGTCAGAAGCCTTTGTTAATTCGGGAGCTAAAAGTGTCAAAAGTCAAATTAGCACCACGTCCACAGAAGAGAGTGTAACTCAGACAAGACTAGACCCCGTCCACTCAAAAAATCATAGCTCACCGGTGGTTGCTCCAAAATTCACCAAAATGTTTGAGGAGATTATTCAGCTCTTAGTCCACATTTTCTCTTTTGACCACCAATTCAAATTCGAAGTGGAGATGGATATTAAAAATCCCACCAAAAGACCTGTTTTTTCTTCACAAAAAATCTTCAGTGGCCCCCCTTTTGTTGAATTTGCAAATGGCTCCAAAGGAGAGCCCCTCCTTGCATGAGAGCATAACATAATTGATTTCTCGGGGTTTGAAAATGTGCATGGTTGTGGATTATGCACAAATACAATACATGGATATGATGACAAAAGACACGCTAGTATATATAAACAAATTATGGAATCTAGAATAGTGTGGGCTATAAATATATAAAAAATAAATATATGAAATTATAGGGAATCAAATGAGGAGGGTCCTCATTTGTTTTTTTGATGTATATTTATTTACAAGAGGTAAGAAATAATAGCTGTAAGAAATAGGAATTTAGTGAAAGGCAATGACTGATGGTGGAAAGTATTTTTGAGGTTTTTTCTTAGGAGTGGATTCACATCAAAAATAAGAGAAGCTTGTGTGAAGATATTTTTATAAGAAATAAAAAGCATGCAAAATGGTAAGAAAATGGTGGTAATGGTGAGTCAATGTACATAGCATACATAGGCAAATATAACACACCTAGGTAGAAATATTTAAATAAATACCAAAATAATTATGAAAATTCCTTATATTTAGGCCCTATATACAATGAAATATTTACACACAAATGGGCCATAATATATCTTATTTTTTTATTTTTTTGGCTCAACTAGCCCAATGACTACTAACTGAGGGTTTTAAGAAGATATGGGAAAAGCCCCCTAACTCACGCACGCCTATGTACAATGAAAAGGTAAAAATAGCCACAGTGTTTAGGTGATTTTGGTAGGGTGGAGTAACTCACTATGGCAATTACGGAGAGCCGAAAAACGGCTATCACTATAATAAGACATTTACAAAAAGATCAAGAAAGAGATCAAGAAACTCAAAGAGGGTGAGTTCATCCATGAAATAGAACACACTAATTGGGTATCACCCATTGTCATGGTGCATAAAAAGAATGGCAAACTCAAAGTGTGTGTGAATCTCAAGAAGAAAAACGCCGCCACTATACAAGGAGATAACTATTCTCTTTTTATCACGGATCATGTGCTAGAACAAGTAGCTAGCAAAGAAGCTTATAGATTTTTTGGATGGCTTCTCTGGTTACAACCAATTGACTAAAGATCCCAAAGACCAACATAAAATGGCTTTCACCACCAAATGGGAAATTTTTCTTTATCGAGTCATGTCTTTTGGTTTGACCAATGCACCAACAACATTTCAAGAATAATGAGCCATGCTTTTAAGGAATATCTACGAAATGTCTTGGAAGTATACAAAGTTATTATCGTAGATTTATCCACATATATACAGTAATTGCTAAACCCATTTATAGCCTTATCACTCATTTTGAATGGACCGACAAATGTGAGGAATAATTTCAAAATCTTAAGCAACTTTGATCACAAGACCAATACTAAAAAATCTAGACTGGAACAAATTGTTCCATGTGCATGTCGATGCTTCAAGTTTTTCTATTAGATATATCCTAGCTCATCAGCCAGGAGAGGAAACCATGGATTTTCCTATCTCCTATGCTAGTCGACAATTAAACTAGACAACCACTAAAAGAGAAGGTCTTTGTCATGTGCACATCTAACCCTATGTGCAAGTGGACAAGCTACTTCATTACAAGGATTCAGTTCATCCTAGGAAGTGTTCCAGCACCTTTGTGAGTCTATTTGCAGGCCGTGCATGTCCAGGCACTTAGAGTAGTTGCATTTCTGGGTGCACACAACATGATTATCAGCATTACCATCAGATTCCATCATGAGCATTTTACAATGTGCAGAACCTATTTTAGCTATTTTTACTTATTATTAATAAGTGACTTTGTAGGACATGTGACGTGACACATCCAACCCTATGTGTCCATGGACAAGCTACAGTATGATCAGGGTTCGGTTCAGTCAAGTCAGTCTAGAATAGGAAGTGATCTTGCACTCTTGTGAGTCTATTTGTAGACTGTGCATGTCCAGACACTTAGATTTTTACAATGCATAGACCTATTTTTCCTATTTTTGATATATTTTACTTATTATTTTTAAGTGACTATTGTTAGAAAGTAGGTAGGGCAATTTTTCTAAATTTGTATAAATAGAAACCTAGTGGTAGCACTTTCTGGCAGAAGAGGCAGCAAGAACTTCGCATTCAACAGGCACCTTCTCAGCAAGACCCCCACATCAGCAGAGCTAGAGTTTTTGCATCTGCAGGGACCTAGCATTTCCATCCATAGGCAGCCTAGCATTTGTTTCACAGCAGATCATCCCTGGCATCAGCAAGACACAACAAGAATCCTAGCATTTTGCATTGCAGGACAACCGACACAGCAGAACAGTTTTCAACCCTAGAGTTTTTTATTTGCAAATCACAGCCCCGGCGTTTTGCAAATTCACCGCGACGGAACACCAAGAAGCATCAATGTTTTCATATTTCGGCAGTCAAACATCATAGTACAACCCTTGAACCTCACAGATCTCATCTTCCCATAGAAGATCCTCGTCGCACAGTCAAATACCACGAAGTTTGCAAATTCAGCCCAAAAACCCCAGATTTCAGCATCTGCGTTTTCAACGTGTCATCGTTGCATTGTTCCCATCGACATCGTCATCGACATAGAGTTAGAATTCAGCAGATAAGGATTTGCAAATTTCAGTCCTTAACATTTTTAAATTTCAGCATGTGCGTTTTTAGCGCGTCGTCGTTGCATCGTCTTCATCGACATCGTCATTGACATAGAGTCAGAATTCAGCAGATAATGATTTGCAGATTTCAATCCTTAGCATTTTCAGATTTCTGCCCGTCTCGTCGTCATCCTCACCGTCGTCGACATTGTCGGCAAGTCCAAGCATTGTAGAGATTTGTGAAATCATAAGTAGACGACTCTCGCCATAGACAGTGGGGTCTTCGGAGGAGGGTTTGACAACATTCTGGTGTCGTATTCTTCTCTCTCTATCTCTCAGTCTCAGCACTTCCATTCAGAGTGTCCATTCACTTTGTTTGTGTCCATTGCACTCTCTCACTAAAGGAACGGAAGGCTCTCCCTTCTGTAATTAAAAGAAACCCTTCAGTACAGTTCGGGGTACTCATCTTGAGCAAAGTTCAACAATTACTTCTGTTGCACCTAACATTGGTATCAGAGCTTTGGCAGTGTTTTGCATCACTCAAGGAAAGAACCACAAGAACCACATAATGTTTTTTGCTTTTTGAGGTCGCACAAACCCAAGTTGGCTTGGACGTGTCGACTTCTAATCGTTTTTTTGAAGAGTGACAGGAAACCTAAGCAAGAAGTGCTTGTCCAGCCTTCCCTTGTGCCTCTTTTTACTCATTGAGAGCGGACCGTGCACTTAGCGGCCGGCCAATCGACGTGAGGTGGGACAAAGAAGCCTTGGTGTGAGTGCAAGGCCGCCAAGGGGTGCACCCGTGGAAAAGAGCAGAACTCGGGTGAAGAGAAGATCCTTCTCTAACATAGATTGTGAGCAAAAGAAGACCCTCAAGAACCACAAGAACCAAGACCCCCAAGAACCCAAGTTCCTCATGAACTTAAGAACCCAAGAACCCAAGACCCACAAGAACCCAAGTTCCTTGTGAACTTAAGAACCCAAGATCATAGTGTATGGTCATCACTCGAAGCGGAGTGGATACTTTGCTTGGATGTGATGAGCATGAGAGAGGCGAAGAACAATTTTCACTACTAGGAGGTTTTCTCGACCCTTCCCCTTACCCATCTATGCCACGAGTTGTATCAAATCCTATGGAGGCAATGGTCAAGTTGATGTTGGAGATGATGGCACAACAACAAGAAATGAATCGCGTTGCAATGGCACAACTAGAAAGAAAAGCAGAACAACAAGAAGCGACTCGCATTACCTTGGAACACGAACGTGATGCACAAAAAGAAAGAAAAGCACAAAGAAAAGAGAAATCCAAAGAAAGATGAGCGGCCTTTGAGGCCGATCTGAGGTTCAGAGAGACCTCCGCACGCAAGATTAGATTGACAGGTTCTTGCCTCGAATTCCGAACCAACCAAAGATGTTGGTAGTTCCTCAAGTGGTGCAACCAGCCAAAGATGTTGGTAGTTCCTCAAGTGGTGCAAGCTGCGATTCGAACTCCAACAACCCAGCATAGAGAAGTTGACTTTCAGTAAGTAATGGTAAGATGGATGCTACGGTTATTCATTCTTGGTTGCATCAATTTAATATTTATTTTGCGACAACTAAGAAGACAAGAAATAGCAAGGTTTTGACGGCAGCTATGTACCTTGCCGATGATGCCATCAATTGGTACCACGCATGGCAAGAGGCACAGTTAGCCGTGCACCTAAAGGAAGCCGACAAATTCACGCCCCTTTCCTTCAATTGGGCTGATTTCCAAGACAATCTCAAGGCGCATTTTATGCCACCTCAGTACCTCGCACGATTGAAGGACAATTGGCACGCTCTCAAGCAAAATGGTATGCCGGTTATCTCTTTCTCTAAACGTGTTTTGCAGTTAGAGCACCCAATTACGCAAATCGGATGATGAGCGCAAAGATGCATTCCTTTATGGATTGGACGAGTATATCAAGTATGATGTCGAGGTGCTCGATCCAATTGATCCCAACAAGGCGGTAGCGATTGCTCTCGCACAAGAGAGGAAACACAATAAGGAAAAGCCTAAGGAGAACAAGACTTCTCAAGGAACCTCTCAAACTTCTCCGAACCCTCGCAACAGTAAGACCGATAAGAATGGTAAGAATGGTAACTCTTCTAACCAATCTCCCAATAGTGTCTCAGAAAAGAACTCTCAAAGTGAACCTAAGGGTAAAGCTAACACAATTGCTAAAACCTAAGCTCACTCCAGATAAAAAGGTAGCACGAGGACTTTTAGGAGGATACATCACGTTGAAAGAGCAAAGCACTTATTCTAAGGAAGGTCATTGTTTTCATCGTCACATTAAGGGTCACATAAAAAGAACCTGTCCTAAGCCTAAATCGAATGAATCTAAAGAACCCACAAACCCATTTACTCTGTCAATGTAATAAATGAGAACACGATCATGCCCCAAGTTCCTCATGACCCTCCCATTGATGTGGCTCTCATTAAATGTTATAGTCATATGACGGGGCAGCGTTTTGTCATATTGTTTGACCCAGGCAGTATGCATGATGTGATTAGTCACTCTCTTGTTGAGAAAGCCCACCTAGAGGTTAGTCCAAAATCTCCTCTCAAGGTCTATGGCTTCCCTCCCAGTATGGACTCTCTCATCACAAAGGAGTGCTTTGATGTGTTGTTTACTATTCAACAAGCTGCTTTCCGAAGAAAAGTTTTAGTCTCTCCTCTCTCAGGATGTGATATGATTTTGGGCATTAGATGGTGTCATGAGCATAACCCTCTCATTGATTGGACAGAAAATACGTTCACTTTCAATGCCAAAAGTAACTATCCCATTGTCATTCATGGAGAGCAAGTTGTTCATTCTCCATCTCTCATTTCTAATGTGCAGGAAAAGATTGAATGGATTCAGGAGAAGGAGACTCTCTCGGTCTCGTCTTCTCCAAAGCATGATACACAGGATTTTCATGATGATAAGCATGATTATTTGAATGATAATGATGAGCATGATGATTTAGATGGCATTGACCAGTATGATGATTTGCATGATGATCAAGATGTGATTTCTCGCAAGCATGATGATTTGCATGAAAATGATGTGATTGTTCACAAGGATGAGGTGTTAGTTGATACTTTCTCTAATGAAGCTAACCTCGTTACAGATTTGATCAATTACAAAGAATTGATCTTGTCTTTTGAGTCGAGGTCCACAGAACCCTCACAGACAGATTCGATCAAACACGACGAACCGATCTTAGCTCTCGAGCCTAGGTCCAGACAACTCCCACAAGAAGTACTATGTGTTTGAATGATTCGTCAGCGGCATTGTTCGAGTGTTTCATTCATTATCTTTTCCTATATTTTAGTCAGCGTCTTTATGTGATCCCTTTTCCTATGCATGACATATTGTACATTGAGCACGTTTTACTCATGAATGAGCACTGATGTATGCGGATTTCTCATGAAAAGCTGATAGATATGCATTCAAGGAAGTCACATTCCATGTCTCTTCCTTGGCACGACACAGTTGTAGAAAGAGCACAAGAAAGTATAAGCACCAAGCATGGGCATTTCCGTTGTGAATTGCCACAGTCGATTGCTTTAGATCAGAAAGAAAGATTCGATCTCATTGTTTGCGTTTGTGTGGTGAACGGTTTGGCACTCCATCTCTTTGTTCATCTACATTGCATGCACAGTCCTTTAGGAAAACGGGATTTTTTCCACTCACTTTACATGGAATGGTATGTTCATGTTTTTGTGTTGGAAGTGGTTTCAGGAATTTTCAGCCATGGAGATTCTTCAAGAAGGAAGAAGCATAACTCTAGACGAAGTTGAAGCATCGAAGGAGCTACATATGATTTTGTGTTGCTTTCGGCGCGGCCCAAAGAAGCAAGCGTTGTAGACCTTTATGAAGTTCAAGTACCGCACGACCCACACATCAAAGTGGGTCGGCCAAGAGTCCCTTACAGGATTTCGGATGCTATTGGCGATCTCCCTCGACGCCGTATAGTTCGATACCAGTACCTCACTTTGAAAAGGAGGGGGATGTCACGTGACACATCCAACCCTATGTGTCCGTGGATAAGTTACAGCATGATGAGGGTTCGGTTCAGTCAAGTCAGTCTAAAATAGGAAGTGATATGGCACTTTTGTGATTACGTTCACCGACCATGCATGTCCAGACACTTAGATTAGATGCATATTGTCATAATAATCAATATCTAATTCTCCTAAATGATTTTCTCATATTAAACTGATCATTTAATGTGGGGAAGTGCCAAGGGAGAAAAAGCTAGAATATTGGTTAAGTTAGCAGACCGGCCACAGTAGGGATCCAAAGGAGGGAAAATAGGGATCCAAAGGGGGGGCCATCTGCAAAAGAGCCATGTGAAACAATGGGCCAAAAAGACCCTAAGGTTCAGCCCATTAAGACTTCCAAAATGCTAAGGTTCCAAAATTCAAAGGTTGTGTCCAAAGGTCAACCCTAGGGAAAATTGGATGCTTAGTGTGTGCCCAAAAAGTCTTTCTACATCCCTACATGGGAGGGGGCGAGCCCCAAAGCTAGGGGATGAGAGAGAAAGCCACACACACACACACAGGCTCCCTTTACACAAAGGGAATGAGGGACACATGTCAGCTCCCTAGGCCAGATGCCCACAAGGTATGCCCAATTCCTATTGGAAGACCCTTGAAGTGGACCAATGAGAATTAGACTAGAGTAAATCTAGTTTAATTAATTTAAAAACATTTAATAAAAGAAACCAATAAGAATTAAGTGTCCTAGAAGACTATTGGGCAGTCTCCCAAGGGGTCCAATGAGCATTCAGGAGCCCCATGGCTTGCCTGATTCCTATTGGCCAGGAGGCAAAGGGGTCCAATGAGAGTTTAGTTTAATTATTTAATTATCTAAAGCTCTCACAAAAGGGGAAAGGGGGACACATGTCAGAAGGCTATCACTTATGCTGCTTAATCCCTATTGGCTTGACCTGGGGAGGTCCAATGAGGCAAAAGCCAGACTAACTTAGCAGCTAGGGCTCGCCCAAGAGAGAGAGGGGGCTGATTTTTGCTTGGCATTGACACACACACTCTCACACTTGACCATGTGTGAAGGGAAAATACTCTATCTCCTCCCAAGCTTTAATGGAGAGCTCATCACCTACTCCAAGCTTGTGAGATAGAAGCCTACATCAACACTCTCTTGGCATGTGGATGCAAATCCAACCAAGAGCCAAGCTTCAATGCATGCTCATCTTCTCTACCAAGCTAATTACTAAGCTAAGCTATGCTAATATGAGTGATTATGTGAGGAGATGTACTTCTTTCTCGTAAGATACTTCTTTTTCCTCTCAATCTACTCTCATACCCTGCTAGCTCTCACCATCTTCGAAGGTGTGTGAGGTCTTGGGTCTGAGAACGGGGATAATTCAAGTTGTGTTTGATTAAGTGTTTTGCTTGGTGTATGAAGCTTCCATCTTCATTGCACTAGCTCGTCTTGAAGGAACACAAAGAATTGTATTGTACAATGTCTCTCTTGATGGGAGAAACCATAATACAAAGCCTTTTGGAGGGGGGACCGGCTCCATGCAAATCCGGTCCTCAACTGTTGTCAATAGCTTAATTGCTCTCTCTTTTGAAAGTATTGTCGATGCTATCTAACTAGGTGTTATGCTTTTTGTTGCTCTCTCCACCCAAGCACTCTTGTAATTCTCATTAGGAATCAACTCTAATGAAATGCTCACTATGTTCATGCTAAATTCCGCTACACATAAGATTTTAGGCCATTAAATGTTACATTGGTATCAGAGCTCAAGGTTTCTCTTTTCTTGCTCAAGAAGGGAGGTCCTCAAGCTAGCTACAAATGGTTGGTATTATTAATTGCCTGTGAGTAAGTAGAATAGGGATTTTTCAGCCTTGCAGTGCGCCTGCCTTTGTGCAGTTAACGGGGCATCACCGTCGAGAGCTATGGTCTTAATAGTGGAGTCCTACGGGGCTTGCCTACGGCTTAACCACTATTGAGCTATTAGAAGCTTGACAGGAGCCGGTGCTGTTTTGGTGTCGAAAGACCCTCTCTTCTATTCCTTGCAATTAATGGTATTCGAGCCGCGGGTACAGTAGCTTGAGTGCTTTTTCTAAAGGGGTAAAGAGGAGTAGCAACTAGGGCTTGAAGTGCCAAAGTACACCTAAAAGTTGTTAGAATGGCTGACAATATTAAAGAGAGTGAAATTAATGTTGATAACTTTGATTTTGCTCATGAGCAAGCTACTAATGATGCTTCAATGCTTGTTAATTATCTTGTTTCTAGGCTTCAACAAGCCATGGGCAATCCATCTCTCCAAAGTGAAGTGCAACGGCAGCTCCGTGCTCACGGGATTCTCCAAGCTCATCACCATGACGAGAGAACACCTAGGAAGCCTCCTTGTGAGACTACCAAAAGAGGTCTCTCTCCGATTCGGGAAGAAGAAGAGAATCCATATGAAGGGCTCAAGAACTTACTTCTTGATGATGCATCTCCTTCCCAAAGGAGAACTCAAGAGCCTCCACCGAAGGAACGAGAAAGAAGCGAGTCTCCCGCCACCTCGGCGGAGATGGCTCCACAAAGACGGCGGGCTAAATGCTCTCCATCACCACCAAAGCGGAGAAGACCATCACACTCTTCTCCACGCCATAATTCAAAGAGGGATGATAAAAAGCAAGAGAAGAAAAAGGCGAGAAAGAGGACACCCTCTTCTCCATCTTCTTCATCCTCTTCCTCTTATGAAAGCTATGGTGAAGACGACAAAGATCAAGACAAGAAAAAGGCGAGAAAGAGGTCACCCTCTTCTCCACCTTCTTCAAATTCTTCATCTTCTGAAGAAAGTGATGGTGCAACTTTTGAACCATCAAAAAGAAGAGGCCATAGGAAATCCTATGCCGCATGGAAGAGGTCGTCCAAGCTGAAGAAATTCAAAGAGGGAGGGAAGAGCATCTCTTTCCTTACCTATGATGGCACCTTCGGTGCTACAGACAAAGTTTTGGCCTTTATCCAGCAATTCGATGCGGCGTTTGGAGATGAGGGCTTCACGGAGTCCTCTAAGCTACGCCATGTAGCTGTGCACTTTCAAAAGTCCGCCAGACAATGGTGGTCTAGCCTACGAGCCAACGGTGAAGCTCCACGAACATGGAAGGCTTTAAGAGCTTCCATTATGAAGCAGTTTTTGGCCACCGATGCCAAAGACAAAGTACTCACCGAATGGCGAAGCTTAAAGCTCTCTCCCAATGAATCCATCCACAAATATGTAGACAAGTTTTGGGACCTACAACTCAAAGCCACTGTCTTCAAAAAGTTGGATTTTGGAGAGCAAAAGCAACAATTTTGTGCGGGCTTAACCGAAGAAATGGCGGAGTATGTCAACTCCCAAAGGCCACGTACCATATCGGCGGTAATACACCATACTATGGTGGCCTCGCGAATCAATTTCCAAACAGGGGGTAAAAGAAATAATAAGCCCCCGAAAAACAAAGGTTCCAATGAGCCTAAGGGGAAGGACAATGTCCAAAAGTCTCCTAAGGGAAATTCCAACAAAGCTAAAGAGAAGGGAGTTTACAAAGGAAAGAATAAACTCTCTCCTGAAGAGCTTGAGCGTTATCGTAAAGATAACCGGTGTTTCAAGTGCGGCGAACAAGGGCATGCGTACCGCGCTTGTCCCCAAAAGAACAACCGCCAAGATCCTCCTAGAGCTTCTTTGGTTGAAATCCAAGAGGAGGAGATTCACCAAACTCACCACAAAGGATCTCCTCTATGCCATGCTTGGGGAAAGGTAAGAGAACATGATGCTTTTATTCTCTTTGACCCTGGTTCTACTCACAATTTCATATCTATGGAGTTAGCCACCAAGCTAGGCATACAATCCTACGAGATGGGAGATATCCTACCCGCAGACAGTGCCTTCAAGGGGCAAGAAGCTTCAGTCACTCCCTTAATCGGGAAATTGAGGCTTCATGTCCAAGGCTATGTGGACAAAGAGGATTTCTTTATCTCTCCTCTCAAGCATGAGGATGTAATCCTAGGGGCACCATGGTTTGACCGTCTGGCTGCCCATGTTAAATTTCCTGAAAGGAGAATCTCCTTTAAGTTCAGGGAAAAGGACATGTATATAGATGCTAGGGAGATGGGTAACACCATCCCCATTGTACATACACCAGCTTTCAACAAGTCAATAAAGAGCTCTATTTCCGTGTACATGATTTTTGTTAAAGATTCTCAAAATGAACCTAATGCTTTAGCAAAAGAAAATAAAAGCAACCAAAAGGAATTAGAGTTATCCAATTTTCTCAAGGGGTTTCAAGATGTCTTTATTGACGACATCCCTTCTGAGCTACCTCCTAAACGAGGTAATGACGACCATGCAATTGAACTTCTTCCAGGAAGTTCACCGCCTAACAAACCTCCTTATAGAGTTTCTCAAGCTCAACAAGAGGAGATTATGCGGCAAGTGCATGAGTTAATTGAGAAGGGCATGGTTAGGCCTAGCTCATCTCCATTTTGCTCACCTGTGCTATTAGTGCAAAAGAAAGACGGCACATATCGTATGTGTGTCGACTATAGAGCACTAAATAGGATCACTATCAAGAATAGGTTTCCCGTTCCACGGGTAGAAGACCTATTTGATAAGCTACAAGGATCGACCTACTTCAGTAGGATTGACCTAAAAAGTGGCTATCATCAAATAAGGATAGTTGATCAAGACATTGTAAAGACCGCATTTCGTACTACATTTGGTCTTTACGAATACATTGTCATGCCTTTTGGCTTGACTAATGCACCAGCCACATTTAACCGCTTGATGGAGAAGCTGTTCAGACCTCATCGAACCTTCACTGGAGTGTTCTTTGATGATATTATCATCTACTCTAATTCATTAGAGGAACATAAGCAACACCTCCAGGTAATATTTCAAGTTTTAAGAGAGAATAAACTTTATGTTAATCGAAAGAAAAGTGAATTTTTCTTGCAAGAGATTCAATATTTAGGTCACATTATCTCTCAAGATGGAATCCAAATGGATCCATCCAAGTTAGAGGTAATAAAAGGATGGCCTAAACCAAGGAATCTTCATGAACTAAGAAGCTTTATAGGTATGTGTGCATACTATAGACGCTTCATAGAAAAGTTCTCACAAATTGCGGGACCATTACATGACCTAACAAAGAAAAATGTTAGGTATACGTGGTCTGCTAAGGAGAACAATGCTTTCGAAAAGCTTAAAGAAAAGCTTATCTCTCAACCTGTGCTTACACTACCGGATCTCTCAAAACCATTTGAGGTCCAATGTGATGCTTGTGGTGATTGCCTTGGGGCTGTTTTGCTCCAAGAAGGGCACGCCATAGGCTATGAGAGTCGAAGGCTCGACCCTGTTGAGCAAGCTCTAGGCATATACGAAAAAGAACTCCTTGCAGTTCTACATGCCTTAGACTCATGGAAGCACTATTTATTGGGGACTCCTTTCATTCTGCGAACGGATCACCAAAGTCTTAAGTACTTCATGACGCAGACCAAGCTCTCCGACAAACAAGTGAGGTGGGCAAATTTCCTTTCGCAATTTCATTTTCATATTGCTCACATTGCTGGCAAGCATAATCAAGTAGCCGATGCACTCTCAAGACGACCGAGAGTGAATGCGGTTTCCATAGCAACTCACAATGATCTATCTTTAATGATAGATGAGTATGCTATTGATCCCGATTTTAGAGATGTGATTTCAGCCCTTGCCTTAGGGAAGAAAGAAGAACCATTTACTTTACAAGATGGTTATCTTCTCTATGGCAATAGACTATGCGTTACTAACTCACTACGTGAGAAAGTAATGTATGAATCTCATGCTCCCCCATATGCGGGGCATAGAGGAATTCAGTCTACCCTAAAGGGAATTGAAACATATTTCTATTGGCCTACCATGAAAGTGAACATACATGAGTATGTTTCCAAATGTGTGGTATGTCAAAAGACAAAATTTGATAGAGGGAAGCAACTTGGATTGCTTCAACCCTTGCCAATCCCTAATTCACCATGGGAGAGCATATCCATGGATTTTATCTTTGGATTGCCTAAGTCTATCCATGGGAATACGGGAATATGGACGATAGTAGACAGGTTCAGTAAACAAGCTCATTTTATACCTGTCAAAAAGACTATCAAAGCCCATCAAATGGCAACCCTCTTCATTTCACAAATTTTCAAGTACCATGGCTTGCCAATGTCCATAGTGTCGGATAGAGATCCTAGAATGACCAATAATTTCTGGAAGGGTCTCTTTGAGAATTTAGGAACAAGGCTAAACTTCTCTTCGGCCTATCATCCACAAACTGATGGCCAAAGTGAAATAGCTAACCTAACTATTCTCGATCTACTAAAAGCCTATGTAACGGAAGTAGATCAAAGATCCCAATGGGAGAAGTACTTACCCTTAGTAGAGTATGCTTACAATAACACTGTACATACTTCTACAGGAAAAGCACCTTTCGAGGTAATTGAGGGAAGATCAAAAAGTCCCTTGCTACTTAAGGTACATGGGAAGATCTTCGCTGCAGATGAGTATAGCCGAGACCTACAAGAATCTTTCCAAAAGATTAAGGATGCTATCTCTATCTCACAGCAAAGGCAAAAGGCTGCTGCTGACAAGCACAGAAGAGCCCAAGCCTTTAAAGAAAACGATTGGGTCTTGTTAAAGTTTCCCAAGGCTCGATTAAGGCACACGACGGGCAAGAATCCTACGGGCCACCAAAAGTACTATGCTAAACTAGCAAAAAGGTACTATGGTCCCTCCCAGATTCTTAGGCCAATCAATGAGATGGCCTATCAACTTAAGTTGCCCAATCATTGGCTCATACACAATGCTTTTCATGTGAGCCTCTTAAAGCCTTACAAAGGAGAGCCACCTCAAGAACCAACTATTGAAGACCCACCGGAGATCGAGGACCACGAGGAGGTGCTGCAGCCCGAGTCCATTCTCCGACATGAATACAAGGTATTAAGAGGCGGTAAGACTATCCGACGATATCTTATTAAGTTTAAGAATTATCCTTTTGAAGATGCTAGATGGATGCAAGGCATACAATTAAAGGATAACCTAAACCTTGTCAATGCTTACAATGCTTCCCAAGAGTAAGCAAATGTACAAAATGTTAAAAATGAACAAAAATTTTTGTCTTATAAGACTCTCTTTTTCTTTATTTGTGCACAAAAATGAAGTAGTATGCATGCTTAGATCAAGTTTGCGGAGACGACGTCTCCCGAACACCAAGTAGAGCTTGTCACTCTACTATGGAAGACTGATAGGACTAATGTGCAGACATGCTTGCGGCAGCCTCAGGCTCTCAAGCGCCAAATGGACTAGTCATCCATTATGGAATGATGTCGTAGGGTAACATAGGGATCCTCTACCCGCTAAGAAAAGGACTCATGCATATGCTTTATCTTCTCTACACCATAGTCGAGGACGACTATGATTTCAAGAGAGAGGTAATGTCATAATAATCAATATCTAATTCTCCTAAATGATTTTCTCATATTAAACTGATCATTTAATGTGGGGAAGTGCCAAGGGAGAAAAAGCTAGAATATTGGTTAAGTTAGCAGACCGGCCACAGTAGGGATCCAAAGGAGGGAAAATAGGGATCCAAAGGGGGGGCCATCTGCAAAAGAGCCATGTGAAACAATGGGCCAAAAAGACCCTAAGGTTCAGCCCATTAAGACTTCCAAAATGCTAAGGTTCCAAAATTCAAAGGTTGTGTCCAAAGGTCAACCCTAGGGAAAATTGGATGCTTAGTGTGTGCCCAAAAAGTCTTTCTACATCCCTACATGGGAGGGGGCGAGCCCCAAAGCTAGGGGATGAGAGAGAAAGCCACACACACACACACAGGCTCCCTTTACACAAAGGGAATGAGGGACACATGTCAGCTCCCTAGGCCAGATGCCCACAAGGTATGCCCAATTCCTATTGGAAGACCCTTGAAGTGGACCAATGAGAATTAGACTAGAGTAAATCTAGTTTAATTAATTTAAAAACATTTAATAAAAGAAACCAATAAGAATTAAGTGTCCTAGAAGACTATTGGGCAGTCTCCCAAGGGGTCCAATGAGCATTCAGGAGCCCCATGGCTTGCCTGATTCCTATTGGCCAGGAGGCAAAGGGGTCCAATGAGAGTTTAGTTTAATTATTTAATTATCTAAAGCTCTCACAAAAGGGGAAAGGGGGACACATGTCAGAAGGCTATCACTTATGCTGCTTAATCCCTATTGGCTTGACCTGGGGAGGTCCAATGAGGCAAAAGCCAGACTAACTTAGCAGCTAGGGCTCGCCCAAGAGAGAGAGGGGGCTGATTTTTGCTTGGCATTGACACACACACTCTCACACTTGACCATGTGTGAAGGGAAAATACTCTATCTCCTCCCAAGCTTTAATGGAGAGCTCATCACCTACTCCAAGCTTGTGAGATAGAAGCCTACATCAACACTCTCTTGGCATGTGGATGCAAATCCAACCAAGAGCCAAGCTTCAATGCATGCTCATCTTCTCTACCAAGCTAATTACTAAGCTAAGCTATGCTAATATGAGTGATTATGTGAGGAGATGTACTTCTTTCTCGTAAGATACTTCTTTTTCCTCTCAATCTACTCTCATACCCTGCTAGCTCTCACCATCTTCGAAGGTGTGTGAGGTCTTGGGTCTGAGAACGGGGATAATTCAAGTTGTGTTTGATTAAGTGTTTTGCTTGGTGTATGAAGCTTCCATCTTCATTGCACTAGCTCGTCTTGAAGGAACACAAAGAATTGTATTGTACAATGTCTCTCTTGATGGGAGAAACCATAATACAAAGCCTTTTGGAGGGGGGACCGGCTCCATGCAAATCCGGTCCTCAACTGTTGTCAATAGCTTAATTGCTCTCTCTTTTGAAAGTATTGTCGATGCTATCTAACTAGGTGTTATGCTTTTTGTTGCTCTCTCCACCCAAGCACTCTTGTAATTCTCATTAGGAATCAACTCTAATGAAATGCTCACTATGTTCATGCTAAATTCCGCTACACATAAGATTTTAGGCCATTAAATGTTACACATATCCTCTGGTTGCACATAGCATGACCATCAGATTCCAGTCAGATCCCATCAGTAGCATTTTTACAATGCATAGACCTTTTTTCCCTATTTTTGACATTTTTCACTTATTATTTTTAAGTGACTTTTTTGGAAAGTAGGTTGGGCAATTTTGCTAAGTTTGTATAAATAGAAACCTAGTGCTAGCACTTTCTAGCAGAAGAGGCAGCAGGAACTTCACGTTCAACAGGCACCTTCTCAGCAAGACCCCCACATCAGCAGAGCTAGCGTTTTTGCATCTGTAGGGACCTAGTGTTTCCATCCACAGGTAGCCTAGCATTTGTTGCACAGTAGATCAGCCCTGGCAGCAGCAAGACAGAACAAGAAGCCTAGAGTTTTGCATTTGTAGGACAATCGGCAGCAGTAGGACAATTTTCAGTCTTATTGTTTTTTATTTGCAGATCAGCCCCGACGTTTTGCAGATTCACTACAACGGCACACCAAGAAGCAGCAGTGTTTTCATATTTCAGCAGTCAAATATTGCAGCACAACACTCAAACCTCACAAATCTCACCTTCCCGCATCAGATCCTCGCCGCACGGTCAGATCCCTCGAAGTTTGTAGATTCAGCCCGAAAAATGCAGATTTCATCATTTGCATTTGCACCGCATCGTCGTTGCATTGTCGCCATCGACATCGTCATCGACATAGAGTCAGAATTTAGCAGCTAACAATTTGCAGATTTCAGTCCTTAGCATTTTCAGATTTCAGCCCGTCTCGTCGTCGTCCTCACAGTCGTCGACATCGTCGGCAAGTCCAAGCATTGTAGAGATTTGTGCAATCATAAGTAGACCGCTCTCACCATATCAAGTGGGGACTTCGGAGGAGGGTTTGACAACATTCTGGTGTCATATTCTTCTCTCTCTATCTCTCAATCTCAGCACTTCCATTCAGAGTGTCCATTCACTTTGTTTGTGTCCATTGCACTGTCTCACTAAAGGAACGGAAGGCTCTCCTTGTAAGTAAAAGGAACCCTTGAGCACAGTTCGGAGCACTCATCTTGAGCAAAGTTCAACATTCACTTCCACTGCACCTTACAGGGCAATTTGGATAAGTCAGTATATAAGGAAAGCTAGCGCTAGTACTTTCTGACAGAAGGGGCAGCATGGAACCAAGTTCTGGCAGTACACCTTCTCAGCAAGACCGGCAAGGGAATATAGCATTTTCAGCCAAGACGAAGAAGAAGACCTAATCAGCCCTAGCGTTTTTTCACATTGCAAGACGTGCTAGCATTTTTCAACAATAGAGCCAAATCTGTCCTAGTGTTTTTGGATCAGTCTAAATCCCTAGCATTTTGCAGATTTCAGCCTTACGACATCGCGACATGGTCCTTGCAGATCTTCACCGCATCATTTCCCCCACGACATATCAGCCCTAGTGTTAGCAGATTCTTGCAGATCTACAACGACAAGTTTTCAGCCATACAACAATCCATCATTTTCAGATTTAGACCCCAGATTAGCCAGTGTTTTGCGTTTTCAGTGTGTCATCGTCGTACCGTCAACATTGCCATCATCACCAACACAGAGTTAGAATTCAGCAGATACAAGATTTGCAAATTTCATCCCTTAGCATTTTCAGATTTCAGTCCGTCTCGTTGCCGTCCTCATCGTCGTCGACATCGTCGGCCAGTCCATTGCATTCAGACCATTGGACGAGATTTGTGCAATCAATAGCAAAGACTTCTCTCACCATCAAGAGAGGGGCCCTTGGAGGAGGGTTTGACAACATTCTGGTGTCATATTCTTCTCTCTCTATCTCTCAGTCTCAGCACATTCATTCACAGTGTTTACCACTTGTTTGTGATCATTTGAACTCTCTCACTAAAGGAAAGGAATGCTCTCCCTTCCGTAAGTACAAGGAAACCTTGAGCACAATTCGGAGAACTCATCTTGAGCAAAGTTCAACATTCACTTCCAATGCACCTTATAGTCTTGGTATGGTGTATTCGGTCAAGAAATTCAAACACTACTTGTTAGCTAACAAGTTTTTCTTTTTCGTCGACCATCAAGCCTCACTCTATTTGGTGAATAAACCGTGCAATACTGAAAGGATAGTGAAATGGTTCATCATCTTACTTGAATTTGACATCACAGTTGTAGTCAAAAAAGGCACTACACACCAAAGAGTAGATCATCTTTCAAGACTAATTACAAGGAAAGCACCAAAAGGGTAGACAATGATTTACCACATGGGTATTTATTCTTTGTAGAAATGTTTCCAAGATGGTCAGAAGATCGTATATCCTTAATGATCATAGCACATGTAGATTCCCTAATACCAATCCATATCACATCACGATTGATTGAGCAATCCGTCCCATATTAATTGTTGATTGAAAGGTTGTATTGTAAAACCAAGGATGGAATCCTACTTTTGTTCATTCATCCTGAGGAGCAAGACGCCTACTTGAGTCAAAATCATACCATAGTAGTAGGTCTACATTTTGCACATGATCAAACCTTACGACGGTTAACATGGTTGGGAGTTTACTGGCCTACCATGAAGAAAGATGTTCATCACTACGTGAATAATTTCTCATGTAAAGCAAGAGCCTCCATACCCCATGCCATGTTATTTCAAAATTCAGTGACACCATAGTGGAGTAGATACCTGGTAGAATATCTGACTAAGAGATTATTTCTATAATACATGGGTAAACGGAGATGAAGGTAAATAGAGACCGCAGCAGCTAGCTTTACAATGATTGGGAATCAGCTCTAGTGATGAGAGAAGGACCAACAATTTAGACTATGTGCCAATGAAGAGGAATGTCTTCATATCTTAGAGCAAGCACACACAGGTCTAGCAGGGGTCACTTCTCTTATGAAACCACAACCAAATCTATATTGATGACAGGCATTTGGTGGCCAACTTTGTTTGCCAATGCAAAAGAATTTATATGACTATGTGATCCATGTCAACGAGAAAAGATGCCAACAAGAATCGATAGTATGCCACTGCGACCTATGATGGGAGCACGCTGTCGAGAAATTTGCGGTCTTGCCAGGAAAGCACCGTGCTTATGGATGTGAGAGTTTGTGAGAGAACTCGACAAAAACTATATGAAGGAGTTAAACCATAGATGCCATGAAGACTAGCGTTTGGAAAGAAGTACAATCAAAGAAGCCCACCCATTCTCTCTTGCACTCACACGCACAAAGAAAGAACACAAAAGAAAATGTCAAAATAACACAAAGATGAAAACATCAAGGCTATGGCCATATCGTATCATGGGTAATATGAAAGGGTTAATAGATGAGTTAATGGCATTCAATCTTGGCTGGCCAAATAGGCTACGAATTGTTCTTTGGAATTGTAGTTTTGTGCTTACCATAATATATATATTTTGTCTAGTGATTGGGACTAATTGTGTGTACAAATCCTCTTGGTTCATAGCAAGATAACTACGCTTACGTCAAAAGAAAATTTATAGTCTATGAGAGGTAGTATGATGGGATCCGGTGATAGAAGTATTTCATTGAGCCTTTCTGGGCCAAAGAGAAACACTATACGTTGTTGAAAGTGTATTTTACGGCTAATCCATACGTTAATTCTAATAGATCGTACAGAGTGAAAGCGATAGAAATTATCATCATGTGGGTTATTCATCTAGGATAGTATGTGAGAAATGTAGATATGAGAGAAGAGAAGAGATGAGAAGTTTCCCTCCCAAGCCCTATTCTTGCCCATAGGCAATAAGGATACTGCAGGGAGAGATGTACCTATAGCAAGAGAACCTAGAGAGGATGAATTACTAAGAATGATAGAGATAGGTTTGGTTAAGGAGATGAGATTAGATACATATATATATATATATATATATATATATATATATATATATATATATATATATATATATATATATATATATCTGTTGGATTAGAGATGAAAATGAAAACAACAAGAAATCAAGAAAACATCAATGTAGAACACATCTTACTTGAAACCCTTCGGCACCATTATTGATGGGAGCGAGAAGAAGAGTGGATAATTCCACTTTGATTGATACACCAAGTGAAAGACCTTCTTTGATTAGAGTTGATCTTCCAAGGATAGCGTACAAGAATGGCTAGTCTTCCTCTAGGAGAAAGTGTAGGCTTGGGCTTATGTTAGTGGCTAAGTACAATTAGGCATTACTACTCACTCCCTCAAGAATTCCTCTCATCAATGGCTTGAATGCTTTCGTTCCTTCCAAGGAAGAAGAAGTCCCCTTTTATAGGTGAAGGGAACCCCCAAGGGTTTACACAAGAAGAGAGGAGCCAGTGTGAACAGGAATTGGAAAAGTTGGAAATGAGCTGTCCCTGCATGATGTGGGCAGACTGGGGTCCAGTATTTTAATCATATCTCCTCAACCGTGGCTCCAAATAAAAATGTAAAAAAATGGACAAAAACTTCAGCTCATTAGCTACGATTTTTATTTTAAAATCATTTTCTAATTCGAATTGGAACCTTGTGTAAAAAATTCATCAAAATAGGGTCCATTTATGGCAGCAAAAGTCTTCATGTGGTCTCCTTAGCCTAGACTTTCATTTAATTCCAAAGGACACCTCATGCCATATGACAGCATGACATTTCTCCTTGACAAAGTTTTGTAGTCATGCTTGCAATAATGCATTAAAATAAGTGTATCTTTGAAATCATGCCACCTAGTGTCCCACTAGGATTTGATTCTCTCCTAGTAGCTATTTAAAAAGAAATATAAGAAAAGTATAAAAAATACATAGAATATATATATATTGGAGTTTACCCTAGATATAGGATCTAGCTAGGGTGTGAGATGATAATGAAATAGTAGAAATAAAGAATCAATGCTTTTTGCCCCAAGTTAAAGAGGCGGAGCTATTGATGCTTTTCCCATAGTATTTTCTGATGGTAAAGTAAGGATATGTTACCCTTGAGAAAAATAATAGGATGAGATAGAAGGCTTATTATTATACTTAAATATGCATATGTACACTATAGAAAATATAATTATGTATCTAAAAAAATACAAGATAGATCTTGTAGCATGCGTTCCCACTATGTACGTGTCACAGCACGACATCCACCCCCTCTAAACCTGCACATCCTCCGGTATGTGCCACATTGTCTCTTTGTAAGATTAGATCTCTTGTACATCTTCCTTGTCTTCTTCTTCACTGGATGATTCCAGAGCTTCATGTTCACTTTGATCTTCACCTGCTTTTTTCTCTTCTTCCTCATCCATATCTTCTAGATCATTGTCTCCTCTTCTCTTAAACATTTTAATCCTTTTTCCTGTAATGGGAATCCTTACTTCTGTACCATCTAGTTCAGACAAGCTGTAAGTAGCATTTTCATGCACATGCTTTACAACATACGGTCCAAACCATCTTTTTGAGAACTTACGCATGACTGTGTGCTGGTTATCAAGGCTACTATCATACACTAAAACCCAGTCACCTTTGTCAATTGCTTTGCTCCTGAGTCGATGTCGCTTATCAAAATAGTCCTTGTTTTTCAACCTTGCATTTTTGAGTCGTTCTTTTGCAGCTTCAATGTCTCCAGGTCTTCTCTCTAGCTGCCTTATACATAGTGCAAGGAGATCTTCCCTACTAAGCCCCTCTTGCCAAGGTAGTACATTCCATGTGGGAATTGTATCCTCAATCGGCATCACTGGCTTTTGACCATGCATTAGCTCCGCAGGCATGTAGCCAGTTACTGAGCTATGTGTTGTACGATCAGCCCATAAAGCATATGGTAGCAATTTTGGCCACTCACCAACTCTTGCTTCGCAAGCCTTGGCCAAAGCTTTGATGATAGGAGGATGCCCTCTTTTACTCTTTCCATTGCCTTCAGGGTTGTAAGCTGTAGTAAGAGAAAGCTTGATCCCTAATCTAGAAAAGAACTCCCTTGCTTCTTCGGCATCCAGTTCACCTCGATCTGCAGTGATTTTTCCCACACAACCATAACGGCAAATCACCTCATCAAGAAGGAATTTGCACACAGCTTCTGTGGTCTTAGCTCTTAATGCTCTTCCTTCAACCTGGTTAGTTAGTTCCTCTCATGCAAGAACCAAGTATCTCATCTTCCAGAGTCTTAAAGGCATCGTGACTAGATCCACAACCCATTTATAGTGCATGGCTAGTGGATATGTAGGGTGCAATCCATCACGATGTCGAACATTTGAATACATTTGACAAGTTACACATGACTCTACAAATTGAGATACATCTTTATACATACCCTTCCACCAGTATTTTTCTTTCAACTTGGAGAAGGTTGCCCACACACCCCTATGTCCAGCCCATAGACTCTCATGAAACTCTTGCATGAGCTTTACTTGAGTCTCTTTTTTACATATAACCCGTTGTGGTGTAGCACCCTTTTGTTTAGGATGCTTCCACAAGTAACCATCCCTTAAAAAGTACCCATATGCTTTCATGCGTATCCTCTTGAATTCTTGTTCATACCAATCATCTTGTTTTGTTAGAGTACTCAAGTACCTTCCAATAGAAAGCCAATCACCTTCATAAAGATCTTTCAAGAACAATTCAAGTGAATTAGTCATGCAGACATTGTTACCTTTGACATGAGAGATAGAATAGAATTTTGTGCCTACATCATCTCCCTCATCAATCATTTGTGACTCATCTTCATACCTTGCCCTTGATAGCATATCTGCCATTGTATTGTCTTTACCTGCAATGTGCTTAAACTCGAGATTTAAGGACTTAATGTAGGCAATCCACCGCAACATAGCAATGTCTGGTGTTGAGCAGCTTGTAATCATCCCAAGAAGTGGTAGACAATCTGTTTCTACAACCACACATGCACCAATTAGGTACTCTTTCCCACTTTTCAAGGCTGTAACCATACCCCATAACTCTCTCTTTATCTGTGGATAGTTTCTTTGGTGAGCACTTAGTACCTTTGCTCCAAATCTTACCACATACCTGTGTCCTTCTTTGTCATCTTGCCCTATTGCCCATCCAATCCCTGTAGGACTGGTATCTACTGTCACGATCACTGGCCTTTGACACTCATAGTCTACCTTTCTCAAAGTCGTTGCTGACTGGAGTAACTCCTTTAGCTTTTTCATGGATTTTACATATGCTTCTGTCCATTTAAACTTTTGATTCTTTCTAAGCAGCTGATAAAGAGGATCAGCTACATGTGCATAATGTGGAATCCAAATAACATAGAAGACACATGCTCCCAGAAACCTTCTAACCTCAGTGATGCTAGTGCATGTTTCTTTCATTCTTTGGATGGCATCTACCTTTGATGGACAAGGTTTCCTACCATATGGCCCGTACATGTGCCCCACAATGAGCACTTCTTTGACACCAAACATAGACTTTTTCCCTGACAATGTAAGATTCACTTCTTCCAACCTAGACAAAATTTTATCACAATCATTTATGTGATTTACCACAAACCTGCGACATCCCTTGAGATCCAAAGCTTCATCTTTGTCACTTTCTTCACATCCTTTGATAGGCAAATCATCAATGAAAGGCATTGTGATTTGAGGAATAAAGTCACGTAAGACCTTCTTCATCCCATTCATCATATGTGCAACCGAGTTGGTTGCTCCCTGTGGCAAGGTACACATCCTTACCAAACCCAAAGGTGTCCTCATGGTTGTCAAGTCTCTACTTTCGATTGCAAGCTGAAATTGATCATACCCTGAATAGAGATCCTCCATTGAGTAGATTGCTCTCCCTGCAAACGCCTCTGCAAATTCATCCACAATTGGACCTGTACCTACATTTCTAATTGTCACCTTGTTCACTGGTTGCATATCTTGGATGAAGCGTAGAGAACCATTCTTCTTTGGAACTGTGAACCACCTGTTTGAGTATGGAGCACAAGAAGGCTCCAAGATTCCCATTTTGATTTTCTCATTCAGTAGCTCTACTAACTTTGGCAAATGAGCCTTTGGAACCGGAATAGGCCGCAGATTCCAAGGCACATGAGGTATTGTGAAAATTACCATAGGAGCTACAATATAAGGATCAACACATCCTATCTCATGTGGCTCAAATGCAAAAGCCTTACCATGCTTTGAAAGCATTTCTTTGAAGCACTTTGTCTCCTCTTGTGTTAGAAACTCCTCGCAACCAATCTGCAACTCTTGAAAGGACTCCTTTGTGAAGGTATGCCCGATCTTTTTAGGATTCCGTAAACTTGGTTGTAAAGAAGCCTGTTCAATCTTTTCCTTGTTGTTGGGTGGTAAGGGTGAAGCTACTGGTTTCACCCTCTTTGCTACACTCTTGTATTTAGTGTCAACATGGACTTCTGGGCCAACTGTTTGGCTTTCTTTAAAGGCTTCTATTACTTGATACATTTCCATAGAGCAAACTTCCACAACTTCATTTTCAAGATGCAAACTAGACCTCATTATAGCATCAAGCTCACCCATAGTATCTACAAAAGAAACTTGTTCACACAAACCCAAAACATTTTCAGTAGGCTTTAGCAACCCACTCTTTTTCATGCCTATTTGTACATTATGCACATATTGCCTCTCATATCTCTTCAAATCTTCAAGTTTTGTAAAACATACTGATCCATTTCTTGTTACCAAGGAGCTCATCGAGAAAGTTTCACTTATTTTTGGATCAAGCGAAACCCTTTTTCTTTCTGTACCACTGCAATCCCGCTTTACAATGGTACTTGGCCAAAACCCATCATTTCTCTATGATCATGAAACTCTTTGCTTACCTTTGGTAGAGGATGTTCTCTGAGGTTGTCACAATTTATTTCATGGTTTACACAGACTGTGAGAAATTTGACAGCTCGTTTACCATCTTTGCTACGTATTCTAGCATATGCTGAACCATCGTCCATAACCTTTGTTTCCATTCAAACTCCCACAATGTAGGGTTGTCCAAGGATGAGATGATATGAAGATGTATCCTGTACAAAGAAGTTTTGGTCAATCTTTACATCACCTATTGTTACCTTCACACCTGGACATGCTGCATACAATTCACCGGATGAATTGTTTGCCACTTTTACCATCCAGCCATGATCTGTGTCCATCGGCCATTTGCACTTGTTGTAGAGACTCTTTGACATTATGTTTATTTCTGAACCATGGTCAATCAAGGCAACAAATGGCTCTTCAAGATCACCTACCTTGACCAAAGTTTCTGTAGTAGCCCTTGCCCAATGACTTCGTGAATAGTAACTCCTAGGAATATCTTCAACTTCTTCATCATCATTTGAGAAATACACTTGCTTCACCCTCCCACTAGATTGGTAGCATCCTACCACAGCTCCATCATTCTCCTTATTTTGCAGTTGCATCCCTTGTGTCTTTGAGGTTTCCCCTTCAACCTGTGGACGAGAAACTTCAGCAAGGGTTTGCCTCTTTCTCTTGATGATGTCAATGATCTCCTCATGGAATTCACGCTTTGCAATGCCAAGAACTTCTCCCAGAGTAAACTCAATCTTGCTATTCAAGATCCTTTCCTCCAAGACTTTCTTTAAATCTGTAGCAACCTCAATATCAGATTGTAGTTTATAAGTTGGGCCTTTTGTCTTACCTTTCGTTGGCTCTTTCTTCTTTCCTGTTGTAGACTCCTCCATGAGTACTTCAGGTGGAGATGCTCCTTGTGTTGAGGGTGTTTGAGAAGGCATTGAGTCGCTTCTTCTCCCACTTCTAGAAGCTCTTTTTGATGGTCCTTCATCAGCATTCTCACGTCTGCGCTTCTCTTCTACAATTGCCTCATTTTGTTGGCATTTTGTAATGTAGGCATGCACTAACAATGAGTCCACTGGATCATTCCATCCTGTTTCTAGACGTATGCAATCACCTGCTTCATGTAGAATCTCTTTTGTAAGCTTTCCCTTTTTAGCTAATTGCATGACATTTGGCCAAATTTGACCATGATGGTCACTCACCTCTTCATCACAAAAATGTTCAATTTTTACTCCATAAGTAGCTGCCTCAACTGAAGAGGTGGCATGCTTGGTTGCCATATCTTCAACTAAGGTTTGCATCCCCCCCTTCCCAAAGTTAGTTCTCAAGGGTAGACCTGTCTCTCTTAAGTGTATTTTACCATCCTTAAAAAAGACAACATCTTTTGACAAAGCATCACTAAAATCATCACAATCCCTTCTTACATGGTCTGTACTATCACACCAAATACATCTATTAACAAACCCTTCTTTGGGCTATTGTCTTTTCCTAGGAAGTGGCCCTGATGGTTGGCTTTTTTCTTCAAGCTTTGCAAACTTCACCTTCAAGTCACGCATTCCCTTCACAAGCTCATCTAGCATGGACTCATCAAACTTAGGAGCGATAAAAGTAGGCTTTACCATTTTGTCAGAAGTTGAGGTGGAAGGACTTGTAGTGTTTACTACCATCTTGTCCCTTCTTCTTTCTCGTTTGGCAAGCAGTGAGACAGCACCTTCAACCTCATTCCAGTCGGTCTTTAGTCCTTGCTCAGCATCTTTATCTTCAAGAAGAAGCTCCAAATTTTCTTGAAACTCTTTACCTGCAGCTTGTAAGAAAAGATCTGTCTTCTCTGCATCTAGTGTGGCCCTTTCTGTCCTAGTGAGTTGTGCATAGCGCCGCTCAAATTCCCTAAGTAGCTCTGTTATTGATAGTCCTTGCTTTGGCTTGACTACCCATTCTAAGAATGTCCTTTTGGTCACTCTCTCCGAGTCCTCCATGAAATATTCCTCCTTTAAAGCTACTTTGAGTTCTTCCCAATTTCTCCCATGCCCATCTTTAATTTCCCTAACATGCTCCCTAATTTCTGGAGCAACAACTAGCTCAAAGCTTTGAATCATCTCACCTTCTGACACGCGATGCAGCTCCATCTCCTTCACATACTCGCGTAAGTACTTGGTTACATCTTTGCCATTGAACTGATCCATTCTGTTGACGACCGCTTGTATGGCCTTCGTTGTTGAAATCTCCCTTCTTTCAGTAGCATGTTGTTATTGCGTGAACATTGCAAATGCTTGAAACATTTGCATTGTTGCTGGGTCAAAATGCATACCCTGTTGCTCAACATGATCACCCATGCTTACCCACAAACTCTCACCCTAGCAGTTTCGCGTCGGGTTCAACAAAAATATGTCGAGAAATTTGCGGTCTTGCCAGGAAAGCACCGGGCTTATGGCTGTGAGAGTTTGTGACAGAACTCGACAAAAACTATATGAAGGAGTTAAACCATAGATGCCATGAAGACTAGGGTTTGGAAAGAAGTACAATCAAAAAAGCCCACCCATTCTCTCTTGCACTCACACGCACAAAGAAAGAACACAAAAGAAAATGTCAAAATAACACAAAGATGAAAACATCAAGGTTATGGTCATATCGTATCATGGGTAATATGAAAGGGTTAACAGATGAGTTAATGGCATTCAATCTTGGCTGGCCAAATAGGCTACGAATTGTTCTTTGGAATTGTAGTTTTCTGCTTACCATAATATATATATTTTGTCTAGTGATTGGGATTAATTGTGTGTACAAATCCTCTTGGTTCATAGCAAGATAACTACGCTTACGTCAAAAGAAAATTTATAGTCTATGAGAGGTAGTATGATGGGATCCGGTGATAGAAGTATTTCATTGAGCCTTTCTGGGCCAAAGAGAAACACTATACGTTGTTGAAAGTGTATTTTACGGCTAATCCATACGTTAATTCTAATAGATCGTACAGAGTGAAAGCGATAGAAATTATCATCATGTGGGTTATTCATCTAAGATAGTATGTGAGAAATGTAGATATGAGAGAAGAGAAGAGATGAAAAGTTTCCCTCCCAAGCCCTATTCTTGCCCGTAGGCAATAAGGATACTGCGGGGAGAGATGTACATGTAGCAAGAGAACCTAGAGAGGATGGATTACTAAGAATGAGAGAGATAGGTTTGGTGAAGGAGATGAGATTAGATACATATATATATATATATATATATCTGTTGGATTAGAGATGAAAATGAAAACAACAAGAAATCAGAAAACATCAATGTAGAACACATCTTACTTGAAACCCTTCGGCACCATTATTGATGGGAGTGAGAAGAAGAGTGGATAATTCCACTTTGATTGATACACCAAGTGAAAGACCTTCTTTGATTAGAATTGATCTTCCAAGGATAGCGTACAAGAATGGCTAGTCTTCCTCTAGGAGAAAGTGTAGGCTTGGGCTTATGTTAGTGGCTAAGTACAATTAGGCATTACTACTCACTCCCTCAAGAATTCCTCTCATCAATGGCTTGAATGCTTTCGTTCCTTCCAAGGAAGAAGAGGTCCCCTTTTATAGGTGAAGGGAACCCCCAAGGGTTTACACAAGAAGAGAGGAGCCAGTGTGAACAGGAATTGAAAAAGTTGGAAATGAGCTGTCCCTGCATGATGTGGGCAGACTGGGGTCCTATTTTGATCATATCTCCTCAACCGTGGCTCCAAATAAAAAAGTAAAAAAATGGACAAAAACTTCAGCTCATTAGCTACGATTTTCATTTTAAAATCGTTTTTCAATTCGGATTGGAACCTTGTGTAAAAAATTCATCAAAATAGGGTCCATTTATGGCAGCAAAAGTCTTCATGTGGTCTCCTTAGCATAGACTTTCATTTAATTCCAAAGGACACCTCATGCCATATGAAAGCATGACATTTCTCCTTGACAAAGTTTTGTAATCATGCTTGCAATAATGCATTAAAATAAGTGTATCTTTGAAATCATGCCACCTAGTATCCCACTAGGATTTGATTCTCTCCTAGTAGCTATTTAAAAAGAAATATAAGAAAAGTATAAAAAATACATAGAATATATATATATATATTGGAGTTTACCCTAGATATAGGATCTAGCTAAGGTGTGAGATGATAATGAAATAGTAGAAATAAAGAATCAATGCTTTTTGCCCCAAGTTAAAGAGGCGGAGCTATTGATGCTTTTCCCATAGTATTTTCTGATGGTAAAGTAAAGATATGTTACCCTTGAGAAAAATAATAGGATGAGATAGAAAGCTTATTATTATACTTAAATATGCATATGTACACTATAGGAAATATAATTATGTATCTAAAAAAATACAAGATAGATCTTGTAGCATGCATTCCCACTATGTACGTGTCACAGCACGACAACGCGTATTTTCTAAGTGAGGTATAGACTTTGTGAGTCTGATACAACCACTGGCATATAAAACTCGGTCACAATATATTATTGTGGCCACATATTACTTGACCAAATCGGTTGAGCCACGAGCCACTAAGAAGAACGATGCTAGACCTATTAATGCGTTCATGTACAAATGTATATTCACTAGGTACAGACTTCCTATTAATCTTGTAAGTGATCGCAGATCGTATTTTCTCAATGAGGTGATAGAACACTTTCTAAATGAGTTCATGGTAATCCATAACAAATCTGCACCCTACCATCCTCAAGAAAATGGTGAAGCAAAACCTACAAATAAGATCTTAACTTCGGTGCTTACCAAAATTGTAAACTCAGGGAGAATGGACTGGAAAATGCATCTTCATTCAGCATGTGGACATATTGAGTTTTATTCAAAATAGCATTGAACACGGTTCCTTCTAACTTGGTCTAAGGCTTAGATGCAATATTAACAATGGAGTTCTTATTTTCCACTCTCAGACTCGGGGGATTCACCATGGAAAACTTACCGCACCACATAAGTACACAGGAGGGTTATTTTTTTTACAAGTTACATAAGTGTATAAGTTACTGATAGGCCCCCAATAATTTATCTCCCAAGCTTAAAAATAAGGAAGGGGGGGTAAGAAGAAGGTCTAAGAGCCAACAGAAAGGGCTAAGAGCCATCTATTTCCACCTATTTTGGAATGGCTAAGAGCATATGTTTGTAATCCATTGAGGTGATCTAGGACGGACTCACACACGCCTATGTACAATGAAAAGGTGAGGATAGCCACAGTGTTTGAGTGATTTTGATAGGGTGAGGTAGCTCACTATGGCAATTACGGAGAGCCAAAGAACGACTATCACCATCAGTGACTGCTTTCAAGATCGAACAATTCTATTCAGTTGAGTACCGATTGATTCTAATGGACAAGCAAGAGTCTTGCCATTAGCGATTTTTTGGGCATTGTTTTTAGCACTACACATTTTAAGTGTGAATATCAAGTTGAGTTTTTGGACGTCTTAAACTCGTAAGGGCTTATCTCTAACAAGGTGTATAGATGAAACTAGCATTTTAGACATCACAACTATTCACAAAAACCCAAGATTATGGATTTTTAGGTCTGAAAAACATCTAGTTGTAAATACGATTTGAACTTCGGTGGATCTTCTATTTTATATATAGCACTAAGCATGTCTATATGAGTACAATTTTGGGGTAAGACCCAACTCGTAATTACTAAATCACTGATTAAGGGTTGATGGTCAATTATTGGCACCTTCACACTTGCAATTTCAAGGAAATAAGTCCACAAATTGCCAAAGGATAGTGGGCAATTTCAAGTTCAAAAGTAATGTAATGCCGAGGGCAAAACCCAAGTGGAGTCACGGACATAGGCCAAGGGCCAACTGCTAGTTGAGCAATTTTCCTGCAAAGTTTAAACAAGGGATTTGACCATGTCAATTTTAACCAAGGGGTTTGGATTGCAAAGGCAATACCCAAGGTTACAAGTGCAATACTACTTGCATTTCACTAATTTTTAATTAGTGTTCCTAGGCCTTTGCAGGTAGGAAATTTGGGCAGGTGCCTTTTTACTACGAAAAAGTGAACATTATGTTCAACCTCCATGTAGGCATCTAATTTGGTTTTGTTTCTATGTTATTGTTTCCCTTTCCATATAGGATACATAAACTTTGATGTTTTCTTCCATGTTTGCTCTTCAACAAAATGATAAGGTCATATAAGAGCCAAGAAATTTGTGTCGTAGTGTCCAAAATACATTTCTACATTACGCAGCTATGGACCCACTTGTAGGGTTTGATTTGGCACATGTTGTCACATGGGATACAACATGGTCTAGGAACTACGTTTGTAGTAGAAAGTGTTTAGTTTCTTTTTAGAACTATTTACACTCCTCTTTAATGTGTGCTAGGAGCATCACATTCCCCAAAAGTATTGGCAAGTATGATCATGGATATGCATGCTCCAATCTGTTTTTGGTAAATGCATGCACACTACGTGTTATGGACCCCAGTGTTTAGCGAAGGTTGATTCGGAATGGCATGCATATTCATCACATTAGTTTCTTATGCAGCATTTTGCACTCTATGTGCAGTATCTCTATGAGATTACATTTGGATCTACCAATCACCAATAGAGGTCATGGCTTGGTTTGGGTGCTTGTGAATCTTTCAAGTTAACCAAGATGGTTATTCAAGACATTGTTAATTTCTTAGCAATGTTGTACGATATTGTGATCCCCGTTTATGAGTCGTTCGAAAGACTATCTGTAAACCATGGGGAATCCCACACACCTCACTACTGTCAGTATCCAAGGGGATAAGAAGATTAAAAAATTTATGCTACTAGCAATATCCAAGGGGACAGGCAGATTAGGTAGATTACAAAGTGTAATCTTGTGCTAAAGGAAATGTGAAGTACGTACATTAGCATCAAGCAATCCAATTAGAAATCATTTATTACTCTAGTTGGAGTTTTCTTACCATAAGTTAAAGCATGTTTGCTATTAGGTTTAGTCTCTTCATGTATAATTCAGGTTCTCAACCTAGAATACTAGTTATGGTGGGGTTGTTTACTGATATGAGAAGATAACAAGTCTCGGGCTTAAACTTGGCTAATGAGTTACGACAACAAGTTAATTTCATGGAAAGTGAAAAGAGGTATTCTTTTGGGTACATCTTAGTTGTGATAACTCGTTTAGCATACTCAAGTGAGTTCTAAATGGAGTCTCCATGCTATGTTGTATATGAGCCGGCTACACCAAGATGGTTGCAAAGGGACAACAATGTGAAAAATCAGGATGTTGTTCGTGATTTCATTAAACCTCCCGCTGAACCATGTTCTAGTCAAATGAACAACTTGATCCATGAAGGATGCCAATGTGGACACATTAGTGTATCACCACTCTTGTTTTTTAGGGACAAAAACGCTTCTCCATGAAGGGAGTAATGTCATACCAAGGGTATAAACCCCTTTGGTCAAGGACTAGGCCCAAGGGGGCGGCTACTAGTGTGGATAAGAGAATGAGGCCGAGGAGTTTATATAAAGGGAGGTTGGGAGATTCATTCCAAGGCAGCCGCACCAGGGACTCTGATACCGATGTAAGACAGAGGGGATTGGAGCATGCTCATCACCACCCAACCATGCCCTATATAGGCCCTTGGCCCTCTAAACATAGGGACCCACTTGACTGCATGTCTCTCTTGGCCCTTGGCCTTGCCCGATCCTACCCTTGGCATGACAAAAAGTCTTTTGACTTTACATTTTAATAGGCTTTTCATTTCCTATGAGTTTCCATTTTCATGGGGCTTTTTATTCCTACAGTTACCATTCAGTTAAGCATTTTTTCTTTAAGGCCTTTAGATTTCTTTCCCATCCACCTTTTCAAGGTCTCATCCTTAAAGAATAGAAAGGTTTTTTCTTTTTCTGAGATGGTGTCAAGACACCGGCAAGGACGGACTAGACAAGGGGGCCGGGCTAGGCAGTGTGGAAAGGGAGTCCAACTAGGGCAAAGGGCCAGGGGATTTGCTATATAATGGGTGGTTGGTTGGTGGACTCTTAGGCTCTGATACAAATGTAATACATGGGAAGCTAGAGTCCATGGATATATAGGTTCAGATTTGTTTTTTGCTAAATGCATGCACACGAGGTGTTATGGGCCCTAGTGTTTAGCAAAGGCTGATTTGAAACAGCATGCATATTCCTCACATTGTTGCTTATGAAGCATTTTTGCACTCTATGTGCAGTATCTCCATAAGTTTACTTTTCGGTCTACCAATCACCAATAGTGGTCATGGCTCGGTTTGGATGCTTGTAGATCTTTCAAGTTAACCACGATGGTTATTCATCCAATTGTTGATTCCTCATCAATGCGGTATGATATTGTGATCCCTGTTTACCAGCCATATGGAAAGACTAGCTGTAAACCGTGGGGGAAACACACTTTTAGTATTGTCACTTATCCAAGGGGAGATGTGGATTACAAAGTGTAATCTTGTGCTAAAGGATATGCAAGTACGTACGTTAGCACCACACGATCCAATTAGTAAGCATTTATTGCTCTACTTGGAGTTTGCTTATAAGGATTAAAGCATGTTTGCGACTAGATGTAGTCTCTTCATGAATAAATCAAGTTCTCAACCTTCAACACTAGTGATGGTGGGGTTGTTTACTGCTGAAATTGGAAAACAAGTCAAGGACTTAAACTTGGCGGATAAGTATGTTAGCAAGTTACTTTCATGGAAAGTAAAAAGAGGTACTCTTTAGGGTACATCTTTTCCGTGATAACTTGTTTTGAATACTCATGTATGTTCTAAATGGAGTCTACACACAATGATATGATAGGAATCGGTAACACAAGCTGGTTGCAAATGGACAACAGTGTGGAAAATCAAGATGTTACTCTTGGTTTCATTGCACCTCCTGCAGAACCGGAACATACCTTCACATTCTCGCATTCATCCGGTGTTTCATGTAATCCGTTTACACAAGCAGTTACATGGGGACGACAATGTCATTGACCAACAGGTTTTGGTTGATTTCATTGAACCTTCTACCCTACCGTATGAACCTGAACGTGTTCTTGATTATCATGAGTTGCATACACGTCATCACGTACGTCAACAAGCCTTAATCAAGTGGAAAGACCGAACTGAAGAAGGTGCCACTTGGGAAAACATTAATGTTCTTAAAAAGAAGTTCCCCACTTTTGTTTTCGAGGACGAAAACTCTTCTTTAAGGGGGGAGTAATGTCAAGACACCGGCAAAGCCAGACTATACAAGGGCAGGGCCGGGCTACGTAGTGTGGAAAGGGAGTCCAACTAGGGCAAAGGACAAGGGGCTTTGCTATATAATGGGTGGTTGGGTGGTGGACTCTTAGGCTCTAGCTTCCCTTGTCTTACAGATGGAGAGACCTACTGACTCTATGATAGAAAAACCTATTCCTTGTTCACTTCTTTATCAAACCTGAGTATAGCTCAAAGGTTCTCTTGGGATTATTCCTATAATATTTTATGACTTCATTAATTCTTCCTCTTCCTTTACTTTTGTCTAGATTCAATTTTCTATGACCTTAAAACTCCTCTTCATCTTATGATGTGAGTCATAGTTGAGCCTTCGTAAAGGAGATTCTACTTTTGGTATTATCCTATCTAAGGCTATGTACTATTCTCATGTTTTCATTGAGTATTCCCATATGATGTATTTTAATATATTTTTATAATCCCAAGCAAGGATGAATAACTATCTATATAATAAATGTCAAACGTATTATTACAATTGATCAACATATTACACTATAATCACTATACCATGACAAGAGGGAAGGGACTATTTTATGTAGTCAACACTAATTTCTACATGTTGAAGCAACGAATGACATTACAAACATAAAAAAATAACATACTTAACTATTGCCTAGAAAACCCGAAAGATCGTGTATACACAAGATCCATAGCAAGACTCACATAAGAGAGACGGAGATCCATAGAGAGAAGAGGAGAGAATGTGGAAGTGAAACACAGGCACGCAGAGAGTAGAGAGGAGAGGACAGAAAATGAAGAAAAGGCACTGGGTGCAATCTCCCTCCATTCAAGAGTGAGCATTTTTCTCTTGTACGTATTTACGTATAAATTTCTTGAATGCTCAAAGTGATTACAAATTGTCTACCAGGACATAAAGTGAGCATAGCTCATAAAGAGCTCTTTAATTACAATTTCAAAACTTGATATTCCTTTTCATTTTTACATAGTCCGGCCCATATTTTCCACCAGTCACCTACAATAATAGTATCTATTTACCATTTCCATTACATTTTACTCCTCCATTAGGAATTCTCGGTTCCTTCTCCCACTTAATACTCTCCAAAAGTACACGATGAAAATGATATGCGATATTTGAAAGCATTAGTGTTTGAATGCCTGCAAAGTGCCCAAAAAAAAGGATTAAGCCAACAAAGATTTACTCAAAAAAGAAGATTGGAAGCTCATAAAAAACGAGGCTTGCACCTCTCACAACCTATGTAGCAAGCAAAGTCTATGCCATGAGACCATGAGTGGAGGTAGGGAGTTTTCATCACCTTGTGAGCGAGGGATGGATGACCTTGCTTGGTGCAAAAACCATGCTTGGAATTATAAACAATGAACATGGTCGCAACACCACCATAACTTGATTGTTGGGTTTGAAGAGCCTAAAGAAAGACAAGCTAATGTGGTTGCAAGACAAACCTGCCATGCAATGGATCAATACCCAACTATATTCTAGGCTCCTAAGTAATGTGAAGGTTCCCACATGATCCAAAATGCTTAGAAATTGGTTCTCAATATGTTATTTGAATTACAAACTAGATATGACACCCACTCTAGAGTGTTTTGGAGAGAGTCCCTCCTTTTGGTAGTGGTGAAAACAGTCCAAAGCCTCCTTGCCAGCCATGGTGGGCATATGTTGGACGGGGAAGCGACTCACACACCCATGAACTGCATGCAAACACTACCTAGATCAACATAATGTCAATCGAGGACACAGATGACACGATAGGCACACGACGGAAATCTCTTAAGCTTGTCAGGCTGAGACCATCCTACACATACAACACTCTGGAAGGCCAACTAAACCACAATCAAGAACCTCACTGCTCTCAACTACACCACCTAGCCACATACACACATACGGAAGGTGACTCGCCTAATCATGCCAGATTCATACGAAACTTAAGGAACACCATCCCCTCACTAGGATACACCTGTCCCTAAGCTTCTACACTCAAAATCCTCACTCTAAACCCATCTGCGGAAAACGCGTAGGATGACAGAGCAGAATTTTGAAAGTGCCCGAAACTGAAATTTATGAGTACCTATGCGTATCTTATGTCACCACAAAACTATAGACTACTAGCACGCAGAAAACAGACATCTTTTGATACACTTACGACCACAAATAGCTCGTAGATGCGTCGGCGTGTGCGCTTCGTCTCGCGTGGAATGCTTGGCGTTGTCGCGTAGCTCTCTTTGAGCCTACAGCAATGGTGCAGTCGAATCTCCAATGCGTTGAGCGAGCCGGGATTAGCGGGAGGATGAAGCTCACACTCACTCTCTTTCTCTCTCACACACAGTAGACGGCAGCGCTAAAGTTTGATTATGATTAAAAGTCCCCTTACAAAATGACCTAGGTACCTTATATACTAAGGCTACCTTAGGTTTAACCAAAAATGGGGTTGAATGGGTCAAATGGCTTTGTATTTACAATCTGGAAGTGCCATTGCACCCCGGCTTCTGGAACTAGAATAACTACTCATTACAAATGATGTTTATAGCCATAATCCGCAGCATTTCATAACTCGCAAAAGATAAGACTTTGGTACGAAACTTGATTTATGTGGTGTTGTTGACCCAGTGGTCAACATTCCCCCCTTCCGCATTCATGTCGTCCCCAACATGACCTGATTGTCAATGGCGATGTGGTCTTTGCTGTCGTTTTGTTGTTGGAAAGAAAGTATAGACTATAGCCGTTGCAGTAGCTTGTCTTGTTCGTCCAATCCGATGTACATAATCTTCACATGATTCAGAAAAATCATAATTGATGACGAACTTTATGTCTTTCACATCCATGCTCCGAGTTGCAGCATCTGTTTCTGTCATTATAGGTCTACTGCCAGATCTAAATTTAAAAAGAACCCAATTTCGTTTAACTTGACTCTTATCATCATGGATGGATAAAGCTCCATCCATCACTTGCTCCAGCAAATCTGTGAATTCGGAGTATTTGTGATTCTCAGAAACAACTTCTACAATCTATAGAATTAAGTGATTGGCTTTCTGATCTTGTGAGCCAATGACAACTTTGTAAGGATTTTGTAGAAATTGTATGGCTAAACCCTTAACTTCTTTAGGCCAAGTTGCATTCCAATGCAAAGTCTGTCTGTCAGGCCGAATCCAAGACTTAATTATTCTAATTTGAGGTTCAAAACCATGCCGAGCATTCGATGCGCATTATCAAGGACAAGATTTTGAGATCCTCTGATTACTTTTATGTCTGCTCTTCTTCATTGGGGACTTCTTTGTTCTTGTGCAATCATGTTGTTAGTGTTGTCTGCAGCTTTGTCATTGTAGGCCATTCTTCGACTCGCCATTGAGGAGAAGTATGCTATGATCTGAAATTGGTGCTCCAATTCATTTGTCAATTTATTTGAGTAGCATTTCCTTATTGTTGATGTAGAAGGAATATGTACAAGAGGGTGGTGATAGGTGTCTTTAGATTAGGGTCTGAAACCTGGATGACCAAAGGGAAAAAACCCGGTGGGAAAAAAATGCCTTTGGTATACGCTCTTATTGGAGTTGAGCAGTTGAACGTGAAGTACATGTTCATGAAAGGTGAGTGCTTGGGTGAAACACGAAAAGAGTGCCTGATGCAAGTGCCAATTATGGGACACTCTATATGCATATGAGAAATTTGTCAACAAAAGCATGCAATGTGAAAGAAGGAGATGATGGGTGTTTCAAGGAATAAATGTAGCACATGTGACATCAAAAGATGTCTCAATAGCTTCCACCTTTCCAAGAAGGGTTTTCGATGTAGAAGTTTCTCCACTCGTATCTCATTGTGCTCAGTACGTGAGTGTCTTTTGGACCTTCTCCTTCACTTCACCAGACTTAAGTACTTAGACTTCGACTCTTTTGCTCACCTATACCAGCATGAGCGACACAACGTAATTATGCTCAACTCTTCCAGCTTGAGCAGTACATAAAATAGCTAAGACGCTTAGACCACAGAGAATATTACTTGAAGCTTTGGGACTAACACCTCACTCATTTTGTGGCGTAGCTGCTCGACTCTGACTTGTATGACTTGTCGGTTGCATGTTGACACTGCTTTGTGACAAGTTCTTCGGCTGTTGTAGTGGTTGCTGAGACATACTTCGTGAAGTTTCATCGTTTCCCTGTACCTTCTTCTCTTTGTAGTGCTCAAGCCTCTCGTCAGTCTTTTCTTTATGTGGATTATGGATTTTTTTATTTTTTCTTAATAATAAACAAAGAAAATCTTAAAACAACTCAACCAAAAGAAAATCATTCAAATAGAAATCTAAATGCTATGTACACTATACACATGTCCCTAGGGGCTCATATATGGATTTTGTTCGCATACTCCTCTGTAACACTACTATGAGGTCATATACTCTAAATTTCGTCAAAAATTTATCACAATAAAACGCAAAAATTCAATGCATCTCATAAAACATTGCCCTCTAATAGTCATAATATTAGGTCCGCATTCAGAATGCCTCCCCCCTTCCTATTTGGAGTCATCCTTTACGACAGGGTATCGCAAAGGGTATGTGTTGTGCTTGGGCAATTAAAAGTTGTGCCTATGTAGGCCTTGTAATGTAGCCCTATTATGCATACACAGTCAATGCCTGGAAAAGATTTATGTTGTGCAAGATGTGGGTATAAGCAATTTGCTTATTGGCATTTGTTGGCAAGGCTTCCTATTCTAAGCAATGTAATGGTCTTTGAAGCTCCTGTATCGTTGCTTGATTGAAGCGACTTGCTCTCTTCTAACTGTACTGTAATCGTAAGAAGAATTGTAAGAATTCAAGCGGCGATGCACTGACAGTAGTTTTGTTGTTCTTCTTTGGGACCCATTTCTTTGCGATTATCGGTTGTTTTGTTGCTGGCTCTCGTTTGGGAACCCATACTTGCTCGTGCTTCGTTTGTGTTTGAAGAGACTTCTTTGGGATCCACCTTTTTGTGTGTGTTGACAATGGTCTTTGCTTCAGCCCTTGTACGCTTGGTTGGTGACGGGATTCCGGCTTTGAAAGTTGATACTGTGGTTGTTTTGGAATCCAAATGAATTCCTGAATTTTTTGTGTTTGAATCAACTTCTTTGGAGCCCAAACCTGAGTTGTGAAAGCTTGCGACTTTGTGATATTCTTACTCGTTCGTGCACGCTTTCCTTGTTTTTGTTTTGGTGTTGGATCTTGTGATTTGTCATTAGAGATCTTTGTCTTCTTGATCCATATCTGTTTTTGGCCGATCTGGCTTTTTGGTATCCAGATTTATCGAGCTTTTTGGCTTTGACTTGTTGTCCTCTTCTTTTGACCTGTCATGGTTGTTGATGAAGGGGTTGGTGATAGTGATGGCCTTAGTTGATGATAGGGGATGTCGTAAGATTCATCACTATCGCTACTATCCTCAGCAAGGTTGACTTCTTGTACTTTCCCTTGATTTTTTGGCTGGTAGTGGAAAGTTACTGTCTGTTTGCTCGTGGGTGGTAGTTTCTTGGAGGACTTTTCTAGCCCATTGATTAGAGCATTGTTAGCTCGTTGCTCTGGTCGTATTCCTCCTAGCTGAGTCTTTGCATCCTTATTAGGAGCCATGTATGAGGATGTTTGTGGTGGCTGTGTCTTCACCGAGGACTTTGGAATCCACTTTTGATGCACTTTATTCATGTAGCGATGACATTGATTTCCAGGTCGTTGATCTTCTCGAAGCTCAAAGTGTTCTACAGAGTCATAGAACTCGTCGTCTTCTTCATCTTTTGATTCTCCACATTTCTTTGTTTGCTCCTTATTTTGAGAGCTTGTTGATGTCTGGTTCTCTTTGTTTTTCTGGATTACACTCACTGCAAAATAAGGAACGAAATCATAGCCATTTTCATCACAAAACTTTGTTGTGGGAGCATCCTCCACGGCGCACACGTCCAGAGTAGCCAAGATGTGTTTCCATCCAAAAGGCTCTAACTCTTCTTCAGGAAATGGTTCTGGGATATAGTCCATATCCTCTATAATCCGCTCTAGGATACATTCCTCACGTTTCAAGCTACCACATTGTGAAGCTCCACACATCCACAGTTCTTTAGGCTTACCTAACCAAGCTGGAAGTTCTGATCCTGCTACTGTGGCGGAATCAAACTCCTCAACCGGTGTTCTCGTCACATCCCTATAGCTATGGTCCCTCAAGTTTACCTTTGTTATGGTTTCTATATGTCTCAGGTATATATGGTCATAACCCCAATCTTGGACCATTTTCAATTGTCGCATGAATGGTCTTCCCATAATGATGTCATAGTTGTTCTTCTTGCCAAAGTCAACAACAGCAAAAGTGTGTTCATATTCAATGCCACAAGAAGTAACAATTACTTTTTCTAGCAGTCCTAGGGGCTTTTCCTTGTGTCCGTCTGCAAGCTGCAGGGTCATTCGTGTGGATATCAAGGCAGGTTTTCCCCAATTTTTTCCAAACCTCTTTGGTTGCAATGGCCACACCAGCTCCACTGTCAAGGATTGCCATGGTTTTTACACCATTGAATTCCACAGGAAGGGTGGTGTTTCCGTCTTCTCCCTTGTAATACTCGCCTACCTTGTTTAATGGCACTGGCCTATTATTTAGTTGAGGCATTTCAAGCTCTTTGATGCCTTCCTCGATTTGAGTCATTGGGGTTTTTACACCAAATTTCTCTAGACATTTACCCACATTAGCCCACATGTTTGGTCTTATTATGAGCAACTCGGCTAACATTATTGTACAAGTGACTGGGGTAGATAGAATATCTACTAGCCCCTTTGAATCGATGGCCTTGTTGGGAGACAGTCTCTTTGATGGGACTACAACCACATCTGACTTGGTCTCGTACTCTCCCATGTAGGACGGTAGTGTTCTTAGCGAATGGGGTTGACTATCCATAGATTGTACAGATCCTTTCTCGCCCCAATTCGATTGCACGTTTAGATTCATTTGAGATCCAATCTCAAATTCCTCTATTGGTGGTAGAAACACTCCTCGTTCATCACTAGTCTTGTCTACTCGTCTTCTTAGGTCATCGGCTTCATTGGCCTCTCTGACTTGTTTCCACAATTCGTCAAGGCCATCTATCGCTTTACAATCCTCAGGTATATCTTGGTGAAATCCCTCGGAAGAGTTATCCGTGGTATTTAGTACTATCCTTGGTTCTAATGCTAGGTCTTTGAGGTTTGGTCTGTGCTCATGACTAGAATCTGGCTCTTATAGTTCCTGATTTGGTGGGATTACTTGTGTAGGCATGACACGGATCACATCCTCAGGTTTTGCAACAACTGGTGGTTCTAGTAAAGCTTGGGCTGTTTGAATCATTTTCTTGCACATTTCAAACCTTTGCTTTTCTAGTTCCGTATAGGGATATGTCATCCACCTGTGTTCTTGAGTTTGGTTGTTTTTGAGCCTCGCATCATAGGCTTTCAAGAGGGCATCTAATGTCTCATTAACCTTCTCTGCCAACACAGATCCTCCTGAACTAGCATTTCTCGGTTTCTCATCCGTGGATGGTTCTTCTAGAGGTTTAACCATCTGTGTAAGAGAAGGTGCATCCTTTTCCTCATGTTGTTTTATCTTCTTTTCAGCTTCGGTAGGCTTCTCAGCTAGGGATTTTTGCTCTCGTTCCCTGCGTGCTTTTATCCTAGTATTTCTAGCTTTCCAACTATTTCGTTTGCTCTTGGTTTTCTGACTAGGTGCGTCTGTCTTTGGTCCATCATATGTCTTTGGACTCACGTCACTTTCCGTGTTCTTTGTCTCTGGATTCTCATCAGCTTTCTTTTGAGCTTGTGCTCTCGTAACCACTTGAACTGGTACAACATTTTCATTTTCTGAGCTACTAGGTAGCTGAACAATCCCTGATACATTTGTCGTGATTTTTCTGATTTGGTTTGGGTTTTTCGGGCAATCAGGGATCAAGTGAGTGATGGCACACTCAAGACAATAGGCATTTACTTCAGTGATCTCCGTATGAGGACATTGTTTGACCAAGTGGTTGTCACGACTTTTGTGACAATCTGTCTCTGGTTGAGGAGATTCTTTTAGCATTTCCTCTTGGCTATAAGCAAGCTTTGACCTAGATAAGCCGCTATTTGCAATGAATTGCAATGTCCTTTCGTCCATTTCATACCTTCTTTCTTTCGAATGAAACCCAGGAGGTGGAGGTTGTACCGGCCTCACCACTCCATGTGTTTCTCTCACATTTTGTTGCTCCGAAGGGTAGTACCCACTTTGGTTGCTATGCCACATGCGTTGGTTTATTTGTTGCTTCCATCATTGGCATGTATCTCATGTCTACTTGCATTCTAGCACCTGGCAGCAGAGGTTGTTGTCCTAAGACAAGTTGTGGCCTTAAAACTCCTAGTGGTCTTGGTGCATTCCCCGTAATGTATCTAGGTGGAGTAGGTGCTTCTGGAACAGGTTGTACATACCTCTCCCTAGCATTATCCATGCTATAATAGCACTCTTCCCCCGTATGGTTCGTCCATTTTCTCTCAATTTCACACCACTTCGGCTCTCCCGAATCAGACCTTACAAGAGGAATCAATCTCTTGACCAAGTTGTCGATAAGCTTTTCTTGATCAATAGGTGTCGTTGGCTTGGCAATGGACTCACTTATCTGTGAAACACTGTGCTGAGAGGATGTGTCATCTCCTTGACTCTTTAAGTCCTTTTCTTTGTATGCCTCACAGTTATCCACTAGATAAAGAGCTTCTTTGATCAACTCGTTTAGCGTCATCCTCCTTATCATATGCAGATCCTTCTGAAGGCCCGCATGTCTCATTCCCTGGATAAAGATCAGCATCAATCGTGCTTGCGTAGGTAATTCCGCTCTCGGACAGAGCTTAACATATCTCTTGAGCCGTAATGATGCTTTGCGATTCATCCTCTTTCTATTTGAATCTATGGATTTGTGAGACCGTGTTGTGAGCAATGCCTTTTGGCGAGAATTCTTCAATAAACTCCTCAAACAACTCATCTAGGGTCTCAAAATCCCATTTTTCCACCGAGTCGAACCATGTAGCTGCATCATCTTCTAGAGTCAATCCAAATCCTGCAAACTGTGTCGCAAAATCTGAAACTTCCTCTGCTCTAATCACTCTTTTAAAAGCCGTTACGTGATCTCTCGGATCTTTATCTCTAGAGTATTTTCTGTTTACCCATTTTTGGACTTGGGATGGTCTAACTTGTTTATTGTCTACAAGTATAACCAGAGACTCTCCCCATCCTTCTCTCGTTATCGCTCTTGAAGGGAATCCTGGTGGCTCTCTTCTTGGAACTCCTATAGGAATTCTCATGTTTGGTGGAGGCATTTGTGGTCCTTCATTGACCAAATATCCACCTCTTTCTAGTACAGTCTGTGGATTTGTGCTTTCTACAACTCTGTATTCTCGTCCATACTTGTCGACAACTATAGATCTCCATTGACAGTCGACTCCGTATGTGTAGACATATAAGAGCTTGTAATCCGCTATCTCTTCTAGGTATGGATCTGAGCACCTACAAAGATTGACCTCATTGTCGTCAATGTATCTATATAGTCCTTCACTCTCATGACCAATCATCCAAATTCTCTCAACAAGATGGGTCTTTATCAATTGCAAGTTTGGAAGATCCATTGTCGGAGGATATTCCTCTATCGTCGGGATCTCCAAGCTTGTGTAAGCTGCATTTGAATCTAGGGTAGACATGATTTCATGGCTTAAGAGCTTTTGCTTGGTTCAAGTAGACTTAGTCCACTGTGTTCAAGTTCTTTGGTTAGGGAAAAGTCGAACTATGTCCAAAACCGCAACCGTTTCGTCACAATTCTCGCAAATTGTCGCTTTCAGACACCCCTAACTTGCGGATGTATTTTGAGGCCTCAAACGACGTCTTTTTCAAAGTTGAACTAAATGGTTGTCGTGGGCATGCATTTAGTTCAAGTTTTGCTCTAAGATCTGTAGAGCCGTTCTCAAGCTACGTTTTGATATAAAAACTTTTCCGATCCGATACTGTTTGTGAAAGTTATGGCCAAAATAGTGAAATGGAGTTTAGACCGATCAAAATGAGTCCAAATTCAATTTTAAAAGAAGATTTGGGATCTCTGTGACATTGTGAACACTCCTGTATGGTCAAAAGTACAGTTGGACCCTAAACTGGCTTAGAGACATCCTACGCGTAGTATGTCTATATGCTCAAAATTTAACAAAATTTGGTCTAGAGACTCCCCTTAAGTCCAGCAATACAATAGTATGCTCAGAATTTCATTTGGATTTAAAAATGGCCTTGAGACATCCTACTTTTTGCTCAGAATGACTTGAAATTTTCACCCCAGCTTCTCCTTGATGTGCTGATCACAGTGGTGTGCTCATAAGTTGGTTTGGAGTCCTAAATCAAGGTGAAGACATCCTACGCGTAGAATGTCTTTTTGCTCTTTTTCAGCTCAAACTTGTATTGTAGCTCCCCCTTGATGTACTTAACTCACAGCTATTTTTACTTTTTGATTCCGACACCTATAGGTTGGTCAAATGATCCAGAATCTGTTCCAAAAGCTTGATCCCCGGCAACGGCGCCAATGTTGGACGGGGAAGCGACTCACACACCCATGAAGTGCATGCAAACACTACCTATATCAACATAATGTCAATCGAGGACACAGATGACACGACAGGCACACGGAGGAAATCTCTTAAGCTTGTCAGGCTGAGACCATCCTACACATACAACACTCTGGAAGACCAACTAAACCACAATCAAGAACCTCACTGCTCTCAACTACACCACCTAGCCATATACGCACATACGGAAGGTAACTCGCCTAATCATGTCAGATTCATACGAAACTTAAGGAACACCATCCCCTCACTAGGATACACTTGTCCCTAAGCTTCTACACTCAAAACCCTCACTCTAAACCCATCTGTGAAAAACGCGTAGGATGACAGAGCAGAATTTTGAAAGTGCCCAAAACTGAAATTTATGAGTAACTATGTGTAGCTTATGTCGCCACGATTCTATAGACTACTAGCACGCAGAAAACAGACATCGTTTGATACACTTACGACCACAAATAGCTCGTAGATGCGTCGGCGTGTGCGCTTCGTCTCGCATGGAATGCTTGGCGTTGTCGCGTAGCTCTCCTCGAGCCTACAGCAATGGTGCAGTCGAATCTCCAATGTGTTGAGCGAGCCGGGCGTAGCGGGAGGATAAAGCTCACACTCACTCTCTTTCTCTCTCACACACAGTAGACGGCAGCGCTAAAGTTTGATTATGATTAAAAGTCCCCTTACAAAATGACCTAGGTACCTTATATACTAAGGCTACCTTAGGTTTAACCAAAAATGGGGTTGAATGGGTCAAATGGCTTTGTATTTACAATCTGGAAGTGCCATTGCACCCCGGCTTGCGGAACTAGAATAACTAGTCATTACAAATTACGTTTATAGCCATAATCCGCAGCATTTCATAACTCGCAAAAGATAAGACTTTGGTACGAAACTTGAGTTATGTTGTGTTGTTGACCCAGCGGTCAACAGCATATCCTGCAATCAGTTTCCCAAATGATGGGATTTTGAATAGAATGCTTGTCAAGACCTTATGTGCTTTCGTGAAGTACTTGAATTTGAAACACATATCAACCAAAGCAGTGCAACCAACAACCCCTGACTAGAAATTTCATCATGAATAATCTGCCCACGTGAAGGTCTTGCATAAGGCCATATGCCTTAAGGTGAACAACCCATAGCTTCATTTGTCCCAGCCATGTTGGACGTATTTTGCATTCGAGAGGGAGGATGCCTATCAGGACCTATTGTGCATTTGTTAGGGCACTAGCATTTGGCATGCATATTGACCAAAGCACCACAACATAGGACATCTTTCTTCAATAGCCCTTGATTAAAAATATCATCATGAAATCTCTCGCCCATGTGAAGGATGCTTGCAAGAAAAAGTGATTGCGTGTAGAGAGAGGCCTTGCCATTGGAGTTGGTGAAAAAAGCCGAGAGCTTCCTTCCCATACTCTACTGCAATCAATGTGTTCCAAGTGATGACATTCTAGAGAGACAAGAACTTTTCATCCTTTTGCGGCGGCACCACATTTGAAGTACATAACGACCAAAGCATTGCAACAACACATGCTCTTCCTGTCTATGCTTTCCTTGTGTATAGCGAATATTGCTTCTTCCCTACCATGGATTTGCCGCCGCTTTGTGGACACAAAACCTGTGACACTTTTCACTAGAGCAAAGAGGCCTACAGTAGAGTAATTTCTTGCCACAACCATTTGTGCATTCGACAATCAATGCATGCCAGAAGACAACATCTCGAACAAGATGCCCATCAATAACTTGTCACACTTTCATAAGGGTAACACAATTCGAATAAGCACTCAACAATGTGCACTCTAAATATGTATAAACAATGAGCCATGATCACAAGACAGCACTGGAGAGAAGATCATGTCAAGGGGGGGGGGGGGGGGGGGGGGGGAAACATATTTAAAGGAAAAAACAGATCATGTGCTGATAGCTGCCTAGACAAAATTGCCATTCTCCAAAGTAGTAGGCAGTAGTTTTTGCTTCATGTGCATCGATTAAGACAATAAGACCAAATTCCTCACATAACATTAAAGAAAGGATCCCATCAGCTTAGGAGAGAATTAGCTAAAGCTGAACTTCGTTGTCATGACAAAATGATCCGGATAATGATCAAACCCTTGAACTTAGCGATAGGCGACAAAAATGTGTTCCTTGTGTATGCTGTATGTACAGAGAGGTGACATCTTTTGTCAAAAATATACATACAAATGGGATGGGTATATATAGCTAATTCTTCCAAGATTCCTCAATCTGTCCAACAGTGGTATGTAAGATAAACCCCACCTTGAATCATAAATCTCAGTCCTACATAACCTCATCCAAGTAAATAGTCATAGCACATCCGGCATGCACAGCTAATCTTAGAAGGCAAAGAAGGGAGCTAGGGGACACCTGTATAATTCACAACAACCCATACCTAAGTTCGATATACTTGTTCTTGATCCAGCGAAAACTTCTGCTCAAAGATGATTTCACCTTCCCCTCTGCTGTGTACATCTTGTAAGAGGCGATCCGCCGCCGTCGCTTTGCTTCCGGGTTTGCTACGCTCCATGACGAGGTATTCTTCAGGCGGGGAGGCGGTGGTGCCGCACCATGCGGGTACCCGATAATGTCCATGCGGGGCTCTGAGTAGGGTATAATCTGGCCATGTGAGTACGAGAACCCCAAGTGAGAATTTGATGTTTGGAGGGTCTTCCCTGTGTTCGAAGAGAAATCTGGTCTGTACCGTGCTTCCATGGCGAGCAGCACGCAGATAGAGAAAATACGCAGACGACAAGGAATGCTCTTTCTCTGCTACCCGGTGAGAGTGGCAAAGAGCAGAAGAAGTGAAAATAGGCTAGGCTACCGATGAGATGGAGCTTGGCAGCTTAATATTAGCTTGGAAATGGAGAGCGTGGAATGAGTCGTCATCCACGCGGCTCTTTGAAGTCCGAGTAGAAGTTGAACATTTCGTTTCACGTTAGGCCGCGTCTCTCCCGTTGAAAATATGTGACGTATTTGCTCCCGACCTCATCCCGTTTAGTGTAATCCAACGTCCCCCTAACTTTTAAATTTGAAGGTGAGAACACCTACTGTGGCTTTGTTAAACAAGCTTTGAGGGGGAAAATTTACAAGGTCCAAAATTAATCCTATGAACATATCTGCTGGCCTCTTGAAAATACTCTCCGCTACATCACAAGAGATCAGGTCCACATACACCCTCAACACTACAAAATAACATCATGAGCATTCGTTGTCAACTAGTAGGAGGTACCAGCTGGGGGGAAAATAGAAAAACCACCTATTAGGTGAAAGGGGTGAAGGGAAGGGTGAAAGATTGAGTCGCTCTTTCTTGCTATTATCAGACGGACTCTCTCTCTCTCTCTCAGGTCGAGGCAACGAGGAGGCCCTTCTCTCTTTTTCTCGCTCACGCGGGACAGCAGGCCTTCTCTCTCTCTCTTTGTCGCTCACGCGGGACAGCAGGGGTCTCTCTTTCTCTGCATCGCGATACAGCAGTGTGCAATGCTCTCTCTCTCTCAGCACCTCTTCGAGGTGAAGATGATGCGCATAGCAAGAGCGATCACCTCTCTGTGTCCGGGCCAAATGCAGCAGGAATGCACGCGCAGGGTGAGGAGGTTCAAGTAGCGATGGCGAACACTAGGAGAGATTAGAAGAAAGAATAAGAATGCTTTTTTTTTTTAACGTGAAGCCAGTAGGGAGCAGTACGCACAAAAATTGTGGAAAAAATTGTGGTTGTTACGAACACCGACAAATGCATGCACATACCACACGCACACACATGCAATGCACCTTGCTAACACAACAGGAGGTGAAACTCTCTTTGGCAATGTTAAAGAGTGTCTCAGCTTCGAATTCTACCGCTTGGAAATTCAAAAATGCCAGTTGGGAGCAAGAGTGGATGGTAAAATACTGCATATACTTTGAGGAAAGGTGAGACTCTTGATGGTGGTGCTGCCTATAACAACAAAAGAAAGGAAGATGAGAACTTTAAACTCGTCTTCCATGCACCTACAATCAATAGCATCTACATCCGTAGACATTTCAGTGTAGACATTGAATAAATCTTTGAGGTCTCTTCAAATTGTTATCATGACCGTAAAGCTTAGGGAAAATTACCAAAATACCCCTCTAATTTGAGGAAATTCCCAAAATACCCCTCAAATTTAAAAAATTCCCAAAATACTATTGTATCTGTTTTGGTTGGATTGTTCAAGATTTTCTAATCTTCTTTCGTTTTTGACAATTGAGATCCGTTTTTGAGTGCTCAACATGTAATTTGTCACCAATTACCATTGCAAAAAAGGCAATTATGTCTAAAAATAATGAAGCAATTCATCTCCAAAGCCTACGTAACCAACTCAAATTGTAGTTTTAACATCTTGTACGATAGACAATCATTCTTCTTGTGAAGACCTACAAAAAAATTTATTTTTTGAGAAATTTACTCTCACAACCAGGGGTATTTTGAGAATTTTGGAAAATTTGAAGGGCATTTTGAGAATTTATGACAAAATATCGGAGGTATTTTGGGAATTTTCTCAAATTAGAGGGGTTTTTTGGTAATTTTCCCTAAAACTTATTCTCTCCCACAAACGTCGAACACATTCATATATAATTCACTTTAGCTTGCAAGTGCACGTGGAGAACATAAAAAAGGAGTAGATATGTTTGTCTCAACACAAAAGTAACATGCTAGAAGTAAGAGTGAGAAAGAAAATACAAATTTGTTGTTTCAACACTTCTTACCCAAACACATACATTTATTTAAATCCCATAACTCAGACTCTTAAGACAAAAGCACACACGTTGAAAGGTGTTTGAGTGTGTATATAACAATGTGTGTGAGATAAAAGAACAAATTTGGTGTTTCTGCACTTCGTATCCAAACACATACATTTAATCAAGCCACAGTAGGAATCATGGAAGCATAAGTGAGGAAAAGAACGTTAAGTATAAGGTCAAAATATGGTTTTGTGATGATCCAATAGAATCCTCCATGAGCCTATATGAAGAGAATATATGTTAATAATCCATTGAAGCTGAAGACGAATTAGTTGAAGCCTCTTGCTTCTCCATATCCACATTCTCATGAATGATTGGTCTTGTGAGGACTTTGAGAGCAGAGAATTGAAAATATGGAGACAATAGTGTGTCTCATGTCCTTGTTTGACTTTTGGATATACCAATCAACTCTTGGGAAGGTGGCTAGGGTGGATGCAGTCTGAGCATTGCCATGGCGAGGAGGTTCGGGCAGAAGATGAACGAGAGAGTGAGAGAGAGCAGAGATTCGACACAGAAGCCACGAAAAAAACCAACGCTACATTTTTTTGATTGAAAGAAACCTTACATATAAAGTAAAAAATGCCATGCACACTTAACTTTAACTGATCCTCCTTGCATGCATCATAAAGGGAGTTTCCCATAGGCTGACATCGAAATTCGTGAGCGCTTGGAAACCCAACAATCCCCCCCTCAAGCCTGAACTAGACAGACCACTCTCATGATACCTCGAGTTTTTGGTATACTCGGCAACCGTGAGTTTGAGGTTCTCTCACAACCAAGGATTTCTGGTATATCCATAACCTGGTGCTAGATCAATAACCCCCCCTTGAACAGATAGGGTGTAGGTCAAAAAATTAGCTACCAATAGATGGAGTTTTTGGTTCACTGTCAAACCTTGGGTTTCAGGTGTACCCAGTAACCTCACGAGAAGCGGTAACAACAGGCTGAGAACTGACAATATGGAGGTCTTACCATTTATGGATGGCAGTGTCTATATCCCGTACAAATTTTGATATGATGAAAGCTGACAAGCGTGACAATAACTGACAACAGATAATGTAAAAGAGGCTTTGACTGAAAAAGAGAATTTTGTTGACAAAAGACAAACCGTAAGTCTATCACACTTAACAAGAAAAATAGAATAAAATTTTGGATTGTGTATATGTCGAGTGTTCTGAGCAAACCGTTGAATGAGCTTTCCTTTCTTGCTGCATGAGCTTTGAATTCGAAGTCGTGTACCGCATTTTTGAAGCGAACATTCATGCATGACAGCTCATGCTACATATAAAACAACATAGCTCCAAATCTCCGCTTTTTCATCCATGTGCCTCGAGCACAACTCATATGTAAATCGAGAAATTTTCGAAACAACCTTCAACACATTGCGAACTGAAATAGTTCGAAGAGATCTCTGCCAACTGACATTCCAAGCTTGCCTTGAAGAATTGTCAGTATTTACATTAACACTTGCAAAATTTATTGCTATAGATATTTAAAACGATAAAATATCAAAATAGAGTCACCCTTCAAATTTGAGAGCTCTCTACGGATTTGTGTAGAAAGTAAAGGGGGGTTTCTTTAAAGCATTCAAAAGGAAAATTAGAGCCACGCTTCAAATTTCCTTCAAGAGAAAAACTAGAGTCACCCTTCATCAAGCATTGTTATGCTTCCAGGGCTCCTCTCTCTCTCTCTCTCTCTCTCTCATGTTAGTGTTTCACGTGAGGATCTAAAATATTTTCAATAGGTACTTTCCTCTCCTCTTTGCAAAGCATGTTCTTGGGATGGGGAGAGTAACCTTGGATGTACCAAGCATCCAACTTTTTTACGTCTATCATCTCCTTCTATTTTGGAGCTATTCAGAATCAGGGTTCACAAAAAACCAAGGTTTATTATGTTTTTAACCAGCTCAAATTGTAAAATCCCAGATAGTTTCCAACTCAAGGGGGTCACTACAATAAAAACAATACATATCACGTGGGTTTAACGTTGTGGATTATTTTATTATTTCACAATTTTACATACAAAAGGGTATTGAAAAACTATTCTTGGAAAAAACTTTACAAATTGAATTAAAAAATGCTCCTTTTTATTGGTGAGAAATTCACAGCTAAGGGTTTTATAAATAGTGTTTGAACACATGTGATATAGGTTTTACAAGTGACCTCTCCCTGAGGATTCCAAGCTTATCTTGAAAAAAACCAACAAAATTTTGCAAGTTTTAGTATAAATACCATCAATTCTTCAAAAGAGTTTTTAATGTGTCCCTTATTTACTTTGAATTACTTCAATTGCGAGAAAAGATTTGGTGCCCTCTTTGAGACCCCCTCCATCCCACCTCCCCCCCCCCCCCCCCAACTGTTTGAGGACAGATCAAACGGGCGTCCACCTAGCCGGACACGTAGCCGGACACCACATTTGTACTCTATTAAATGTCCGAGCTAGTGTAGTGATACTCTGTGTAAATCCTGATTCTAGAGTAATGGATCAATTCCCTGAGTTGTAATGCTTTCATGACATTTGTAAAAGTCCATGTGAGTTGGCCACTGGCCATTTAGAAAGCCTTAGGTATAAAAGTCAATAATTGTAATGCGAAAAAGGGAGGCTTATCTTTAGAAGAAGTGGGAGCTCAAAAAATGTACGCGCAAGCTACGAGCTGCTCCAAACTTGTAATCGACGCAACTAATGATTTGGTAATCTGTTTTCAATTCCGAAACTTGCATTGTGTTCCTCTTTCTTTGCTCTTTAATTCAAGTGTAAGCATTGTCAACTTTGTTGTGGTTCACGACTATGCGTCTATGAGCTATAATTGCAGATTTGAGTGCTTAAATCGTTGTTTTTAGTCGTTTTGACCATAGGAGAGTGTTCTTAGACCATAGGACGACAGTTCTAGATAGTTCTGCTGCCGTTTTTAGGACCTTTTTCATGATGGATCGTGATTTTGGTACCTTGTCCGATTGCGACCAGACATTGTGATCTTAGGTGTCCTAGACCTCCTCCTAAAGTTTCGTTGCATTTCGAGTCCGTTTGAGTGTTGAAATGGTGCGATGATCTAGAGCTGTGAGAAAGGACATAGGTAGATTTCCCTGATCATTGAGTGTTGGTTTGCTTATAGAGTTGTTGTGTTTGCTTGTTAAGGTTCACTTCGTGAGATTGACGATCTCATAGAGTCTCCGTGCCCCATCCGAGTCACTTTCCCTGAGTATTCACATTATGTTAGTGCCAGAAATCTATGCTACAGACGTCCGTTGCGGTAACCCACTAACATTGGCGTCGTTGTCGGGGATATGATCCGTAGATGGTGAGTGACCTAGTGCGTATTTAGAGCGTTCTTTTTCTAGGATTTTCCTTCCATTCCATTTACACCTTAGCAGTGAAGCAGCTTGACATGGGGTTTAGTGCTTGATAGAGTCTAGAAGTCGAGGACTTGCTAGATCTATTCTTGAGAAGTAAAGAGGGTTGTGAGTGAGATAGCCAAAAGCATTTCATTCTTCGATTTTCTCTATGCTTTCAGGGTGCTGTACCGTTTTTCGTTACGACTTTATTTTGTACCGTTTTGTTTGTTTTTGTTTCATGTTTCATTTCAATACTTAGGAGTAGGGTAAGTAGAAACTACCACCATCAAATTTGGGCTAAAAGATTGAGGGTAAAAAGGGTGAAATCCATATTTTGGCCAAAATGACCATAACTCCGCAATTCTGAAAATTTGATGGTAGAGACCTCAAAAGTGATCCAAATTCAAAAAATTGTGGATCAAGGGTATCAACATACTCTCTAGAATCAATCTGGAAAGTTTGGCAAGAATCTGTGGAGGAGCATGGATCGTGATCCATGTACCCCAAAAAAACCATTTTTGGTGAAAAGTGGCTAGTTATAGTGAGCATCAGTGGGAAACTGCTCTGATCAAGTTTGCTTGAAAGAAAAATTCAAAAATCACATGAGAATTGACTTTTAGGGCAAAAACAGCCAAAACAAGGATTCAAACACAAAATTGGGCAAATCATGAGATTTTGGGATCCAAATTCAGAAGGGGTGAGATTTGCAAAAACTCACTTTTTGACAAGGAAAAAGTTATCCAAATTCAAAAATATTTGGAGAATAGTGTCACCATAACATGGACTACAAGCTGACCAAGTTTCATGTCAAAATGTGGTCAAACATGGATTGCGATCCATGTACCTCATGAAAATTTTTTGAAATTCTTTTGCCTGAGATTTGAGCAGTAGATGGCTGGTACCATTTGGAACAACTTTTCCAAAAGAACCATATGCAAAAAAGTTGTAAAAAGTGGTCAAAAGAGCCAAAACTAGAACATTCTCTAAACTGTCACAACAGACTGTAGAAGTCAATTTTAGTTGGGCAAAACTGGTCCAAATCCAGAAATTTTTGTGGAGCAAGCTACAAACATCATAAGCTATCAGCACACTAAAAATTCAGATCCAAAAGTGGTGGAACATGGATCGCGATCCATATACCCCTGAGAAATTTTTGGACAAAAACTTTTCCAACCTGTAGCAGAGACCATTGTGAACAAAAGTCTCCAAAGAAATTTAGTAAAAAAAGTTCAAAAAGTGGGTGAAAAGAGCCAAAAAACTGTTCAAGGTGAAAACCCTAAAACAAACCTAGGATTTGACTTTTGTCTGGCCTAAACAAGTCCAAATCATACAAAAACCACATAGCTAGCATCAGAAGACCAAGGGGACCTCAAAAGTGATCGCGATCCATGTTCCTTTGTCACAGCCTGATACCATATTTGCACCATAGCGAGAGCCCATCACAAGGAGTCTAGTGGTCTTTTCAAAAGTGAATTTGGATGCCAAAAAGCAAGTCAAAAGGCCTGAATTACCAAGTACTCTGAGCAAGTGCAAGAACTGACCTAATTTTCAATCTAGAGGTCTATTTTCAAAAATCTTGATAACATAGGACCTCCTAATCATGTTGATTCTGATGGTACCAAAAAAAGTCAATTTGGGCTCCAAACATGGATCGCAATCCATGTACCCATAGTGACAGCTTGACCTGAAACTTTCCAGATCAGTAGTGCTTACACAAAAAACATATCCCCATGTCCAGTTTTGGAAAAAATTAAGCAAATTTGGGTCAAAAGGGAGCAAAATAGGTGACAAACTGAAAACCGCAGTGCAAACCTAGTATTGGCTATTTGACCTATCAAACCAAGTCCAAATCCAAAAAGATTTGAGATTTAGCTTGTGGACATAGTCAGGAACAAACCCCAAAGAGGACAAGTCCAGATGTGGTTGAACATGCATCGCGATCCATGTACCTCCACCTCAGAATTTGATGAAAATTGATATATAGCATGCACATGACCTTGTCTACACACAATTAAAATTTGGGAAAATTTGGAGGGAAAAATTTTTGACAAGGAATATGGATCGCGATCCATGTACCTCTTAGCATAGTGGGGGTATCTGACTTGGTGATCTTGTAGATATACTTGAGTACATTCCAAATCTCAAGTTTGAGCTAAAAATACCTTCGGGAGGCCAAGATACAAGCCAAAGTTCCTGTTTTTTGGTCCTGAGACTGTTTTGAGTGTTGTTTCAAGTGTAGTTTACCAAAATTGCTCTAACTTTTGATAGACAACTCCAAATTGAGTCAGGTATTGCTAGGAAGAAAGCTTGCGGGCAATAGCACACACCTAAAAGGTTTTGGTTTTAGAGCTGAATTTTACTAGGTTTCCTAAATCCAAACTTTTAGGGTACCCCAAGACTAGTTTCCAGAGACTAAAAAGTCAAAAATTCCTAACTTCTGAGAGACCTCATCAAGGGCAAAAGGGGATAGGTTGCACTAAGCCAAAGTGGGATTGTAAGAGACTATCTTGAGACTTTTGAGTGATCCTTAATCATGAAAAATCATCCACCACCAGGGTTCTCTACTCCACTCGAAGACATGAAAAATGCAAGAAACGCTGCAATGCCTTCAACAGGGGGATTGGGAGAATACCTAGAGGATGAGAATACCTAGAGGAGAGGCATCCTCTGATTAACAAACCAAACGTGAGATTCATAAAAGCCAATGAATCCATGAGAGTGCTTACAAATTATTCTCATGATGGCTTATACAGTTTCACAAACGGGGATCCATATACCTTCTACAGGTGTGTAGAGCCCTATGCTAGAGAGTTGACCACCCATAAGAACCTCTATGCATTCACATATACAGATGCCCACGGAGTGCAAGTTTTGATGGTAGATAAGTATGGACGTGAGTACAAACTTGTTGATCCCATTGACCTCGAGAGATATACATACAAGGGTACTCTAATCTCTACTTACTTCCAACCAAATATGATGCCAGCATACACATCAGAGAGGATTCCACCAGGATTCTCTCCAAGACAAGAGGAGAGAGTGAGAGACATTTTTCCAAGAGACCACAAATTGGTTAGATTGGTGACTGAACCACAACGATTAAGACCATATCAAGTGTTTCAATGTGTCAAGAGAAAATACGATGGGTCGAAGGACCCATATGCTCATGTCTCACTCTTCAAACAAGTTTTGAGAGCTGAACAAATTGCGGATTTGCATACTCAGTATGAGGGATTTGGGTTAACATTGGAAGGAACAGCCTTGACTTGGTTCCAACCTCTAAACAAAGACGATTTCCCAAACATAGCACAATTCTTACACGAATTTGTAGAGGAGTTCTCAAAAAGGGGAATCAAACACAACACGGTGTCCCAAATCTATGCTTTCAAACAAAAAGCGAACGAAAGAGTGAAGGAAGCTTTGCTTCACTTCAAACAATACATAGAGAGATGTCCTACATGAGAGTTTCCGCAAGATGAGAGATTATCAGTTCTCTTGATAGAGGGCTTGAGGAATGAAACTCTCAAAAAGGACCTACATTTGAAAGCATACACAATGTTAAACCAAGTCACTAGAGAAGCTCTATTTCTAGTTGACAATTGCAAGGTCTACAGAGAGGTGGCTGAAGATACAGACAACATGACTAGTAGTTCCTCTTCTCCAAAGAGCGAACCCACCACAAAGCAGAATGTTCAATCTCCTTAGGAACCAATCATTGATCAAGTGGTTGAGGGGGTGATTAGAAGAATAAACGAAGGCTACAAACAGAACCTTAATGTACGACAGCCTCAATTGAGGAGATGTAATACTTGTGGAGGGGATCATCTCACTCCATGGTGTAGAACTCAACCGAAGCCGCAAAAAAATGCTAGGGCAACAAGAACCTCTTCTGAATGATGGTAGAATAGTAGTCAACTACACTCAGCCAGCATATGTGCCACAACCCATGAGAAACGTGTACTCCATGGATGCGAATACATTCATGTTCATAGCCAATCAGCAATATGATTCGAAGAACATTCTCACAAGGCAAGAACAACCATTGGCTGGATCACGAGCTATGAAAAAAGAAGGTCCATGCTATGAATGTGGAGGTGATCATTGGGCACAAAGTTGTCCAAACAAGGGTCCACAGATAGAATTATTTGTGTTTTGTGAACGTTGTGGGATAGACCATCTACGCCAACACTGTGCTAAAAATCCAGACTACAAAGGGAAAGCAATAATGAATGTTGTAGGCGTGATGCCTTCTTCAAGCGGATCCGAGGTAGAACCCGCCATTCCTTTAAATGTGATGACTTGAGCTCAAGCTCAAAAGGCTGTCAAAAACAAACCAGCTGAAGAAGCCACATTGCCTGCCCAAACAAAAAATGAGAACATATCGGTGAGAACAGGAAGATAATTGTGGAAAGCCAAAAGGGATAAAATGAAATTGAAGAGGCTGAAGGAGAAAGCGGCTTTGGAAATTGAACCAAATCAAACAAGAGAGCAGCTTCGACAAGAGCAAGAAAGGAAAAACAACGCAAAGCGACCTAAAGAGTCAAAGACTAACTCGGGAGGTTCAGTCTTGGTCGACAAAGTCTTTGAACCTTTGGATGCGATCTTGAAATCTTATGATACTAGGTTAAAGAACAACCAAACCTAAGAGGATAGATGGCTGACGTATCCTCATCCGGGGTATGAAAAAGAGAGGTTGCAAATGTCAAGGAGCTCATCCGAAAGGCCCAAGCTCTTATGGAACCAGTTCCAGATGCTCCCAAAACGGAGGTGCTAATCCGTGAAAAAGTTCAGGAAATGGAAAGTCATGGTATTGTAAACAAAGAGGAAGAGCCGATAGTTGAGGAACCTTTAGATACAAGGAAGTAGCCAATACCACAGATGGGGTGGGCTCACAAGCAGTGATGCCTATTCCGGAGTTAGAAGAACCGTGGCCACAATCCTTATGGGAATCGATTAGAAACCAAAAAGATGGTAGTGCTACCTTATAGTCAGCATCTATCCCTGAGATAAACATGGATCATGAATTCTTCCCAAGGGATATACGATCTCTTTACGGGGATGTCGGGTCTGTCGCATCTGAAGAGAGCAAACCACGTTCTCTACAGACATTGCCATCTTTCATAGGAGAACTTGAAACAAAATTGGAGGTTAAAATGGTTCCTTCTCAGTGGAAAGCCACACCAAAAATGATGGATACCAAGAGCTTGCATGAATTGATGTCTTCTCCTATACAATGTACACTTTATCTCTTAGAACTACTAAAAATTAGACCGCATCTATGGGGCCAAATGGGCAAACACCTAGAAAAGATGGGGTTGAAAATCCCTTCACATGATCAACTTGCGGACAAAAACATAGATGACACCTCGCCTAAGAAGCCACAGACAAAGCCAGTACCGGTAAATAAGGTGTGTGACTACTGTGAAGAAGACGAAGGAAACACCACCTTACCACTTGAGTACAAAGGAGTAAAGACGGTTTCTATATTAGATAGTGGGACAGAAATTGCCATTGCGACCAAAGAGATATGGAAAAAATGGGGAAAGCCTGCTCTTAGTAAACTCGAATGAAACTGCAAATAAAAGTTAAAAGATGACTTATCTGACGTCCTCACATTATGATCTGCATCAGTTTTTGTGAATCCTTAAATGAGTTAGAGAAATGTAACAAAAACAGATGAGAAAAATCATTTGATTAAGGTCAATCAAGGCAGAGACTTGTATTGCCAAAATAAAATAAAATTGTGCAAAAACTAAGAAAGGTGAGGGTGTTGATCAATGATATGTAATTAGCAACTAGTAAAATATAACAAGGAGCAAGAAAATCTTCACTGTTTTATAAGTGCAACAAATTTTAAGCCCTACAAATGAGTTTATGACAGTTGACAACCTCGGTAGATGGAAGGAGGCACAAAATAATCATGTAGTATGAGTCATAGCAGTAACTATATGAGTTTGCAAAGGTGGTTATCACAAACCGCTCTTAGAGTAGGAGCGTGTGTAGATATGGTCGTACAATATTTTGTAATTAACCCAATCAAAAGTGTTAATCAACTTCAAATACAATGCTGACGAGATAGCTAAAAATGGGTGAAGTACTTGGGAAAATCGTGCTGCATACTCATTGGGGGGGGAAAAAAACATGGAAATTGTGCCATAAGAAGTCACAAATTATAAGTAAAATGACTACGTAAAAAGATCAATAAGAGCCTAATACTAGCTATCGAAGAGAGTGATTGAATTATTTGCTTTTATCAATACACATTAATATTGCCTAATTTCAAAGTCTAAGGACAATTGGGCATCTTAGATGCTAATTCAACTTTACAATGACGAGCGCGAGCGAATAAAATGGTTTAATACATTGTAGTATCGTGCCATGTGGGTGAGGCCAATCCTCTAGAGGATTTTGTAGCTTCATGTAGACCTTGAGATCGGGAAATCTTGAGAGTCATGAGAAGATGAGGAATTGCAAAGCCATGTGATAGGTTGCTCGATCGTAGAGGCCCTTCTAGATTGCGACAGTTTGATAATTGAAATATGTATGGGATCATTGGTACCAATGAGATCCAGTCGTATCCATGAGTTGAACTGATGATGCCCGATGGTGCCGTGGAACTTGCTGCCATGAGGAGAGATATGAGAGCAGGCTGATACACTCCTTGTGGATCTAATCCAAAGTCTGGGCACTAAAATAAAATGAGGTGTCAAAGAGTGGTGCACACTTTGTGTGCTACCAGAGCTTGAGGAGGGTTACATGGCAGAAGATGGGTGGGAACCACGAGTGGTTCAAATTATTAAAGGGGGAAATGGAAAATTTGTTTTTTTTTTTTTTTTTAAATATAAGTTGCCTGCAATGGTGGCGAGGGTATCGCACACGTGGAGCCGTCGTCGCGAAAAAGGAAACCAATGCCAAAGGAAGGGGGAGCAGAAGAGTGGATCTGCAAGAGAGCAAGGGAGCTTCGATCAGAAGGGGCCGTTGGCGGCCAGCAGCTCAGCAGGAGGTCATCAAAGGGCTGGGGGGTCCGCCAGTAATCAGCAAAAGGGTGGCTTGAGAGAATCATGGATATGTGCGTGCGTGTATCTCGATTTGAGTGTTCCAACAAGACCTGTGTGCCTTTGCTTTCAAGGCCAGGTTGGCGGTATACAAGGTGTGCTAGCCAGGGGGATGCTACGATGCTGACATCCTGATGGCCTTTGAGGAGAGGAGGACTGAAAGCGGCATGCAGGGCCCAATTTGTTGTGAGCATCAACCCGGTGTATTCTTTTGGTACCTTGGCCACCCAAGTGTTTCTTAATTAGGTTGATGACACTGCATGGATATCCTCTGAGAAGCCTCTTATAATGACAGGCGTAAATGCTGGAGGTTGAAAATTCTGTTGAGGTGTGTACTAAGAGCGCAAGCAACTGTGTGTGGTTGGCAGCCACCCCATGCAACCAAAAAGGGTGTGCGTGTAGTTGTTAGGCGAGGAAAGGGAGAGAGAGGCGAGCGCGGACTGCGGCTTGCTAAGTGACCACATCCGCAAATGCCGCATGGCGGCTAGTGGAGGAGAGAGTGAGAACGAGAGGGAAGTTGGCCAGTAATTAGGACGTTCTGGGCGCTCAAATAGATTGAGGGGGGTGAGCCATTTTCTTTGGCGCGGCTAAGGATAGAGGTGACGGGTAAAGAGTGAGAGATTGAGGGTTGGTGATTAAAAAGCTACGGTCGAAGTGTTGCATGGAAGGGAATGCATCTCCGGTTTGCATGGGCACACGAGTGGTGCAGGCCAAATGACAGCTTCCATCCCATGCTTATGCTTAGGCTGTAGTGCGTTCACCCTCCGGCAAGCCAATGGCACGGACGTGAGGTAAGGGAAGAGGGTAGCAGAGGCGGATGCGAAGTCAGGGAGTTTGCAAGATGTGCCACCCACAGAGGCTGACAACTCCTTGACTCGCTACTCATTCATATACAAAGGATGCCGCCACGGACCTCCCCTTCTGTGAGCCTCCGGAATGCAGAGACCTTCCACTCCCTTTCTGTTGCTCATGAAGGCAAGAAGGGGCTTATAGTCTATCAGGCTGCGTCATTTCACACAAAAAATGATGCGCGCCTTGTACAAGACATGGTCTCCCAGCTACGAGCCAACATCATCACTATTGCCCTTTGACACAACCATTTTTGGATTTTGTGTTAATGTGATCCCTCGTTATCCTTTGAAGACCTTAATTCGCTGCTAATCTTAATCAATCGCTTAATATGAGTGTTTATGGTTCGACAATATCATAGAACATTGAATTTTCCTTTTTCCTTTCCATATCTAATCCTATAATATGATAATGTGCTTCCCTTTCTTCGATTGACATCTCCATATCTTGGCAATTATATGCAAACCTATTACAACTTGACGATTTTTACACTTCAAACACCTACTGTTTTCAACCCACATGTAAGCACTCAAGGTAAAATACATGTTGCTACTATTATGTTAACTAGTTTTTATCGATATATTTATTTGATGTGCTTATTAAATAAAATATTGTTACTTCTGCTATCTAATCGAATCTCTAATATTAATCACAAATTAATGAAAGATTAACGTTAAAGTCTTCAAAGATTTTGCTAGAATCAAAGAGAGATCAAACAACAAAATTTAATGGAGTAGAAAAAATTAAAGAAAAACTTATCTGTAGTGCAAAATTCGCAAGAATCTATGTTCCTCGAAGCAAATCATAGAACTTGCTCGGATATCCAGTTGTGGATTCCTTTGATTTGTTTGTTACCCAGAGCGTGGCCTTGTGCTCTGATACCACTGCTACAACCTGAGGCGTGGAGAGCCCTGCAAAATACTGAAAAAAATATATTGCAAGCCATAAAACGGACAAATCTCCATACCTGGAGAATCCACGAGCACATAATCAACGCTATACGCGAACAGAGAGAGATAAAGAGTGGGAGAGAGTGATCGAACGCGTGTAGGCGCACCTCCTAGAGCGTGTAAAGAATGAGGATTCAAGAGAGCTACACAAGACAAGCACAAAGCACACAAAGATGGAAAGCTTCTTCTTCTTCTTCACAGAAAAGAGAGTACAAAATGACTAAGTGCTAAAGCTGAAAAGTAGCACATATGTACATGCGGTCACTAAGTGTGAACTCGCTAGAAGCGTACTAGGCTGGCACTATAAGTGTAGTCCAGCTGTAGAATCACTGGCAGAGATCCTCCGTGTCGGTCACCTAACGCGCCAGTGAGTAAATGCCGTAAGCGGCCAAGACCCGTAGTGGATGCCAGCTCAAGGTGTAGAGCTCGACATCTCAACACTCCCCCTCGAGCTCTGCATGTCGCAGAGTCCAAGCATAGTCCGGAAACGTCGAATCTTCTCAGCTCCGAGGGCCTTGGTAAAGATATCCGCTATCTGCTCCTCTGTGCTGACGTAGACCAAGTCGATGTCGCCCGCCAACACTCGCTCTCGAACGTAGTGGTAATGGACCTCTATGTGTTTGGTCCTGGCATGGAACACTGGGTTCCTAGCCAACTGCATGCTGCTGAGGTTGTCACAATGGATGAAAATCTGCTGGTCCACCTGCACTCCCAAGTCCTCAAGTAATGTGCGTAGCCAAGCTACCTCGCACGCCGCAACTGCTGCACCTCTGTACTCGGCCTCTGTGCTTGATAAAGCAACCGTAGGCTGCTTTTTGCTGCTCCAAGTAACAGCAGCACTCCCAAAAGAGAACATGAAGCCACTCGTAGATCTCCTATCAACAATGCTACCTGCCCAATCTGCATCTGTATACCCATACAATGTTAATGGTGCATCTGCTGCATAGAACAATGCGTAGTCAAGAGTACCTTGCACATACCTAAGTGTGCGTCGTACTCCATCCAAATGTGGCTTCCTCGGAAGTTGCATGAACTGACTCTCCAAGCCTACTGTGTAGCTCAAGTCTGGCCTCGTGATAGTCAAGTAGATTAGACTACCCACAATCTTCCTGTACATGTTGACATCCTCAACAACATCACCCTTCTCTGCACTCAGCTTTGCATTCACATCCAGGGGAATAGAAATTGGCTTACAATCAGCCATACCATACTTTGACAACATGTCCAAAGCATACTGTCTCTGTGATAGCCATACACCCTCTGGAGTCCTGATCACTTCAATGCCAAGGAAGTAGCGCAACTCGCCTAAATCTTTCATTTCAAACTCCTGTTTGAGAAGACCCTTCACATGGTCAATCTCCATAGCATTGTCACCAACAATAATAAGGTCATCTACATATATGGTAATGACCACAATCCCCACATCACTCTCACGTACATAGAGTGAATGATCAGCATGAGCTCTCCTAAAACCAATACTGACAAGATACTTGGCAATCCTGTCATACCATGCTCTAGAGCCCTGCTTCAAACCATACAAAGCTTTGAGAAGTCTGCATACATAATCTGGGTAACCTGGATCGACATAACCAGGTGGCTGATCCATATACACTTCCTCTTGCAACTCACCATTCAAGAAGGCATTCTTTACATCCATTTGATGCATAATCCATCCTCTAGATGCAGCCACTGCTATGACAGCTCTCACTGTCGTCATCTTTGCCACTGGAGCAAAGGTCTCCTCATAGTCTATGCCATACGTCTGTGCATAACCCTTTGCGACCAGCCTTGCCTTGTGACGCTCAATGTTACCATCAGCCTTATGCTTGGTTTTATACACCCATTTACAGCCAATAGCTTTCTTGCCACTTGGCAATGGCACCAACTCCCATGTGTCATTTGCTTCCAATGCAGCCATCTCTTCATTCATTGCATCATCCCAATGCACATTTCCAACTGCATCCTCAAAACATGTGGGCTCCACATCCTGCATCACCTTAGCCATGTAGGCTTGGTGATGCGCTAGATACCCATCATAAGTCAATTTCTGAACTGGATTTCTGACTCTATTAGATCTGCGCGGTCCTGGGTCACTCCTTTGCCCTCTAGCATCTTCTTGTACTTTCCTTACACCAGGTGTCCTGACAGCCGGAATTCCAAATTCCTCATCAAGACTTTTTTCAGAACCATCTGAATCCATGTCTACATGTGAAAAACCTGATGATGCATCAACCATAAAGGGAGGTTCATCAACCTTTTCCTTTCCTTTTCGTGATACATTCCCTGTACCTATTGGTGGAGTAACCTGCGTACGTAGTCTACCATTCCATGATTTCTCAACAGAGCCACGAGAAGAGGACTCTTGTGGTCCACTCAAAACCTGTGACTGTGGCCTCACATTTTGTACAACCACATCATCTTTGACATAGCCCCAATAGTGCCATGTGCATTACTGTACCAGCTGCTCATCTCATCAAAGACTACATCTCTGCTCACTCGTAATTCTCGTGTAGTAGGATTGTAGCACCTGTACCCCTTTTGTTCAAGGGAATATCCCACAAGAATACATTTCTCTGCTTTAGGATCCAATTTTCTACGCAACTCATCTGGTACATGCACGTAAGCTATGCAGCCAAACACTTTCAAGTGTTCCAAATCAGGCTTTATACCTGTAAACTTTTCCTCAGGTGTTACATCATGCACCGCAGCTGTAGGTGTCCTGTTCATAATGTACACAGCTGTATTTACAGCTTCAGCCCAGAAATGATGAGGCATGTTCTTCTCATTCATCAATGCACGTGCAACCTCTGCAATGTGCCTGTTTTTCCTTTCTGCGACCCTATTCTGCTGTGGAGTATATCTGCATGTAAACTGCCTGTGTATACCATGCATTCGCAGAAAATCTGAAAAATCATTGGAGAAGTACTCTCCCCCTCCATCTGACCTCAATGTCTTGATTTGCATATCTGTCTCCTTCTCAATCATGACTTTGAAGTCTTGAAAGTGACCAAACACTTCACTTTTGTTACGCATGAAGTAGACCCATACTTTCCTTGTATGGTCATCAATGAAAGAGACATAATACCTGCAACCATGTATACTTGCAGTATCGGTTGGACCCCAAACATCTGTGTGCACCACCTCAAGTGGCTTTTTACATACATTGCGCTCATGTGGAAATGAGCCCTTTGACTGTTTTCCAAACTGGCATGCTGCACACACTTTATGCATACCATCCACCTTGAATTTGGGCAAACCTTTTACAATCTGTTTTGATTGCATGCTGCGCAATCTCTGCTCATTGACATGGCCAATGCGTTTGTGCCAAATGTCAACATCAGCCACAACACCTGTGCCCTGTGCAAATAATGCAGCTTTTACCTCAGGCATGTCTACATTCAGCGTAAACATTCTGCCCACACATTTTCCCTCTGTGATCAGCTCACAACCATTCTGGAAATCTTCTACATAACAGCCATTTGGATTGAAGCGAACCTGCAAACCCTGCTCAACCATTTGTCCAACAGAAACAAGATTCTTTGTAATGTTTGGGACATGAAGTACATCTGCTAAGTACTTTGATTTCCCACTCTTCGTATTTAGAGGTATGTCCCCAACATGAGCAATGGGGTGAGCTGTGTCATCTCCTGTCTGCACATAGCCTGACACATCTGGTTTGCGCATATCTCTAAACCACTCTCCACGAGATGTCATGTGATTAGAGGCACCTGAATCCACATACCAAACATCATCTTGGGTGGAATTCTCTGCAGTCATTGTATTCATTACATGTTGCATAACAAACATGCGCTCGTTTTTGCTGTCATCTGCATCTCTGCTAGTAGATGCATAGTTGCCCTGTTCTCTCTTTCTACTTGCTTTTCCCTTTGGACAGTCACGTGACATGTGACCTCTTTCACCACAAGTCCAACATTCTCTACTATCTGGAGTATGTTGCTGCCTGCTTGATCCTGCACCACGACCTCTTTGACTCCCCCTGCCTTGAGACTGGTTTCCCCTGCCACTTGTATTGTTTTGATTTGATTGACCTTCCAAAAATTGGCCCCTGCAACCCCTTGGGCCTCGACCACGACCTCTACCTCTACCTCTGTTGGAGTTAGAATAGAAGGCCTGTTCAGAATTATTTCTGCCATGAGAAGAAGATGTGTCAAGGTTCTTCTCCTCAAGAATAAGCATAGAAATCAAATCTTGGAACACGGGGATGTCGTCTCTTGTATTCATGGAAGACCTAAAATGTACATACTCATCTCCTAGACCATCCAAGCATGCACGGACAATGTCATCGTCTTCCACTGAGACTTTAATAGATCCAAGAGCCTCAATGATACTCTTGATCTTCAAATCATAATCATTGATGGAGAGGTTGTTCCTCTTAACCTGATTTAGCTCCGACTTTAGTTGAAGCTTCCTGGCCTTGGTGTTCACCTCGAACACTCTGCCTAAGTTTTTCCATGCAATGGCGGGGGTTTCAGCATCCTGTAGATAGCCCATCATGCCATCTGTGATGCTCATAGAAAGCCAATACATCACTTTGCTCTGGCCTTGTTGCCAGTCCCTCAAAGCTTTCCTTTGTTCTGCTGTAGCATTTGCCTCGGGAATCTCTGGTTCCTTTTCATTGTCTCCTTCTACATAGTCCCAATAACCTTTTCCTTTTAGGAAATTTGTTATTCTGAACTTCCATGCAGGGTAGTTATTTTTCTCAAGCTTCTCAGTAACAATCTGACTGAAACCGTCAGATATCTTGAAGCACTAAGACAAAATAGCTGCAATCTGCAAAAACCTGCAAATCTGCTGAACCTGCTGTCGTGGTTCCTGTAATGCTTTCTACACTCAACGAGTGTCCACAATCAAGCGTACATACAACCACTGTACTTGTACAGTAAATCTCTGTATACTGCACTTTGGAGACCTGTTCAGAAACTTGTGCGAAAAACGAGTGTCCACAATCAAGCGTACATACAACCACTGTACTTGTACAGTAAATCTCTGTATACTGCACTTTGGAGACCTGTTTAGAAACTTGTGCGAAAAACCCCTAAAATTTTTTTCGCTGCGCGAGGCGCCTTCAGCATCTGGTCGTGGATTGCGAACGAAGGGATTGTGATGCTCTTGCTCTCTTAGCCTCTCTTGCCTGCACCAGGCTCTGATACCATGTAAAGAATGAGGATTCAAGAGAGCTACACAAGACAAGCACAAAGCACACAAAGATGGAAAGCTTCTTCTTCTTCTTCACAGAAAAGAGAGTACAAAATGACTAAGTGCTAAAGCTGAAAAGTAGCACATATGTACATGTGGTCACTAAGTGTGAACTCGCTAGAAGCGTACTAGGCTGGCACTATAAGTGTAGTCCAGCTATAGAATCACTGGCAGAGATCCTCCGTGTCGGTCACCTAACGCGCCAGTGAGTAAATGCCGTAAGCGGCCAAGACCCGTAGTGGATGCCAGCTCAAGGTGTAGAGCTCGACATCTCAACAGAGCGGAGTGCTACGCCGGCACAGCGAGAGAGAAGAGAGGAGAGGTGAGAAGAAGAACACACACTAGGTGCAATCTCCCCCCGTGCAAGAGTGACCATTTTCCTCTTGCACGTATTTAATTTATAGATTCTTGAATGGTCAAAGTGAGTACAAACTGGCTGGCCGGTCATAAATGGCCAAAGCTCATAAAGAGCACTTGAATAATCAAATATACATAAACATAATATCCTTTTGCAGTAGCCTAGCTTGGTAAGGTCTTTTCCACCTGTCAGCTGCAATAAATACTAAAATGTCAATTCTATAACAGATAGGGTGGGTAGCATCAAATGAGTCAATCACTACTCACGGCTACTTCCAAGGAAACACTAATGTTTGGGCCAAAAAGCCTAAAGTAACAGCCTGGACCTACCCACCTCAACCAACAATTTCTACAAGGAACAAGACGTCCTATCAACGAAATACAAAATACTCAGGCAAGCGAAAAAACACCAACAAAAGGCAAACAAAAAGACCTTGCGGGCAACACGAAAAGTTTGGGTACCGAAATCAAACTTCAACGAAGATACCCAACACAAACAGGTGAATCAACAGATAATTCCGATTAAGCTACTCAAAGCACAAGGATTTTATGAAGGTAACACACAAATATGGTTACCAAAAATTGTAGCTCAACCTGGAACAACAAAGATCAATCAAGAAGTACAAGGCTCCACTCAAAGGCACACAATCAACAGGAAGAGCCAACAACCAGTCACCACTCATAGTGCTAAGAACTCTAGATGGATACCTCGTCTTCAATTACAAAAGCAAGGCTTCTACAACCATCAAATTTGGATATTGAAGCCTACTATCCATCAAGTCATTGAGCAAAAGGAGTGAATACAAAAGACGGTCACACAAGGACCAAAGACAAGATGGGTTCCAAAATTGCTTGTGGAAACTCAATCTCAGAGAACACACACCTCTCAACAATCGCTTCTCATGGAAATTAACGCAAAGGCTACATCAAGCCCTATCACAGCTGAAGGACTTGTTTTACAAAGAAGTATCAACATACAACAAGCAAGTCAAGAGGAGTCAACATATGCCAACCTACTCGACAAAATGGTGGCATTCAAAGACCAACACAATGGAAGAGGTCTAAATTTCAAGAACTTATGGAATTGGGTTTCTGACCTTGAACAGGTAGGTCCAAGTCAACATTAAAAATACATGGCATAAAAGTCAGAGTCAGGCAGCTAAGCCACTAAATGAGCAAGGCATTAGTCTCAAACCTTCATGTAATATTCTCTGTGGTCTAAGCGTCTTAGTTATTCTAGGTACTACTCAGGCTGGAAGAGTTGAGCATAATTACGTTGTGTCGCTCATGCTGGTATAGGTGAGCATAAGAGTCGAAGTCGTTGTAGTATAGTGGTAAGTGAAGGAGGACGTCCAAAAGACACTCACACACTCAACACAGTGAGGTATGAGTGGAGGAGCTTCTACATCAAAAACCGTTCTTGGAAACATGGAAGCTATTAAGACATCCTTTGATGTCACATGTACACTTTTGTTCCTTGAAGCACCCATCAACTCCATCTCTTACACTGTATGCTTTTTTTTGACAGATTTTCATATGCATATAAAGTGTCCCATAATTGGCACTTGCATTAGACACTCTTTCTTTGTTTCTTCCAAGCACTCATCTTGCATGACAGGTGCTTCAAGTCCAAATTCTCAACACCAATCAGAGCGTATACCAAAGGCACTTTTTTCCCACCAGGGTTTTTCCCTTTGGTCATCCAAGTTTTAATTTAGACCTCATCATCGACTTCTTGTATATATTCCTTCTACATCAACAATAAGGAAATGGCTACCCAAATCAATCGACAATGACTTGGAGCAGAAACTGCAGGTCTCCATATGCTTATCAAGAGCATCTTTATCTTCAAGGACGACAACAAAGCTCCATCAAAAAATGGCAAGTCAAAGAATGGCCTACAACGACAAGCAATGACAAACTCCACAAAAGAGTCATCAACAACAATCAAAAGTAGCTCACACAGTGAAACACCGGCTACCTATTGTGGAAAACTCAAATTACAGTGAACATGGAAAGAAAACCTATCATAAAGTCAGCACCACAAAGAGGCTCACTTCTACAAACTCAAAAACATGAAAATCCCTCTTGATGGTGGCCAAGACTAGCAACAAAGAGGCGAATGCACAACAAGAAGAAACGTTTCCTCGAAAATCAAAGATCAAATCACATATCAACAACATGGCAGATATAAATCACTCAAGGAAGGGGGGAGCGTCATCCACGACAAAGCACTTCCCAAGCTGAAGTCCAACCTTGAAGACAAAGCTGAAGACAACCCTATGACAAGAATGCACAAGGGCGTGTCAAGGGACGACAAGAATTAGGAAGGGGGGAATGTTTGAGGACAGATCAAATAGACGTCCACTTGGTCGGACACGTAGCCGGACACCACATTTGTACTCTATTAATTGTCCGAGCTAGTGTAGTGATACTCTGTGTAAATCCTGATTCCAAAGTAATGGATCAATTCCCTGAGTTGTAATGCTGTCATGACATTTGTAAAAGTCCATCTGAGTTGGCCACTGGCCATTTAGAAAGCCCTAGGTATAAAAGTCAATAATTGTATTGTGAAAAAGGGTGGCTTATCTTTAGAAGAAGTGGGAGCTCAAAAAACGTACGCTCAAGCTACGAGCTGCTCCAAACTTGTAATCGACACAACTAATGATTTGGTAATCTGTTTTCAATTCCGAAACTTGCATTGTGTTCCTCTTTCTTTGCTCTTTAATTCAAGTGTAAGCATTATCAATTTTTTTGTGATTCATGACTATGTGTGTGTGAGCTATAATTGTAGATTTGAGTGCTTAAATTGCTATTTTTAGTCGTTTTGACCATAGGAGAGTGTTCTTAGACCATAGGCCGAGAGTTCTGGATAGTTCTAGTGCAGTTTTCAGGACCTTTTTCATGATGGATCATGATTTTGGTACCTTGTTGATTGCGACCAGACTTGCTAGGATTGTGACCTTAGGTGTCCTAGACCTCCTCCTAAAGTTTCGTTGCATTTCGAGTTCGTTCGAGTGCTGAAATGGCGCGATGACCTAGAGCTGTGAGAAAGGACATAGGCAGCTTTCCTTGATCATTGAGTGTTGGTTCCCCACACACACACACACACGCACACACGTCCTTTCATTTTGAGACAGTTCGAGTCTGGTGTTAGATAAAAAGTGGGCTTTAGTATATTTTTAATGGTCTAAAATTACAAAATCTCAGCTAGATTTCAAGTTTGCCTTAAAGTAAATCGCTAAAATTTTGTTGGTATACATACGAATAATTCCTTAAATTTTAAATTTTTATGGCCCTTGGTCTTTGAAAAGCAAAGTTGATCCACCCAAAATTGGCTTTCACAAGGATAAAAAAGTATGCCTTAACAGAAAAAGTAAAGTCAATCCCTTTCTTTAAACTTGTCAGGCTGAGAGCTGAAATGGTTCACAGATACCAAGGTTCATAGAAAAAAACATTTTGTAAAGTTTTTTTTGAAGTGAACCTAAGAATGACACGTGGATGCCTTCTCCTTGCTCAAAAAATTTAAGGTGCTTCATATATAGTATAAATTAGGTTATCTTATCGATCAACCTTGTGATAGTGACTTTTGGATAAGCAGATAGAGGCCTTTCTTTGCGCCATATTTCTACAGAGCTGAGGTAGCCCCTTGCTAGTGATGATGGAGTGCTATTTAAAACATTAAATTGAAACAAAGATTAAAATAAGCGATTGCAAAATTGACAAATCTTAAATAATTAGATTTATACAATAACACTTACAAAATCTTCGTCGGATGTAGGACCATTGTGAAATGAAATATTCCAACATGGTCTCAGGACCAAGCATCCTAGTATGTTTTGAGGATCCTGAGTACTCTTTGCAATTAGGCACAAGCTCGGGTCAAGCGTTTGCCTTTACACTTAACATGCTTGCATGGTCTAACAACCAATAATACTAGTGATTTCTTCAAACCCATCATGCTAGCATGATTTTATGGCAAGGGTGATGATCTCTCAAAGGTACTTGGTCACCCTCGTCACTATATGGCATGGCTCTGGCCAGGGGGGATCTAGGACCCAAGTTTGGGGGTGCGCGGCGGCTTTGATCTTGGTCATCGGATCACGCAGTGAACTGGGGGTGAACTCAGGGTGAACTAGGGGTGAACTCGGGGCAAAAATGGCACCCGAGTTTACTCCTAGTTCACCCCCCTAGTTCACCCATAGTTCACCCGCCTCGCGAGGTGTGGGTCGAACTTGAACGTTTTGATTGCCACACGAATGCCCTAACACCACGTTAGCACGCGTCCCTATCTATGTTGGCATGACACATGGTCATACTCTAATTTAGGCGCCCCTAGTTCACCCTTAGTTCACCCCCAGTTTACCCACCTCAAGCTTACCCACCCCTAGTTCACCCCTAGTTCACCCCATGATCCGATGGTGGAGATCAAAGCCGTCTCACGCCCCCAAATTTGGACCCTAGATCCCCTCTTACCCAGAGCCGTGCCATATAGTGACGAAGCCTGTCACTCTTTGAACATGATCAAGCTTCTTGCTCCAAGAACTACAAGAAGGCCTTAGAAGTTAGGACTATCTAACTTGATAATGAGTCCAAGAACTATCTTTGGACTATTTTCACTCTATGAATTCAAGCACAATGAGAGCTTGGTAGATCCTATATTCACATGATTGTGGAAAGATAGGAATTATTTGTATTTGAGTACCTTAAGGGCATACCTAGGTCTATTACCATACCTTTAATTAGTTAAAGGTCAAGATTCCGTTCCACACTATTAGTAAAACCAAAAGATCCCTTTCCTTGCTGCCCCACACCTGTGCCTCTTCATTGCCTTGTTGCATGAGCTGCAGGTCTTCCATGTCTTGCCCACAAATGACCCATCCTCATGGTTCATTGTCGGGTCGAAGCTTTGCCTGCTCTGCTTCTCTCCTGCATTCCCCACTTCCTCTGCGACGCATTCTTCCTCCACATCTACCCCTATCTTCGCCTCATGGCTGTTAGCTCCAGTACTCAGTAGACTCTCCACTAGCCCAGAAAAAAAAAAAAAAAAAACACACACACACAGCTTGCTCACGAGCCCATGAGATTGTACGCAAGGTCGCAGTAGCTCATTGCCATACTTTGCAAAACGCCCGCAATACCACCACCCCCGACGAGCTCCACGCCTTGGGATGCTGCGATGGCTACTCTCCTCCTACCCTCAACATAGCCTTGTCCGGCCTGCAGACAAACGAAGCACATTCGTGACCTTGCGCTGCCACCAACACACATTCCTGTCTTTGGGCTGCTACCAACATGAGACTCTCTCTCTCTCTCTCTCTCTCCATGCGGCATCCTCTCCCAAACCAAGTTACTAGAATGCCCTTCAAATTTTCCAAAATTTCCAAAAAAATCCCCCCCCCCCCGGTTGTGTGATTAAATTTCTCCGAATTTGAGTTGGTTATGTAGGCTTTGGGGACGAACTGCTTCATTATTTTGCAAGGTAATTTGTGGCAAACTACATGCCAAGGACTCAAAAAAGGATCTGGATTGTCAAAAAGGAATAAAGATTAGAAAATCTTGAAGAATCTAACCAAAATACAAGGGTATTTTGGGAATTTTTGGAAATTTGAGAGGTATTTTTAGAATTTCCACAAATTAGAGGTGTATTACGGTGATTGTTCTTTTTTTTCTTCTCAAACTACCTAAGCTAGAGAGAGAGAGAGAGAGAGAGAGAGAGAGAGAGAGAGAAATTCCAATTCTTTTCCTTGAAATTGGGGTTTTACACTATTTTATTCTATTTTGGGACATTCTCCTTTTCCCCTTTCCCTCTATCGGCATTTTTGAAAGTGAAAACACCACGATATTAAGTTGAGACACATTTTTCCCGAACATTACTGCCCTCGAAAAACATTTGTTGTTTTGAAGACAGAGAAAATTTCTCTCTTTCCCTCTCTCTATCTCATCCACGTCCATGCCCATGCGAACCTCTACCCCTAACTTCTCTTAACTAATAGCAAAGAGTATGTGGTCACAATCTTTAAAAAGGTCGAATTAACGCGAATCTGCCAGATTCTACATGGCAGCTGGCGTTCTCTCAAGCTACATGGCAGCTCTCTTCGCATGTATCGCACACGTGTAGCGACGATGCTCTCTCTCTCTCTCTCTCTCTCTCTCTCTCTCGTAGTGCCTATGTTCGTTCTGCTCCCACTGGCACGCGCGTGGGTGATGCCCTATCTGAAGCAAACGCAAATGAAGGGGCCTGCAGAGTGCGTGGGCAGCAGTTGGGACGCAGTCGTCGACACCAGCCAGGCGGAGGGAGGGGAAGCGCAAGAGGTGTTTTGGGGAGGGGCTGGTCGCGAGCAGATTGGCCATTACTGCATTGGGGGGTGGCATATGTTTTATAAACTAAGGAACTTCCAACGGCGCAGCCTGTAATGTGTTTGGGTGGCTTAGACTAACGGTCGACTGTCTCATCATTATGAACTGTCAAAAGTTCGTATCCAGGTTTTTCAGTTTTGATGGGGTGTAACCGTAAAGTGAAAGTTTCCACCGAATGGCATCTGGGCAACTTCCAGCTAATAAATTGGATAACTTACCAGTAGTATGTATGTATGCTTGAGAGTAAAAGGCATCACTTTTGTTTCTCTCAAGCCAAAGGCATCTCCAGAGATTTTGCCATAAACAAATGAAAAATTGATTGTGCGGACATACTCACTTCAATTATTGAAGAAATCACAATTCTATTCATTCATGTTGGACAAAGTAAGAATTATCTTGTAGTGAAAATTCATATATTAGAATCTTTCAATAAAGGAAAACAATGGAGTGGATGGTTCATGACTGTTGTAACAAGTATCTTATTCTATTCGATCTATTGTTGTCATGCCAAAGGCAATGCCCGGTGGTCAAGGACCAGGCCCAAGGGGCCGCAGATGCAAGTGTGGGTAGGGAATAAGGCCCAAAGGGGCTATTTAATGGGAAGTTGGGAGGTTCATTCCAAGCAGTCCCACTAGCGGCATTATACTGGTATAAGAGCTTCAGTCTATTCTAGGCAAAGTGGGTTGTGGACCTCCACTTTTAGCATGCTCATGCAACCTAGGGGGTTGTGAGGCGGGCATGGCCGCTTAGGCAGAGAGGACGAACACGAAGAAAGGGGTAACCCGTGTGCAGGGGGCTTGGGAAGGAGGAGCTTGTGGGGGCCCGAGGTGCAGGAAAGCCATCGAGGGCGGCTCAACAAGATCGCAGGGGCCGTGGGAGTGTTTTTCAACTCAGGCTCGGAGCCCGACATGCAACACACTGCTCCACCTCGCCCTTTCTTCCTTGCACGCTACCTGTTCTTCCACCACGGCTTCTTTTGAAGATGCGGGTTCACATCAAAACGCCTAAACACCTAAGGCCAAGGGCCTTAGGGCCTAATTCCATCAAGGGCAAGTGCCCACAGTTTTTTGGAACTGCATGCTTGACGGAGTTGATTCGCGGGGTTTGGCAAGGTGCCGCAAGCAAGCTGTTGGCTACTCCTTGGGAACATCGTCGGCAAGCCGGTTTTTTTGCAGTTATCAAAATTTGGGTTCACCTTTTCAAAGTCTTCAAACATTGCTACTTGGCAAGGGTTCTATGAGAAGCTTGTCGGAACACGTCCCGATTGTAACGATCTGCTAGCAGAACAACCACAGATCCAAGGGATTCAGGTTCAAAATTTTCCCAATTCAAGCATGACTTGACGTTGAAGGAAATTTTATACCTTTTAATTACGGTTACAAACCTAATTAGCACGGCTAGTTATTGGTGACGTCGATACATCATACAACTACTACGCGGTTTCTCCTTATTTGCTTTCAACACACACAATCATCATGGATAGTGCGTTTGATTTTTTGGATACGGAATTTTCCGAGAATCATGTTTTTGACTTTGAACTTCCTTCAACCGCATCTACTCCTCCTCCTTAAAGTGTGCTTGAAATTTTGGAGGATACTAGCAATTTAATCGATGAAAAAGAGTATGTTACAAGATGTGACTTTCAAATGTTTAAAGAACGGTTTCACAAATTGGTGGTTCGCATCCAATTGCTTGCTACACAGGTGGATCACCTTACGGAGCTGGTCATCTCGTGCATCCCACAAGCTACCGTATCTACACTTGTGGCAGTAGTCGAACCAGTCTCCGCCAAGGTGGCAAAGAGGAGACTTTCCACAGTAGACTTTCAGAAAGCCAAATTGCAGAAGTTATGTTTCAATTGTATGGGACAACATCAACAGAAACATTGTCCCCAGGTACTGGATTCTTAGGTCTTTTGATGGAGTTTTGCGGCTAAGTAGTCAATCAATTTCTTGGATGCTCTTCAGAGGTTATCTTCCCTTTTAGATAACCCTTTGGTTAGTTGTATAGGATAAAATACCTTGCTTAGTATAGTGTATTCAATCAAGATATAATACATAATTCTTTCTTTCTTTAAGCAATCTCGACATGGTCATTTAACTGAAAGTGTTCGACAAGGTCGATTCGCTTTTGCCATGATATTTGTATGTTAACAACCGCATCCATTCGCTATGCACATAGAAGTACTTATCTGAAGCACGACTTCCATAATTGACAAATTTTGTATTGAGACTTCCCACGTTTGGCATATGCTATGAGCATACAAACTCAGGAGGGATTTGATACTATACTTGCATGATATTTCATTACCTGTTAGACGAGCGTAAATGATACCTGAGGGTGTATATGATACATGTGACGTGTAGCAGAAGTGGCTAGTAGCCATATTCTAATGAGTTTTTCTTTGGAAGGTAACGGGTCACATCCAAATGACCAGGCTAGACAGTTCTCAAATTTTCCATGTTTTTACTTTTACTTGGAAACTATTGTTGATGTGCAAAGCAAAGTGCTTTGACAGTTTTACACAAAGCAAGGCTTCCCACTTGTGCTAATATAATTCTCATTGACTTGGAATCACAGGCTTTGGCACATAAGTTTGGGAGAGTGGTAAAGTAGGGATATCTCCTCACATTTTATGTGTGACAACATTCAATTATAATGTATCCCTACCCGTACAGACTGTGCAAGGCACGTGTGGCTTTGGCTCTCACGTTTGAACCATCACTCTTGCCAAGGGCTTACCACTCTGCATGCAAGGCATGCTAGCTAGCTAGGTGGAATGAATTCCACCACATTTTGGTTTACGCTTTCGCTATAACACCACACTCTATCAAGGACAATATGCATTATGGATTGTTTCACATGATTTTCATTTATGTTTCTTCGATTGTTGTTAATGCACAACACCACTAAAAGGAACCTAAGACTTGGGCTTGATTCACAGGCAAAGTGCCCTGTTCAAGTCATCCTCGTACAGTTACGACCCCATACAAGGTAGATGGGTCAAGATTTGACTTGTGTTATTTGTTACCTCTCTCGATGAGAGAGTCATACAGACAAATTGTTGCATACTTATCGGATAAGCTACAAGCTAGGCATAAGATGCGTAAGAGCATGCAGATTGGGTACAAGAGCGTCATACAGGTAGATTGTTGCATACTTATAGGATAAGTTGCAAGCCAGGCATAAGATGCGTAAGAGAACGCAGATTGGGTACACACTCCAACACCTTAAAGAAAGTTCCTGAGCCCAGTATGCTCTTCTTCTCTCTCTTTCTTATTTCTCTCAAAGAATAATGAAAACTTTCTAAGAATCTTTTGATACATGTTTTTCTCATGAGTCAGCCTGAGCCAAGGTGTTCTAACTCTCAATTAGAAAGTGGCCAAGACGCTGTAGAGGGGGAAAGGGGAGCATGCCCAGCGCGTTAACACGGCTGCCTCCTATAGCCCAGGGCACACACTGCACCCCAATCCACTGAAAGACCAACTTCGAACGACGCACCGTCGACCAACCGACTCAAAACAGTGTCGCTTCAACGTGCGCGCACCTGCGCGGAGCACCACATGACAACGCACACACCCTTGCAGCGGTTCTGTGCTCTCCCACATACTCAAATCACCGCACTCTCTCTCTCTCTCTCTCTCTCTCTCTCTCTCTCTCTCTCTCTCTCTCTACACCACTTCGTCGGGGGGGCAACACTTGACACACACACCCGCATGCACACACACGAGAGCCGAAGAGCAGGGGGGAAAGGGGGACGATACGACACCAAAATCAAATGCAATGGGGGCTTCTCTTCTTCATTCACACCAGAAATAGGTACAACACCGTCGCCGCAACCGGCGCACACCAAAACAAACACCAAGGGCGAGCCCCGCTCGAGCCATACACAAAGGTTTTCATGAGACCTGCTCCTCGTGAGCTTTCCCCAGCTTCTAATGAGCGAGCCCTCGAAAGCCTTTTCCTCTGCAAGGTGCTTGCTCTTTTTGCGCCGCTTCACGGACCATGCCTCTCGGCTTCGACTACTGAGCCCGAGCGTATGAAGATCTTCCTCCCTTTTTCCTTCGCCAAGAAGCTCCTTCCTCTCGTGCGGCTCCGATCCGCCAAGCGCACCCCAGAAAACACCTTCTCCTCTTCATTCTTTCTTTCTCCCAGCTCCAAAGCCAAGGCCCAAGGAAAATCCCACAGCTTGAAAAAACCTCCTTTCCTTCTTCTTCAGCCCAAGAAAAAAACCAAGGAAAAACCAAAACCCTCGAAACCGCCGCCTTCTCTCTTCTTTTCCTCTTCGTTTCTCCTTTTGGCAAAGAAAAAAAAAGGCTTATTTTGTTGGAAGTAGCGCCTGGCGCCACTGCCCTTAAGCTTTCTTTTGGGAGTTTTTTTCTTTATTGCTTTTGAGCAAACTCCACCCTAGCTAAGGACAACCTTATTTGCCCTTTTTGAATTTATAGCCAAGGGGGTTTTAGGCCCAGTTTTCCCACACCGTCAGTGCTCATATGTGCACGAGTTTGTTGAATCCCCTTCTCTCCAAGCCACACCTCTCGAGAATTTTTTCCGTATTCCGAATATTCCCAATCCTCCCACTGCAAGTCGCCCAATTGGAAAAAAAATCAAGCTTGCCCCCTTCTTCTGCCGTGATTGTCTGTCCACTTGAAGTGGGCGCATCTCGATGCCCCTGACTCCGATCGGCCATCCGCCAATTTTGACTGACCCTCCACGTTGCATGCGATTTTCCAGGACCCGAGCGAGCTCAAAGATATCTTTTTCATCATGCCTATCGACGTGGCCCGGTGAGCACGTACGCGACCCCCGACAAATATTCCTCAGGCCATAACTTGCTCGTTTGAGCTCTGAATGGCAAACTGAAAAGATCGGCATGCTCCACAGCTTGAGCTTTACGCGCGTATCCAATGATACCAGTTTTTGCCACCTGTCTGTACCTGCCGTGCCCGTCGGGACCTGCGAAGCCTTCTAACTTCGGACTGACATATCTTTCACACCGAAGCCCCATTTGACGAGCCGTCTGGACGAGCTTCTAGAGCATCTTTAACACCACATTACGGGGCCCATTCCACGCATCTTGAACACTTTGACTTGCAGTCCCAATCAGCCCACTTCGAAGGCCCCCTGCCCTAAAAAAACACTTTAAGCATGCATTTCCGTTGCCACTGTCCTGCTGAGGTCTCCCACACTGGCTTTAGCCCTCTACCATGCACCTGTTAGCACCCTTTGCACTGCATAGCACACTTTATAGCGCGGACCAACTTTGGCTGCACCATCATTGCCCACCCCCCTGTTGAACATTCATGTTCGACCAAAAGTAGCTTTATTGAACTTGAAACTTGCAACACTCTGCAAACACCCAAGCACGCTGGAAAACACACCACCATATGTACAATATGTATAATATGTACAAAAGTGTATGTCTCTTACTCTTGAGTCCCTTCAAGTGGGTTGCCCAACCCCCCTGGTCATCATTTGATGTACATCGGGCATCACTCCCGTATCAAAGTACAGCTTGAGCCGTACACCATTTACCCTGTGCCTGAGAAGCTTACCATTGGCTCTCACCAGCTGATAGGTCCCATTTGGAAAGGCCTTTTGCACTTTGTACAGACCCGTCCATTTCTTTTTGAACTTCTTCTGGAAGGTGAAGTCCAAGTAGCTCTCATACTTCATTACTAGATCCCCTTCTTCTATCTTTTTTTCTAACAGACTCTCATTGACTTTGGCCATTCTCCTTTCTCGCTGCTTTACGTAGTAGTATGCTGCTGCCTCTCTATCCATCTGCAATGCCTCAAGGCCGACAATCCTATCTTGTAAGATAGCTTGTGGAGTGGCATTGATGCACCACATACCTTTTAAAGCACCCAGCTGTGCATGCACTGGCAGCACTGCCTCCTTACCATAAACCAACTCAAATGGAGTAAAGTTGGTGGCCACTTTGTAGGACGTCCTATAGGCCCATAGACACTTTTCTAGATTGATCTCCCATTCTGCCTGAAGTGGTGTTACACTTAAAGCCGGGAAAGTGGATCATGAAGTGGGTGATAGAGTTGCAGGAATTCGAGTTTGAGTTCAAAATTGACCACACAAGTAGGTCCCATTTGGCGGACATTTTGGTCAGCAAAGCAGTGGATTTGCCAATTTATCCAAGAGTAGTACGAGATGACGCCAAAGAGGAGCCTGACCTGATTGGAGCTTTTACCATGTGGTTTGATGGTGCATATAGGAGGGTGATAAAGAAAGCTGGTGGAGGTGTGGTGATACACGATCCACACGGCAAGGTAATCTTCTCAAAAGCCTATGATTTAGAGGATGTCCATACCAACAATGAAGCATAATATCTTGCCCTCCATCTAGGTTTGAAACAATGCGTCGAGTTTGGCATTTCCAGGTTGGTGGTCAAAGGCGATGCGTTATTGGTCATCAAGCAACTGCTAGGCCAATGGCAGGTAAAACGAAATTCCTTAAAGCATTGGTTCTTTGCCATCAAGAAGTTGCTGAAGTTCTTTAGAGAAATTCAGTTCAAGCATGTGAAGAGAGAGCACAACCAAGAGGCAGACCAACTAGCAAGCAGTAAGGTGCAGGTACATGTTGCAGGTATATATGTGGCCCCAGCCACATACACAGGTAGGGAGTCATCGAAGGAGGTGGAAAATTTCTTGGATACAGGGCAATGTCCTCAAGGTTTGTCTAAACTTCAAAGGAGGAGGATAGTTCAGAAAGCTCGCAAATTTACACTAGTAGGTGAAGACCTAATGACTTACGGCAGAGACGGGGTGCTGAGGAGAGTGCTCTATAAAGAAGAGATTAACTTGGTGCTGGAGCAGTGTCATGAGGAGAGAGGACACCAGGGAAAAGGTCAAGTACTGTTTCGAGTGTTGAGAGCGGGTTTTTGGCGGTCTTCAGTAGTGAAGGATGTGCACTATTGGTGCAAGACCTGCCATGAATGTCAGACTATAGGAGAGAGGCATTTGACAGCTGAGTCACAGGGAGCGATTATTGCTCAAAATGCTTTTGAAAAATGGGGTTTGGATGCCATCGGTCCACTCCCTAAGTCTACAAGTGGTAAGAAGTATGTCGTGGTTGCCATCGACTACCTCACAAGGTGGGTCGAGGCCAAAGCTGTGAAGGAAGTGAATGCACAGGTTGTGGCCCACTTTGTTTTCGATAACATTTGTTGCCATTTCGAAGTGCCGTGGTACTCATTTCTAATAGAGGGCAAGGATTCAGAAGCAAGCTTATGGAGGCACTAGTGGAAAAACTAAATATTTAGCATCGGTTTTCCTCGCCTTATCATCCCCAATGCAATGGTTTGGTGGAGAGTGCCAATGGACAAATCATAAAAATGCTCTTGAGTTCGATCCTCAGTGGGGGCACCAGAAGATGGAGAGGGGGAATGGGAAGCACGCCTAGTGCGCTAACACGGCTGCCTCCTATAGCCCAGGGCACACAGTGCACCCCAATCCACTGAAAGACCAACTTCGAACGACGCATCGTCGACCAACCGACTCAAAACAGTATCGCTTCAACGCGCGCGCGCACCTACGCGGAGCACCACACGACCTAGCAGTTGCGCTCGAGGTTGTGCTAGCTTGCACTTCTTAGGGTTTAATTGACCTCCTTCTTCGTCCAGCCTTTGAAAACATAGCCGGGGCTTTGACAAATGATCCACTATTGAGCTGTAACACCCAATATCATCCATGAAAACCCTAATAAACCTGCCCAAGTAGGGACCAAACACCCTATTCATCCAATCTTGAAAGGTGGCATAGGCATTCACTAAACCAAACGACATCCTGCGTAGGCAAAGCATCCCCATGGAGAGATAAATGTCATCTTCAGTTGGTCTTCAAGCGCAATCCCTATCTGAAAGTACCCTGAAAATCCATCCATAATAGAGTACCTCTCATGACCGGCCACCTGATTTAAGATTTCATCTTGGAACGGCAGCGGGTAGTGGTTTCTCTTGGTTGCCGCATTCAATGGCTTGTAATCGACACACACCCACCATTTTCCATTCTTCGTAGGGGTGATAACCACTGGAGAAACCCACTCCGACTCCTTCACGGGATATATGATACCTACATCTAACAACTGGTTAATCTCCTTCCAAAGAGCCTCCTTCTGAATATCCCCTAACCTCCTTAGCTTTTGTGCCTTTGGTTTGCATCCTTCTTTAAGAACTATCTCATGCTCTACACCCTTCGCTCCTCGTAAATTCTCGTACTTCGTCGCAAATAAATTCGGAAAAGAGGCACACAGCTCCACATAGCCTTCTCTCTCTTCCTTGGTCAAATATTTGCTTAGCTTAGCAGCTACCTCCTCCACACCTATGCCACCAACCTGTGGCTGCACCTCCCCTTTTGCATGGGAGCCTTCAACAGTAACCCGAAACAAGTCGGCATCTATCTTTAGCATATCATCCTCACTTTCCTCTTCTTCAGTATCTGTGTAGCCGTCATCATAGCCTGTCTCGGTCTCATACTCATAGCTTTTCGTATCATCTTTGTTTTTTTCTGCCACAAGGTGAAAACGGCTCTCTTTGGTCTTCAAATCAAGCACCACCTGTCTCCCTCTTTCCTTGTCAGGCAAGGTGAACACCCTACTCCCCCAATCCTGCTTAGCCCCTATTGCAAGTAGCCATGGACTACGTAAGATGATTGGATAAGCATTGTGACCCGCTTTTATCACAAAGAAATCGATTAGGCACTCAATGCCCATCACTTTCACTCGTACATCTTGAGCCACACCCAAACACCTGGCTTTGGTATGGTTAGCCATCCTCATGCGTACATTTGATTTAGCTACGGCTTTGACCCCTGTCTCCTTCATTGCAGCCTCCATCATGACGCAAACTTGTGCTCCACCATCTATATAGGCCTGAACCTGCATCCTCTTTTCAATGGCAGCATCCACTAGAGGAAGGAAATCCGTCGGGCTACCCACTCTCAATGCCATGTTTTGTATTGCATGCACATTCCCCTTGGCCTTTGGTAGCCTCGTGCTGACACTTGTAGACCACTGTCTTCGTAGCTTGGGATTTAAAGCCAACAACTGACCAAAGGTTATGTTAGCCTCCTGATTTTGAACATCGCTTACCAAGTCATATTCCGGGTAGCCGCGTCCTAGCTGAAAGTCTGCTTGCTTGATTTTGGGACGCCTCCTCTTCTTGCTAGTTTCCGGCTGCTCCTTGCCTTCATACACTTTCTCCTTACCTTTACGGGCCCTCGTCTCCCGCTCAATTTCTATCTCTCTTTCCCTCCTTGCTCTTTTGTTGGCCAAAACTTCAACATCTTGCTTATCCACTCCAATGATATTCACCCTAGGGACTTCACCACCATCCTGAGGAGCTGGCTGCACCTGATTCTCGACTACCTGCTCTCTCGGGCCATTGAGCTGTTCTTGGCCTCTACCTCTGCCAAACAGTGGATAAATACCGCCTCTTTCTCTTAGTGGATGAGGGCAATCTGGTGCATAGTGTCCTTCTTCACCGCAATTGTAACACCGGCCAGGCAGCGGCCTTGCCCTGCCCCTTGCTCCTCTCGGTTGACCTCTATCCATCACGCTTAGCCGCAATTCCTGTATTTTCTCAGACAAATCCTGCACAGTTCGCACCCAATTTTGTGGCACAACGGCTACACCTCGATTTGCAGGGTTCTCATCATGAACAACATCCCTCGGACCCTGAGGTTGGACCACTGCTTCATAGCCCGACACGCCTTGTTCAATCTTCTTTTTGATTTTTCTACTTTTTGCCTTTGCGATGGCCACTGCACCATTATAGTTTTCTGGGCTCTCAAAATCCACTTTATCCCTCACTTTAGGATGCAGGCATGCCATGAATTTATCGAGTTTAAAGTAGTCGCCATTGGTCAATTGCATGGCACCCGCTAACTCTGCCCAGCACACTTTAAAACGATCCAAAAACAAAATGAACTCTTCACGTACATCCTGCTTGAGCGCCTTCAGTTTGGCATCCATCTCCAATGGGGACGCCTCTTTGCGGAAATCATGTAGAAAACGCGCCCGCAGAGCCAGCCAAGCATGCCTCGCATCACCTTCTAAAGCTTCATACCATATCTTTGCCTTCCCGCGCATCACCAAAGGAAATGTCTGCATCTTGCTGTCCTCGTTCGGCATGCGTAGTGATAGCATATACAACTTAACATCTGCAACCCACTCATCAGGATTTTCTTCACCTGTAAAAATTGGCCCATATCTTCGAGACGCCATGTCGACCAACACCAAAAATTGCTTCTCTTCACTTAACTGGGAGCAATCAGTGTGCTCCTTAGTAAGGGCACCAGAAGATGGAGAGGGGGAATGGGGAGCACGCCCAGCGCGCTAACACGGCTGCCTCTTGTAGCCCAGGGCACACATTGCACCCCAATCCACTGAAAGACCAACTTCGAACGACGCACCATCGACCAACCGACTCAAAACGATATCGCTTCAATGCGCACGCACTTGCGCGGAGCACCACACGACAACGCACACACCCTTGCAACGGTTATGTGCTCTCCCACACACTCAAATCACCGCACTCTCTCTCTCTCTCTCTCTCTCTCTCTCTCTCTCTCTCTGTGACCACTTCGTCGGGGGGACAACACTTGACACACACACCCGCAAGCACACACACGAGAGCCGAAGAGCAGGGGGGAAAGGGGAGCGATACGACACCAAAATCAAATGCAATGGGGGCTTCTCTTCTTCATTCACACCAGAAATAGGTACAACACCGTCGCCGCAATCGGCGCACACCAAAAAAAACACCAAGGGCGAGCCCCGCTCGAGCCATACACAAAGGTTTTCATGAGACCTGCTCCTCGTGAGCTTTCCGCAGCTTCTAACGAGTGAGCCCTCGAAAGCATTTTCCTCTGCAAGGTGCTTGCTCTTTTCGTACCGCTTCACGGACCATGTCTCTCGGCTTTGATTGCCGAGCCCGAGCGTATGAAGATCTTACTCCCTTTTTCCTTCGCCAAGAAGCTCCTTCCTCTCGTGCGGCTCCGATTCGCCAGGCGCACCCCAGAAAACACCTTCTCCTCTTCCTTCTTTCTTTCTCCCAGCTCCAAAGCCAAGGCCCAAGGAAAATCCCACAGCTTGAAAAAACCTCCTTTCCTTCTTCTTCAGCCCAAGAAAAAAACCAAGGAAAAACCAAAACCCTCGAAACCGCTGCCTTCTCTCTTCTTTTCCTCTTCGTTTCTCCTTTTGGCAAAGAAACAAAAAGGGCTTATTTTGTTGGCGCCACTGCCCTTAAGCTTTATTTTGGGAGTCTTTTTCCTTCTTGCTTTTGAGCAAACTCCACCCTAGCTAAGGCCAACCTTATTTTCCCTTTTTGAATTTATAGCTAAGGGGGTTTTAGGCCTGGTTTCCCCACACCGTCGGTGCTCATATGTGCACGAGTTTGTTGAATCCCCTTCTCTCCAAGCCACACCTCTCGAGAATTTTTTTCGTATTCCGAACATTCCACATCCTCCCACCGCAAGTCGCCCAATTGGAAAAAAAATCAAGCTTGCCCCCTTCTTCTGCCGTGATTGTCTGTCCACTTGAAGTGGGCGCATCTCAATGCCCCTGACTCTGATCGGCCATCCGCCAATTTTGGCTGACCCCCCACGTTGCATGCGATTTTCCAGGACCCGAGCGAGCTCAAAGATATCTTTTTCATCGTGCCTATCGACGTGGCCCGGTGAGCACGTACCCGACCCCCAGCAAATATTCCTCAGGCCATAACTTGCCCATTTGAGCTTTGAATGGAGAACCGAAAAGATTGGCATGTTCCACAGCTTGAGCTTTACGCGCATATCCAATGATACCAGTTTTTGCCATCTGTCTGTACCTGCCCTGCCCGTCGGGACCTGCGAAGCCTTCTAACTTCGGACTGACATATCTTTCACACCGAAGCCCCGTTTGACGAGCCGTCTGAACGAGCTTCTAGAGCATCTTGAACACCACATTTTGTGTCCCATTCCACGCATCTCGAACACTTAGACTTGCAATCCCAATCAGCCCACTTTGAAGGCCCCTTGTCCTAAAAAAACACTTTAAGCATGCATTTCCGTTGCCACTGTCCTGCTAAGGTCTCCCACACCGGCTTTAGCCCTCTACCATGCACCTGTTAGCACCCTTTGCACTACATAGCACACTTTATAGTGCGGACCAACTTTGGCTGCACCAACGCCACCCAAATTAGTCTTCATCGGCTCGTCGATTGAACACTAATTTGTTATTGGCATAAGGTCTATGAGCCACAAAGGGTAAGAGCCATTGGCAGACCTAGGGTAAGACCCAAATGTTGGCATTTCCTGGGTGATTTTCCTCCATCTTGAACAGACCTACCCAGTGGAGTCCCCATGAATTTCAATGGCCAAGCAAGAGTCTTGCCATTACATATGTTTTGGGTGTTCTGGTAGCACTACATGTTTTTTAGTGCCAAAATCAAGTTGAGTTTCTGATACTCTTAAACTTGCATTAGCTGATGTATACCATGGAGTCTAGAGGCAACAAAAAATTGAGACAGCATGGTTGTTTATAGAGCTAGGCATCTCACTTGTGTGGATATCTTGCTCTCTCTATAGCACTGTGAGTGTCTATGGAAGCACAGTTTTGGGGTGATACCTAGCGGGTGATTACTAAATCACCCCATAGGCATCAAGGATCACAATTTGATCTATTCCAGTTATACTTTTAAGGAAAGACGTCTGGAATCTACCACGTGGTAGTGGACAAATTCAACTTTTCAAGTTGATTTCAATCATTTTGTACACGATTGACTATGTTGGTTACCGGTACCCGCTAGTTGAGCAATTTCTATAAAGGGTCTTACCAAGGGGTTTGACTACGTAGATTCTAACCAAAGTGTTTGGATTGCGAAGGAAACACCCAGGGTTTCCAGTGCAATGTTGCTTGTTTTTTTCACTAATTTTATTAGTGTTACTACACCTTCATAGGTGGAAGATGTGCTCCTGTGCATTTGAATACGTGTAAGTGAACATTCAGATCAATCCCTAGGTATGCATATGCTACACACGGATGCGTGGATGCCCTACAAAATACCCAAGATAACACAATATCTAGCATAAACTGACAAATATGCATACCTGGTGATTCCCATAGCACATAAACCACGACGTATGTGAACAAAGAGAGAATGAGAGCGATACAGAGCAAAAGAGCACGTGTAGGCGCACCTCCTAGAGTGGAGTGCTACGCCAGCATGACGAGAGAGAAGAGAGGAGAGGATAGAAGAATACACAGAGACTGGGTGCACCTCCCCCCATGCAAGAGTGACCATTTCCCTCTTGCACGTATTTTATTATAGATTTCTTAAATGGTCAAATTGAGTACAAACTGGCCAGCCGATCATAAATGGCCAAATCTCATAAAAGAGCACTTGAATAATAAAATGTACATAAAATGTAATATCCTTTTGCAATAGCCTAGCTCGGTCAAGACTTTTCCACCTGTCAGCTGCAATAAATACTAAAATATCAATTCCATAGTATTTTGGGCCATAGTGTCCAACATACATTTTTTGCATTATGCAGTTATAGACCCACTTGTAGGGTTTATTTGGCACATGTTGTCACATGGACTGCAACATGGTCTAGGAACTCAAGGATTTCGGTTTAGCCAGTGTGAAGCATGGATAATGAGAGTCTCTCATGCACGTTGCATGTGTGCTTACAGTTACCTCCATACCCAAGTACATCTCGTACTTGAAGGACGTTTTTTTAGACATCCTTACTTGAGACATATTCCACATGTGGAGAATATGAGTCTCTGGGACAACAGACACTGGTGCCACTACTTCAATTGCATGTGTGCTTACAGTTACCTCCATACCCAAGTACATCTCGTACTTGAAGGACGTTTTTTTAGACATCCTTACTTGAGACATATTCCACATGTGGAGAATATGAGTCTCTGGGACAATAGACACTGGTGCCATTATGTGTCGCGAAGATGTCCCTAGGTGCTGGTCAAATCTGTTTTCTAGATCATTTTCAGCACAACGTATCAGGAGCAATTTCAGTGGCCAAAAATTGTCGGATACTTAGAATGACTCGTTACAATAAAAATGCTGCTAACCAACATTACAGATGGTTGTTTATACATATAGCAAGGCTATGAGTTGTTAATGAAAAAGTTTCAGTGTTTGTTCCTAGAAGTGACTTCTGTTTCACCTTCTATTATGGTTCAAACATCTCAGTAAGGCTTGCAAATGATTGCCATAGAAAGTATTTAGTTTCTTCTTGCAACTATTTACACTCCTCTTCAAGGTGTGCTAGGAGCATCACATTTGCCATAAGTATTGCCATAAACGATTACGAATATACAGGTTCGGATCTATTTTTTGCTAAATGCATGCACACTAGGTGTTATGGGCCCTAGTGTTTAGCAAAAGCTAATTTGGAATGGCATGCGTATTAATCAAGTTGTTGCCTATGAAGCATTTTTTGACTCTATGTGCAGTATCTCTTACTTTTGGGTCTACCAATCACCAATAGAGTTCATGGCTCGGTTTGGGTGTTTGTGGATCTTTCAAGTTATCCGCGATGGTTATTCAAGACATTGTTGATTCCTTAGAAATGTTGTACGATATTGTGATCCCCATTTACCAGTCATCCGGGAAGACTGTCTGTAAACCGTGGGGGAAACACACCACAGTACTGTCAGTTATCAAAGGGGATAGAGCAGGCGTGTGCTGGAGTAGCTGGCGACTAAGCCCGGGAGGACGCAACCTGCTCTGATACCAATTGTTGGAATTAGGGTTGCAGAGAAACGCACACATCTTGGAGAAGAAGAAGGAAGCTAAAGGCACACAATAGAGAGTGTATTACTTAGTGTGCAATGGAAAGATAGATAGCCCTAGAGTGATGGGCGTATATACAATGCACGGGGGGAAAAAACTCTTAAAGAGGGAAAAAATGCCCCGACGATGCTAATGTGTTCACACACATCACTACCACATGTACATGGTAACAGACCATGCCGTCTCGAACCTCATATACATCATAGGATATACCAAGCCATTGCAGGCTCACCTGTCAAGCACTAATGATCCGCAATGCATCTGTAGAGGCTGATCTCTAAGCAGTGTCTGACACCCAAAAACTACTAATATCTCATTGAGATCAAATTTAGTCTCAATTAAGGAAAATAGAGTACATACTGTAGATTATATGATGCACGACTAGGTAATGACAAGCAAACATCTCCTCCACCTGCAATGTTAAACATCGAACCATCGATCAAGTGTAGACAACCAAATCTCCCACTAGAGGAGGTGTTAAACCAGTCACGATGTGGTGTGACATGGGAAACTACGTCCTCATCTAGCAACCAGCGTGGGGAAGTGTCACCTCTCAAAGACATGTAAGAAAGAGGAATGTTAAAGGCAAACATGGCATCACCGTTATTGGCATATGAAGCCATCACTCTAGCATGTGTCAAAACCTCATTTCCACCACATATAGATCTCCACTGCTGCCTCATACATATGAAATAACGGCACCTAATGTGTCCTATGTGACCACAATGCAAGCATTTCATATATCGGCAACTACAAGACCACCGTCTCTCATGAATCATTGCTATCGGCTCTAAAATGTTACACATGTCTTCTATATGGATGCCAAGAATCCTAACTATGTTGAGAAATAAAACTCAACCATAAAGCATGCCAAATTGGCAACAAAGTGGGAGATCACTCAACCACTACACAATCATAAAAACCATGACTAATTGCATTAAATTCGATGCTCACATATACATAAAACCAGCTCCACAATCTACTATATGTAGGCACAAAATCTGGGAAAAACAGATCAAGTGAGCGTAAAGTGCATAATCATATGTGCAAGTAGTGAGCAAACACGCTCAAAACACATCCCACAAGAAAACTGTTAACCCTCACGGCACACGGACACCTGATCACCTACGACGGACATGTATTATGTATTTGGTAGAGTCAGGTACCGGGCTTGTCGGACCAATAGGGAAAGGTAGAGTGATCGCCGATGAGAGGCGCACTTTAACTTGGACATTCAAGGGATTAGTTGGTTAAGCATGGGCGCCCAAGTGTGAATGGGGTGAGCTCCTATACAAGCCAACTAAACCTAATTTTTACTCATTCTCTCATTTGTGCAATTGAAGAGTGCTCTTGCTCCATCTCCATCTTCTTCTTCTTCACCTCCTTGTGTGTGTGTGAGAGAGAGAGAGAGAGAGGGAGAGTGTGTGTGCGATCGAGCATTACGAAGGCACGACGGCGGCGAAGCGGTTGAGCGCGGCACGACTGCAGCTTCTTCTTCATCGCGGCGAGGAATCCACCACGAAGGCGAGCGTAGAGCGGTGAGTGACACACCCTTTGTTTTCTTGAGCTTGCTAGTTTAGGCTTGTTGTGTGCTTGGAGCCGTTTGTGGCTCGCATACGGTGTATTGGCAAGTCCCTTGCTTCGACAGTGCAGCAAGGAGCGCACATTTTTGGCGCCGTTGCCGGGGATATGCCGTACACTAAGCTCGGTTAGCACTTTACGCTTCCTTGTGGTGCAATTTGTATCATAGGAAAGGCAGGGAAGGGGTGTGTGGAGATTTCTGTTTTTTGCGTTTTCTACATTTGCTGTCAAGTTTCAATTTCTGCTATTGTCTGCGTTTTTCAATTTCTGCAATTTCAAGTTCGGCGTTTTCAATTTCTGTCAAGTTCTGCAATTTCCGCGTTTTTTCTGCATTTTCTGCGTTTTTCCTGCATTTTCTGCATTTTCAGCAATTTCTGTGCTTTTTCTGCAATTTCTGTGTTTTTTCTGCAATTTCTGTATTTTCTGCGTTTTTTCTGCATTTTCTGCGTTTTTCAATTTCTGCGTTTTTCTGTAGAAAAAAAAAAGGAAAAAAAAAATTTTTGGAAAAAAAAAAAAAAAGTTAAAAATTTGGAAAAAAAAAAAACGCGAGCGGCGATATTTTTCGAAAATAAAAAACACGACTCTTAAAACGTACGGGTTGGTTTGTATAAAAGGTAGATCGGGATCGGTTTCCCAAGCCCAAGCCCAGGCCCAGGCCTCAGTCCTCAGTCTCACGATATATACTAGACTCACTCTTATATATATACCCTACTCCCTCAAGAGAGAATGAGAGCATGTGGGACAAGTCCTCCACTCTCCTCCTTTCTCTTCCCACTTGCACCCTTAGACTTTCTAGTTTGGGCCTAGTTCCCTACTCGAAATTGACAGTTTTAGGGATTCCGAGGGCATAGAGTGACCAAACGGAGGGCTGTAAAGCACGGCACGACCCTCTGACCGATACGCTCGTTTTGAGCTATCACACGGCCCATTCCACGACACGCTCAAAAAAATCTAGCAAAAAAACAAACAAAAGACACGCTAAAAACTAGTCACAAGGCCTCCTAGAGCAGCTTTTTGACACCTTAGGGTATCAAAAGCACATGCACTTACGCTCTGGGCGGGTGCTAGAACACGAGCATATTGAGGGTGCCTCTGTTCATACGGACACCCATTACCCATCCACGATAAGCTCTAGACCCTCAGCGAGGACACAAGGTAGCACCACCCAAGACCCTAAACTAGCCGCTAGTGATTCCTCCTCCGACTCAGAAATCATGGAAGCATACCCTACCCAAAACACTGTGAGAGAAGGCCATGCACCTCCCGAAGCTCCACAGCCTAGTACTAGTATGTTTAGCCGTTTCATGGAAACATTAGGTAGAGCTACTCGCTCGGAACCTGATGCAAATGGAGTACACGAAGAGGATGGGTTGGACTCTGACACACCTCTACGATACCCCATTGAGTTAAATAGTGCCTATGGAAAAGTGCTATATAACGCCTTATTGGACACGGGTGCTAAATACAATCTGCTATCCTATGGGGTGTGGTGTCAGTTAGGGAAGCCACCTCTATCTGAGAGTATTATCCAAGTCAAGGGTGTCAACAAGAAAAAAACTGCGGTTTTTGGAATCTGGCACACTTCTGTCAGTTATGACAATGGGGTGGTAGCTCAAGACTTTTTGGTCATGCCTACTGGAACTATGGAGGGTAATATAAACCTAGGCCGCACGTGGATGATAGCCACCAAATGCACTATTGATTGGGGGACTGGGGGTGTTACAACGCAAAAACCAACTCTTAGCCCTACCACTCAATCCATAGTCCCTCAGATATTGCCCAAGGAAATAAAACCCAAGACATTGCATGTCCAGGAGGTTGAACCATACGTCCCCATAGCCCAACTCTCTAGAGCTTCAACTAATGTAGTTGAAAGAAAGCTTGAGACACACAAGAACCATCCTAATATAACAGAGAAAACATACAATTGGGTCCCTAAAACCTCTGTAGTGAGCATGGTTGATGCAAAAAAACGGAAACCTAGCAAGAACCGTACCACTCGCTCCAAGAAAAGTAAGAAAATGTTGCGATGGATCCCTAAACGACTATTGGAAGCCCAAGGCTACTATCAAGGAAATGATCAAATCTGGGTGCCCAAACGTAAAGTGTACTCTTACCTGTCACCTGGCCCATGTAAACCCAATCCTGTGGCTCCAAAACAAATTGAAAATCGCGGAAAGGAAAAAATCATGGAATGTTACACACCCGTTCTAGAGCTAGTTTGGGTACCAAAGAAAGAACGATTTGTTCCACCTAGCTCAGGAAGGGGGGAGTCCCATGAAGATTCTAGCTCCTCATGTAATACATCCATAGAGGTAAAAGCTTCTACACAGCCTCCATCTATAGTAGTGGACCTCCATGAAGCTACAAAAGAATCCACACCTCCCAGTGTTCAAGAATCACCTGATGAACCACTTCAAGTTCGATCCTGGGAGAGTACCTTACCACCCTTGCAACTTGACGAGGCACCTAGGGTAATAGAAAACTACTGGCAAAAATCCTCACCTATTACCAACTGGAACAATTGGTTTCAAAGGGTGACAAGCTCATTTCAAACGGTATGATCTACCCAAGGAAGGGGGAGTGTTTGCTGACAGTCATTATTCACTTGTTTCCCTCTCAACCTTTTTCCCTGACCTCTCAATTCCAATCTTAGGGAATGTACATATAAAGCTTTATACTCACAAAAAAAAAAAAAAAAGAGCAAGAGCAATTAGCAAACGAGTATGCACATTAAAAGTCAAAACATTGACTCAGACCTACACATGTCACATCTGGTACAGTGAAACAGAAACCTATGCCATAAAACACCTTTGATCCTCATCACTTGAGTGATGGAGGGTAGGTAAGATTAGTACGATAGAGTGTTTCTGTTTTAGAGTTGCGTGATTAGCGAAGTTCTCTTTTCCCACTAATGTGCCTCCTGGAGGTATTCCTTTTGTTTCCTAGTGTGTACAGGAGCGTGTTGCTATTGATAGGATTTGGACCTTCATGGAACCTTCAAATCAAGCACGACCATCGACACAAACAGGTGTTTCTTGTCCATTAGCATTGCCCTTATCTTTTTTGCATCCATGTTTGTCTGCTTTGATTGTCATTGGTAGCATACTATTCAGCGCATTGGCTTAGTATCCAACATTTAATTCAATGCAATCTTTTGTCATAATCACTTGTTTAGGTGTAAAAATCAAGCAGTCCGACTAAGCTAGTTTGACCAAGCTAGGTATTAGAAATCTTCTCTTAATACCATGGGGAATGCCTTCCTAATAAACAATGGTTACTTAGGTTCTTAATCCGATTTAGGCAGCATTGTATGAAATGTACTAGGGCTTTCTAGTGGGCTTAACCCTATTGACCTTTAGCGTAAGTATTATAAAGGGAGTTTACTAATGTGATGAGCCTGGGGAATGTAACAGTGTTATATGACCTCCCAAAGTTACAAAATTAAAATGATGAAAATGAACAAGCAAAAAATCAAAGTGCCACAATGTAAAATTTTAAGCTGGAAGAGAAATCTCAGCTTGATTTGGTACTTCACTCACATGTATTGCCTATGGTACTAGAGCCCTAGAGGTTCCCAGTGTGGGCGCTTTTCCTTGAAAAGCAAAAAACCCAAGGCATACAAAATAAGCACACACATCATAATTGAATCATTGTGAAAAGACCTTGGGGGGTCAAAGAAAAAGTAATCAGTCAGGCGATGATTTCATGAGAAATTCCTTTTATGGTAGCTTAACTACAAGGTTTTCTAGATATAGCCTCTAGTCAGCCCTTGAACATGAATACTTGGCTCTCGCGATTAAACAACTTAATTGACCACAGAAAATTAAGAAGCTTACCCATGGTATTAATATTCGATCTCTAGTGCTTTTCGACCGTCAAATTAGCGATCCCAGACTTGTTTAATTTTTTGCCTTTACATCAGTTTATGCCTTTGATTACATTGCAATTTAATGTTCATTGCTAACAAATTGTTTGAAATTCTTTTACCAATCAATGTGTCTACCTAAAACTGCATATGCTTTTTAAGAGAATGCAATTACTGTGCCAATGTTGTTTGATTTTGCAGTGACTGAAGAAGGCTAAGGACATTCATCTCAAATGCTCTTCCACCTCGACGAACCAGCTTCAACTCAATAGCTTCCGAGGACGGAATCTACATCAGGAAGGGGGGCATGTTAACCCTCACGGCACACGGACACCTGATCACCTACGACGGACATGTATTATGTATTTGGTAGAGTCAGGTACCGGGCTTGTCGGACCAATAGGGAAAGGTAGAGTGATCGCCGATGAGAGGCGCACTTTAACTTGGACATTCAAGGGATTAGTTGGTTAAGCATGGGCGCCCAAGTGTGAATGGGGTGAGCTCCTATAAAAGCCAACTAAACCTAATTTTTACTCATTCTCTCATTTGTGCAATTGAAGAGTGCTCTTGCTCCATCTCCATCTTCTTCTTCTTCACCTCCTTGTGTGTGTGTGTGAGAGAGAGAGAGAGAGGGAGAGTGTGTGTGCGATCGAGCATTACGAAGGCACGACGGCGGCGAAGCGGTTGAGCGCGGCACGACTGCAGCTTCTTCTTCATCGCGGCGAGGAATCCACCACGAAGGCGAGCGTAGAGCGGTGAGTGACACACCCTTTGTTTTCTTGAGCTTGCTAGTTTAGGCTTGTTGTGTGCTTGGAGCCGTTTGTGGCTCGCATACGGTGTATTGGCAAGTCCCTTGCTTCGACAGTGCAGCAAGGAGCGCACAAAAACTACCTACCAAAATCTGCGAAAAACAAACTTGTGACTGCCTGTGATCTGTAGCCACATGAGTATATGAAACTCTCACTCCTACGAGAGTGGATGCAAGAACACTAGTCGTGTCCACAAACTGACAAAATTTGTCAAAGTGGGAGTTAGACTTGACCACTAAACCATAAGAGTGTAAACTCCAAATATGCATAAAACATGGCGAGAATCTGCGAAAAATCCGTCGACAGAGTTTTCCCTAAAAACCGAGTAAAAAATCAAGTAATCTTAGCCATAAAAAATGGATAACACAAATAATGCATAAAATGCATCAATGAAGCCATTCCGACAATGCGCAAAAAACAGAGACTCGGTCTCTTAGCCACAAATGTCATACACCAAGTGAAAAGTGACTAAACTCTCTCCAATCACGATAAAGAGAAGCAAGACAAAACTTGTGGCTCCTAATCAAAAGCACATACACATGTTTGAGACCAATCCGTCTCAATCACAAATCCACATATGGCATACATGTATCATAAGCAGGGCAACCAAGCTCACTCTTGCACGAGTAGCTCTATGGACAACTTCACCTGTTTGAAACACTTGTATACATGTGAACCTATCACTTGTGCGCTATAATAAGCTCAATCCGTATTTTCATATGAATACATAGAAAATACAACCGTGCTAAAACCACTCTCTCAAACGTTCCACACAGTCATACAATGTGTACAAAATCGCATTTGGATGTTGTTACCATATACATGTGGTAGTGATGTGTGTGAACACACTAGGACCACCGGGGTATTTTTTCCCTCTTTAGGAGGTTTTCTCTCCCGTGCATTTTATATACGCCCATCACACTAGGGATATCTATCTTTCCATTGCACACTAAGTAATACACTCTTTGTTGTGTGCCTTGAGCTTCCTTCATCTTCTCCAAGCTGTGTGCATTTCTTTGCAACCATAATTCCAAAAGTTGCTCTTAAGCTGTGTGCATTTCTTTGCAACCCTAATTCCAACGATTGGTATCACAGTAGATTTCTGATTCGGGCTCATTTCAGCCTCCGTTTCCACTACAGGCAGGCCTATACAGGTAATTTTGTCATTTGGTGTAGAAATGTTGTCAGTGGCATTTTCTACATAATAGGTGCCTTATCGTCTTCTACGGTTTGTGCTATATAGCACGTGTTGTTCCCGCTCCATTTCTCCTCTTTTCGGGCAGTTTTCACATCAGGTTCAGCATTTACCATGGGTGACAACATATGTGTTCAAGATGTTTGTTGTTGAGGATAGGTTGGATGGGGACAATTACCCTATGTGGGCTTATATGATGCAACATGTTATTGTGTCAAAGGGCGTCTAGAATATTGTGCAGGGCATTGATGTACGTCCTGGTTCTAAGGATGTAGGCGATGTTGAGGATGTTGCAGGTCTTGCTGCAAGAATTGCTGATATTAGAGTTGTTTTGCCTACGGCAGAACAAGCTCGTTGGGATGTAAAGGATGTGCAGGCTCATGCATTGATTGCGTTTTCTGTAAAGCGCACCATTGTCCCTCACATTTGTTCAGCAAAATTTGCAAAATAGGCTTAGGATATTCTAGCAGGTCTTTATGCAAGCCGCAATGAGGCTAAAATTGCTTTGCTGCGTAAAGAGCTGGAGTCAAAGATTATGCATGAGGAAGATGATATGGACACTTTTCTTGCTGGTGTCAAGGATATCAATGAGCAACTTATTTCTGCATGTGAAGTCATTTCAAATAGTTCCCTTGTGTAGACTGTTCTTGATGCCTTACCAGATTCTTACCAGATTTTTGCTAGTACTTGTAGACTTATGAACCAAGGAAATCCAAAAGTTGTCAAGTTTGATGTATTATCACATTTGTGTTGCAAGAGTCACTTTCTAGAAAAAACAGGATTAGGCAGCGTGCTGTTGAACATGCTTTTATTGCTTTTCAAAGAAAGGGCGGTAACAACAATGCATCCACTTCTTATGGTTCTGCTACGAGTGGCAAAAATTATGTTCCTAATGCTTTTGCTTGCAGCACCTCATCTGGCAATTCTGGTGATAAGAGAAAAAAGAAGATGCATTGCCATTATTGTAAAGCTAATGATTACTTGATCAAGAAATGTCCTAAGTTGAAGGCCAAAGAGGCTAAGAAGAAAGAGGGTGGTTCCATTGCAAATGCTGGTTCCACTACAAATACAGCCATTGTTGTGTCTTCTATGAAAGGAGACTGTAATGCTGATGTTGATGCAGAATGGGCTTTTAGTGCATAGTGCACTTACAATCTTGATGTCCATGATGCATGCATGTTAGTTGCTGTAGATTCGCATGTGTGGTATCTTGATAGTGGTGCTACAAAGCACATTACCTCACATCAAGAATTATTCACCTCTTTCGAGTCTGTCCCTCATGGGAATTCTGTCACTTGTGCAACCAATGCCTCTTATCCGGTTCAGAGAGTTGGAAAGATTGTGCTTACTACTGCAAATGGCAGTTCTTTCACACTTGTTGATGCACTTTATGTACTTGGGATCAAGAAGAATCTTTTTTCTTTATCTGGACTTGCTAGACTTGGACTTGTAGTCAAATTTGTGGATGACAGATGTACAGTTCATGATCTCAATTTTTGTGATGAAATTGTTGCATCTAGCATATTATGTCGTGGGCTATATAAGCTCACTTTGTATAACAAGTGTGGGCAGAATTCTTCAAATGCCGTTGTGGTTTCAAAGGCTATTTTAGATGCAAAACTTTGGCATGCACGTTTTGGTCATCTAAATTTTGCCTGTTTGCTGCGTCACAGTTCAACAGAAAGCACATTGTATGTAAATTATGAGGGTGATGTACTTCTCATTGTCGTTATTTTTGTAGATGATTTGCTGATCACTAGACCAAATGAGAGACATATTGTTGAATTTAACGCTGAATTGAATGCTACTTTCAAGATGAAAGATTTGCGGCTGTTGCATCATTACTTGGGTATACAGTTTAAGCAATGTGATGGTGGGATTGCCTTGTGTCAGAAAAGTTACATAGAGACATTGCTATGTAAGTTTGGACTTGAGGATTGCAAACCTATTGCCACTCCCATGGAAACAGGTTTGAAATTGAGTCGATCTACATGTTTTTGGCAATCCTGCTGATGTCTCGCTTTACCAAACGTGTTGGCCGCCTCATTTTGGTTGGAATGTACATCAATCATCTATTGCTACTGCTTTTTACATATTTAAGGAAGTTTATGTTACACAGCCTCGCGGTTTTGTCAAGAAAGGATAAGAGGACAAAGTGTGCAAATGTAACAAGGCTTTGTATGGGTTGAAGCAATCTCCTTGTGCTTGGTATGAGAAAGCTGACACTCATTTGGTCAAACAAGGGTTTTGTAACTGTCCAACAGAAAGCACATTGTATGTAAAGCGTGAGGGTGATGTACTTCTCATTGTGGTTTTTTATGTAGATGATATTCTGATCACTGGACCAAATGAGAGACATATTGCTGAATTCAAGACTGAATTGAATGCTACTTTCAATATGAAAGATTTGGAGCTGTTGCATCATTACTTGGGTATACAGTTTAAGCACTATGATGGTGGTATTGCCTTGTGTCAGAAAAGTTACATAGAGACATTGCTCTGTAAGTTTGGACTTGAGGATTGCAAACCTATTGCCACTCCCATGGAAACAGGTTTGAAGTTGAGTCTACATGATGCTGGCGATCTTGCTGATGTCACTCTTTACCAAATTGCTGTTGGCTGCCTCATTTATGTATGCAACACAAAGCCAGATATTTATTTTGCAGTCTCACAGGTCAATAGATTTATGCATAGCCGAGGGTCTAAGCATTGGCAGGCTGTCAAGAGTATTTTTCACTACCTTAGTGGCACTTTACATCTTGGCTTGTTTTATCCCAAGCGGGGATCATTGTTCACCGCATCACTCCAGGGGATTTGTTACCATATATATGTGGTAGTGATGTGTGTGAACACACTAGGACCGCCGGGGCATTTTTTCCCTCTTTAGGAGTTTTCTTCCCCCGTGCATTGTATATACGCCCATCACTCTAGGGCTATCTATCTTTCCATTACACACTAAGTAATACACTCTCTATTGTGTGCCTTTAGCTTCCTTCGTCTTCTCCAAGCTGTGTGCATTTTGCTGCAACCCTAATTCCAACATGGTCGTGGTTTTGTTGTCATAAAATCTAATATCTAACCGACCCAAATGATTTTATCACATTAAAATGATCTAAGATACATATGTGCTTATAGAACTATTTGAACACGGGGCCAATGGTAAAGGGGCCCAAATGAGAGATGGTCTATCAAAGAGCAAGGTTAACCAATGGAGCAAAAGACCTTAGGGTTGGCTTCATTAAAGCCTCCAAAGGTGAGTGTTGAAAACCTTAGGACATAGTCTTTAAATTTTAAACTTTAGGCAAGTAAAGTCCAAGCAGGCAAGGGGGCAACTTGCTTAAGAAAGGGCTGTGCTTAAGCAGGGGGCCTGCCTGCTTACCGAGATCAAATATCTTGCTACAAAGAGGGGGGTGAGCCCTACAAAGGAGTGATGTGTGTAGTAAGTATGCACCTCACCAAGGACCCATACTCTTTTGAAAGGAAAGGGGCCACATGTCAAGTGTAGAGGCACATTTCTCAAGTAGGCAAGGGTTGTGCTTAATCAAGGGGGGTGCTAGCTTAACCTCACAAGAGGGAAAGAAGGACACTTGTCAAGAGACTACACATCTTGCCTCAAAGGGAGCCAAGCTCTCATTGGCTAGAGGGCTACATGAACCAATGAGCTTCAAGGGAAGCCTAGGAAAGGGGGTGGACTTATCTCTCTCTCTCTCTCTCTCTCTCTCTCTCTCTCATTTGAGCATCCCACGAGCTCTCTCACTCTCATTCTTCCCCTCACACACTCTTGTGAATCAAGAACTCCATCTCCTTCTTCAAGCTTGAGAAGTTGAGTGTCTACTACCACAAGCTCTTGGCTATGGATGCAAATCCACACAAGAGAATTCTTATGCTTGCTTATCAATCTCTCTAATCTCCATTATCACTATGCTAAGCTATGCTACAAGAGCTATGAGTGAATATGTGCAAGGGGTTATTGCTTTCTTGTAGAGCTACTTCTACTTCTCTCTTCTTCCTCACTCCCTGCCAGCTCTCCTTACCTTTCATGGTGTTTGAGATCTTGGGATTGAGGCTGGGCATTTTCCAAGTTCATGCTAATCATGTTTATTGTTGTTATGCTAATACTTGTTTAGTAAAGCTTGCCATCTTCACCTCATCAAGAAGGTCTCAAGGATCACAATCAGTTGTATTGTAAACAAGTCTTCCGTCATGGAAGAATCTATAATACAAATTCCGATTGGAGGGGGGATTGGCTCCAACTAATCCGGTCCTCTATTGGTGTCAATTTCTCTAAACTCCCACTCTCTTTTAAAAGTATTGATCATGACTTGTTAGTGAAGTAATGTGTTAGTGTTTCTCTCTCTATCCAAGCATTTTCTTTCTCAATCTATATCTACACACAAAGGAATGCTCAAGGAAATGCTCAATATGTTATTCACTTTCCGCTCCAACTCAAGTTAAAAGGCTAATTCCATTACATTGGTATCAGAGCATTAAGTTTCTCTTTTCTTGCTTAAGAAGAGAGATCCTTAAGTAGCCTATAAATGGTTGATGTTGTTAATTATATTAGGATAAGTGGAGCTGGGATCTATTATCGGTTTTGTTGAGCCCACTATGTGGGGTATGGTGCACACCTCAAGAGCTTTGGACTTAATAATGGAGTCTTTTTGGACTTGCCATAAGAAGTCCGAAAGGAGCTAGCCCTTGAAAACTCTGCTATGTTAGACCTACTCCTCTACTCTCTACAATTAACCACTTCGAGCCGTGGGTATAGATACTTAAGAGCCGATTTTCAAAGGCTAAGAGGAGTGGCAACTAAGGTTTTGAATTGCCAAAGCATACACTAAGTACATACATAAATTTTGTTAACATGGTTGACAATAATCAAGAGAGTAGAATGAACATTGATAGCTTTGATTTTGCACATGAAAGTGCTAATGATGATGCTCCCATGTTTGTGAATCACTACAACATAACCCAAAGTTATCGACGCTTTATATATCGACGCCCATGCCTTTCCACACTCATATCGACGTACTTATTGTCCGTTGATATACGCGTCGATATCTGCGTTGATATGACTGTGGATATACGCGTCGAAAGGCTAATTTTCCCACGCGTATATCGACGCAAGTATCGACGGGAGTAATTTGGGGGAAAAAAAGCCAAACCCGCGCGAAGGGACCATTTTCGCCCTCAACGCGCGCGTTCTCAGATCTTGGCCAAAACCTGCTGCGAGGTATTATGGCACTCTTCCCCCCCCTAAACCCCCCCCCCCCCCCTCTCTCTCTCTCTCTCTCTCTCTCTCTCTCTCTCTCTCTCTCTCTCCCCCACATCGCGCGCGCGCGTGTGTGTGTGTGTGTGTGTGTGTAGGAAAGAGATAGAGAGAGAGAGAGAGCGGTGTGTGTGTGTGTGTTTGTGTAGGAAAGAGAGAGAGAGAGCGGTGTGTGTGTGTGTGTAGGAAAGAGAGAGAGTGAGAGAGCGTTGTGTGTGTGTGTATAGGAAAGAGAGAGAGAGAGAGAGAGAGAGAAGTGTGTGTGTGTGTGTGTAGGAAAGAGAGAGAGAGAGTGAAAGAGAGAAGTGTGTGTGCGTGTAGGAAATTAAAGAGAGAGATAGAGAGAGGTGTGTGTGCGTGTGTGTGTGTGTAGGAAAGAGATAGAGAGCGGTGTGTGTGTGTGTGTAGGAAAGCGAGAGAGAGAGTGACAAAATAACATATTATGGAATCCTAAACTGCTGGGTGTGGACTAAGCAGCTAAAACAGCTAGCTGAAACCATCCATAGTTCATTAGGTAGTCTTAAAGAAATTTCAATAGCGCGTATGGCAAGCCGTGGGTCAATGGGTTTGAATTAACATCGAATATACAAGCCGTAGGTCAAATCCGGTTGCGTTTTTTTATGAAAAACACAAACAGACTTCCGAAATGGCTTCTATGCCTACCAAAACCATCCGTAGACGATTAGGTAGTCTTAAGGCAATGTCAAGAGCGCGTATGGCAAGCCGTAGGTCAAACGGATAGAAGAAACGCCAAATACACAAGCCGTAGGTCAAATCCGGTTGTGTTTTTCTACGGAAAAACGCAAACGGACTTGAGAAATGGCTTCTATGCCTTTTGAAACCATCCGTAGACGATTAGGTAGTCTTTAGGCAATGTCAAGAGCGCATATGGCAAGCCGTAGGTCAAACGGATAGAAGAAACGCTAAATACACAAGCCGTAGGTCAAATCCGGTTGCATTTTTCTACGAGAAAATGCAAACGGACTTCGGAAATGGCTTCTATGCCTACTGAAACCATCCGTAGACGATTAGGTAGTCTTTAGGCAATGTCAAGAGCGTGTATGGCAAGACGTAGGTCAAACGGATAGAAGAAACACCAAATACACAAACCAGAGGTCAAATCAATCCGGTTGCGTTTTTCTACGGAAAAACGCAAACGGACTTCGGAAATGGCTTCTATGCCTTCTGAAACCATCCGTAGACGATTAGGTAGTCTTTAGGCAATGTCAAGAGCGCGTATGGCGACCCGTAGGTCAAACGGATAGAAGAAACTCCAAATACACAAGCCGTAGGTCAAATTCGGTTGCGTTTTTCTACGGAAAAACGTAAATGGACTTCGGAAATGGCTTCTATGCCTTTTAAAACCATCCGTAGAGGATTAGGTAGTCTTTAGGCAATGTCAAGAGCGCGTATGGCAGCCGTAGGTCAAACGGATAGAAGAATGCCAAATACACAAGCCGTAGGTCAAATGCGATTGTGTTTTTCTACGGAAAAACGCAAACGGACTTCAAAAATGGCTTCTATGCCTACTGAAACCATCCGTAGACGATTAGGTAGTCTTTAGGAAATTTCAAGAATGCGTATGGCAAGCCGTAGGTCAAACGGATAGAAGAAGTCATAGGTTTGAATTAACGTCAACTACACAAGCCGTAGGTAGCCGTAGGATGTTGAAGAAACTATGGAACTAAAAGAGGCAAAGGGGTTTTGCCCGCTACATGCATTGCCATGTACACCTGGGAGTGCACGTATGTGTCTATCCATATAGGATTTGACCAATAAAGACGAGATTTTGACCCAGTGGAGAAAAAGATTGCATGCTCGTGCACGCTCTGCAAGTATCAAATCCTGCGCAAGCATAGGATATGTAATGAGCATGTGCACAAGTACGAAGAGTTTGCTAAAGAAACCGTACAGAATCTACCACGATACGACTCTTACGGAATGGGCATTGATTTTTGTGACATAGCACCTACATCTGAGAGAGAGAGAGAAAAAGGATTATGCGTGAAGGTCCGACCAATATAGAGCCAAGGATGGAAGCAAAAAAGGACTTACAGACAGAAGACGACGGCATGGAGGAGATGCTGGATGCCTTCTTCCAGACAAGTGAGGAGAACGCTAACGAAGTAGCACTAGAAGCCGTGCGCCTATCTCCTGAAGACATGTAGAGGAAGTTGGCACGTCAACCAATTTATGAAGGCGCCAAAATATCAACGCTTCGTACTTGTCTGGCGTTTTTGAATCTTCAGTCAGTGTATGGGTGGTCAGATGCAAGCGTCACTGCTTTGTTTAGGTACGTAATTTATAAAAGGAATTTTCCGATTGCAACGGTGACGTGCTTGGAGAGCTTTTTAATTTAATGTGGCTTAAACAGGTTGTTGCGGGAGAAACTTCTCCCGGCTGGCAATGAAATGCCCCCCTCCAGGCCAGACGCAAAGCAACTATTGAACTTAGTTGGCTTGGACTACAACAAGATTCATGCATGTCCAAATGATTGCATTCTTTTTCGCAATGAATTCGCAGATTGTCTGTCGTGTCCTAAGTGCGGAGCAATGCGCTACAAACAAGATGCAGTTGGCGAGACAGTGCCAGCTAAAGTATTGTGGCATTTTCCTATTATTACTAGGATAAAAATCATGTTTCATTGTGGTTCCATTGCAAAGTTGATGCGGTGGCATTCTACGAATAGATCCACTGACGCAACATTTAGGGTGCCTACTGATTCAAAGGCCTGGAGGCACATTGAAGATACCTGGCCACATTTTAAGAGTGAACCACGCAATTTGCGTTTGGGCATGGCAATGGATGGAGTCAATCCATTTGGCTTGAGAAGCTCGTCATGGAGCACTTGGCCTGTGTGCCTTATCAATTACAACCTCCCGCCGTGGCTTGCCATCAAGAAGGGTCATTTGATATTAAGCTTGATTGTACCTGGTAAGTTTAAGGCAAAAAACATGGATGTTGATCTAGCTCCACTAGTTGACGAGCTCCAAGAGTTATGGCATGGGATCGACATAGCAGATGCGGTTGAACCACTAGGACAACAACATGCAAGGATCCATGGACTTCTTTTGTGGACTATGCATGATTGGCCAGGATACGGAGAAGCTTCTGGTCATTGATTTAAAGACGTTGATTTAAAATTAAGCTTAAAGTTAATTTAAACAACTGTGTTCTGACGCTTTATTTTACTTTCTTTGTGCAGGAATTTAGTATGGCAGACCAGTTTCCAGATCCCGCTTCTATGAGTGCAGATGCATTCATGGGCTTTGTTACACGGATGACGCCTTCTCAGATGGCAGAGGCTTCTCAGTACTGAGTAGCTAGAGGCACGGGTACTACGCCTCCGGGCTTCACACCCGAGGGTCCGACGCCTAGGGGGGAGACACCTATAGGGGGGGGGACGCCTATGGGGAGGGGAAGCCTATGGGTACGACGCTTGCTTCTCCCATCACGACCGCTTCGACACCTAGGGGTGTGGGAGAGGTGGGTACGTCCTCATCTCCATAGCACATGCGCACTCGCCGATCTCGGCGATCGTTAGGTGGAGGTGGTGGTTGCTGTGGAGGAGGGTCCACAGATGCTTCGACCCCTCCTCGCTCAAGACCCCCATCCTACCCAGGCACACCTCTCGACACACCTCTTGGCACACCTCGGACACCTTGGGGGACACACGATCCTAGTGCCTCCAAGCTCTATATTGTACGGCCAGATGGTTCTATTGACATGGCTAGAGTCGGGACTGAGATGAGACAACGGATTTGTGAGCTCGCGGAGCTACAGTTTTCGACTAGCATTGTGATGTCTTGGGATCAGCAGGAAAAGGACAAAGTCACTTACATAGTGGAGACCATCCTGAGAGAGTACCAGCCTGCTCCGGGTTCTGACGTTGTTCCAAGGAGCTGGATCAAGGGTGTTGCACGGGACACCGTGAAACATCGACGAGATGTAGCTCGAAAGGCTTTCATGACCGGCTCGCCGAAGCCTTCGGGCATCCCACACGAGACGTGGCTTCAGATCAGGGAGGATGAGCGGACAACGGCCACGCGGTTCAGACAACAGCGTGAGGCTGCGCAGATACGACAGATGACCCGGGGTACATCTCATCTTGGCAGCGGAGGCTTCGACACCTTTCGCTATGAGTTTGTGAGTTTCTAATCCAATCTTAACTATGGCATTTTTAAAACGTGATGAATCATGTATTCTTATTACTCTGATTTTTGTATAAACGCAGAATCTTGCGATGCATCGAGCCTCGACACGTCATGAGGAGTCAGATGGATATCGCAAAGGTATCTATGAAGTATTGAATGATCTTGATGCTTTAGGAGAGCCTGTAGATTGGGCGGCCTTACAGTCTCACTGATTGCTTGAGGTGAGACGTTAATATGTGTGAGTTGATTTAATTAAGTAAGTATATGTGAATACTAATTTTGTGAGTTGTCCTATGTGTAGGTTGTGATGCCTAGTCATCAGTGGCCCGGATTTCATATATATGCTTTGTGAGACACAGACACGCTTCTGTGTCTCCTTTTGTATAGACATATATATATGGTTATGATTATTGTTCAGACAGTTATTATTTTCCTTATGGTTATGGTTATTGTCATTGTCATTGTATATACATGGTTATTTCTCCTATTTTTGTAAAGACATAGTTATGGTTCAGGTTTTGTTTATGGTTATGTTTAACTTTCTGGTTATGCTTATGGTTATTGTTAATTTTGTTTCTGGTTATGATCAAAGTGGTTATTTTGGTCGGTTATGGTTTTAAGTTATGGTTATGCTTTTAAGTTATGGTTATGGTTTGTTATGGTCATTGGCCTTAAATCTCATGTGAGATCCTACATGGATAGCATGTAGGAGGCGTATACATGATATATTTTTTTTGAAAAGTTTATGTAAAAATTAAGGGAACTTTGCCGAAATTTTTGCGGGAGCACGGTTGATTTTGGTGCTGATCGCTTTCTTGGGCAGAGGGCAAGAAGTCTGGCTGTGGTGCCTGTGTCCATCTTTTCATTGGGCACAAGCCAGGCTACCTGCCCTCTGTCCAAGATTTTTTTTATTGTTATGGTCATCGAAATACGCGTCGCTATACCCGTCTATACCAGCGTCGATATGCGCGTCGCTATCCGCATCGCTAATAAAGCCTTTCCACGCTTATATCGGCGCTCTTTGCGACAGTTTCACAGGGACGCATATATCGACGTGTATAGCGACGTTAAGCGTCGCTATATACGTCGATAACCCCCTTTTTTGTTGTAGTGAATTATCTCATCACTAGGTTGCAGCAAGCTATGGGCAACCCTGCTTTGCAAGCCGAAGTTACTCAACAACTTCGTGCTTATGGAATTTCCCTTCCTCTCCAAGAGGAGAGAGACCTTAGGAGGCCTCCTGAAGAGACTCCTAAAAGAAGAATTTCTCCCATACGAGAGGAGGAATCCAAAGAGCAAGAAAGCAATGAAAATTTAAGTTCCCCTGAAGATGTTGCTCCACGAAGATAGCGGTCTAAACGATCACCTACTCCTCCCAAGAGGAAAAGATCAACACACAGTCCTTCTCCTCGTCATTCCGAAAGAGAAGAGAGGAAACAAAGGAAGAAAAGGGCTAGGAAGAGGTCACCCTCTTCTCGTTCATCTTCACCTTCCTCCTCTTCCAATGAAAGCTATGGATATTCTCCTAGAGAATACAAGAGGGGAGGACATCGCAAATCATTCCCTACATGGAGAAGGTCCCAAAAGTTAAAGAAGTTCAAGGAGAGAGGAAAGAGTATCTCTTTTCTCACTTATGATGGCACCTTTGGTGCTACCGACAAAGTGTTGGCCTTCATCCAGTAATTTGATGCGGCCTTTGGAGACAAGGGCTCTACAGAGTCCTCCAAGCTACGCCATGTAGCTATGTGTTAGAAAATAAGACGTAGCTAAATAGATATTTGAGTAGATTACTTAATGGAGAGAGATATATTTCACATACAAGAGATTATAGAGTAGAGAGAGAGAGAGAGTACACACGATATACGTGGTTCACCCAATGTGGGCTACGTCCACGGGAAAGCAGTCACTCAATGGCTTTAGTACTTCAAAACAAGAAGTAGTTTACAAAGGGATTATACCCTTAATAGAGCTCCCACCTTGCTTCACTCTCACCACCTCACACTCACCTTGTTGCATCAACTTCACACTATTAAATGTGTGTAGAAATGGCTTTCTTTTATAGGCCAAAAGGGTTGCCCTCTCTCATGAGAGGTAGCCATGTGTAGCCGCCCTTGTGTAGATAAGTCCAAATCGGACCCTCCAATCCGCCCATGTGTGGCCGCCCTTGAGAAAACAAGTCCGCTTTTGAATTTGGCCACCGGCCACCGGCCATTGACTTTCAACCACCGGCCGCCGGCCATTGACTACCAGCCACCGGCCAACCGGCCAACGGACCACTCATTTTTCGACGACTTTTCGGCCACTGTCCGGCCATAATATTCCGGCCGTGAAAATTTTGGTTTCTGGCAAGTGATTTTTATTTCCGGCAAGTGATTTTCCTTCCCGCATGATGGCTTCTCCTCATAATGGGGGCCTTACGAATCTGCATTTTTACCAAGAAAATTACAAGGGGTAAATCAGGCTCCATACTTAACACTATGCACTTTCAAAAATCAGCTCGTCAATGGTGGACTAGCCTTCGTGGCAACGATGTAGCCCCAAAGACATGGAAAACTCTATGAGTTTCCATCATGAAGCAATTTCTTGCAAGCGATGCAAAGGAAAAAGTGCTTACTAAACGGCGCAGCTTGAAGCTTCTCTCTCATGAGTCTATCCACAAGTATGTACACAAGTTTTGGGATTTACATCTCAAGGCTACTGTCTTTCAAAAGATAGACTTTGCCAAGTAAAGACAACAATTCTGTCAAGAGACTACACATCTTGGCCCAAAGGGAGCCAAGCTCTCATTGGCTAGAGGGCTACATGGCCCAATGAGCTTCAAGGGAAGCCTAGGAAAGAGAGCGGACCTAGCTATCTCTCTCTCTCTCTCTCTCTCTCTCTCTCTCTCTCTATCATTTGAGCATCCCACGAGCTCTCTCACTCTCATTCTTCCCTTCACACACTCTTGTGAAGCAAGAACTTCATCTCCTTCTCCAAGCTTGAGAAGTTGAGTGCCTGCTACCACAAGCTCTTGGATATGGATGCAAATCCACACAACAGAATGCTTATGCTTGCTTATCAATCTCTCTAATCTCCATTATCACTATGATAAGCTATGCTACAAGAGCTATGAGTGAATATGTGCAAGGGGTTATTGCTTTCTCGTAGAGCTACTTCTACTTCTCTCTTCTTCCTCACTCCCTGCCTACTCTCCTCACCTTTCATGGTGTTTAAGGCCTTTGAATTGAGGCTGGTCACTTTCCAAGTTCATGCTAATCATGTTTATTGTTGTTGTGCTAATACTTGGTAAGTGAAGCCTGCCATCTTCACCTCATCAAGAAGGTCTCAAGGAACACAATCAGTTGTATTGTAAACAAGTCTTCCATCATGGAAGAATCTATAATACAAATGTCTATTGGAGGGGGGACCGGTCCAACTATTCTGGTCCCCTATTGGCGTCAATTTCTCTAAACTCTCACTCTCTTTTACAAGTATTGATCATGCCATGTTAATGAAGTAATGTGTTAGTGTTGCTCTCTCCATCCAAGCACTTTCTTTCTCAAGCTACATCTACACACAAAGGAATGCTCAAGGAAATGCTCAATATGTTATTCACTTTACACTCCAACTCAAGTCAAAAGGCTAATTTCATTACATTTTTTGTTGGCTTGGTATATCCTATGATGTATATGAGGTTCAAGATGGCATGGTCGTGGTTTTGTTGTTGGCATGCATTGAGCAAGAGACGAGACCTGTCTCCTTTGTGGGTGAGCTCCACGATGCTCACAAAAGAAAGAATTTAGTTGTGCAGGAGGTGCCAGTAGACTCTATAGGGATAGAGGTAGAGAGACAATGCTCTAGTGAGACACATCAGGTGTTGTCAGAGTCTGTGCAGGTAGAGGTAGAGCGGGTCTGCTCACTAGAGACATAGGTAGAGGTGACAGACATGGAGTTCTTTGATATGCTCATGGTAGAGGTTGATGAGTTGATGCCAAGACCCACAGTTGCACCTATGGGTGAGAGGGACGTAGCCATCCTAGTGTCGGCATTAACACATCCATACATGATGGGTAGTCTTGATGATGTAGTGCATGCAAATAGTGTAGGGGAGGATAGGACAGTCAAGTTTGCGTAAATTTTGCCCAACGTTCGAACATCTCATGTTCGACTTGTTATTTTTAAGGCCCGACTTAGCAGCTACAGTGGAAGCATTTGTACTAGGGATCGTTGATCGTACGGTGAATGACGCTAGCATTACACTTCATGGAAATTTGCAGAGCATACAAAGTTATCTATGAGATTTACAAACAGGGTCTAGTGTGGATATGTACGATTACCTATTACTAGGGCCGATACGGCTACATGTAGATTGGGTGAGCCAGTGCACATAGATTGAGAGAGTCTCTCACCTATTTTCTTGTACATGCTAGTAGTTTAGCTAGTAGCACCCACTTACTGGCACATTCACCTATAAGTGGGAGATTGTTGGGGTAAAGGCACTATGCCTTTGCCCCAGGCCAAACGTCTAATATCCGGCCACCCATTGCATTAGGGAAAATTTGGACTCACAAAGGGGCCTTATAAGGAGTTTGACATCCTCTCTCATGTCCAAAATGGATCTGCGGTAAAATTTTTGCAAATCAACTCTAAACTTGGCGGAGATTTGACAGTTACAATCTACTCTTCAAGCTCTTTCTATTGATATATAACACGCCATGTGAGATTCCTCATATTTGAAAGATTCTTTTTTGATTCTCTTGTGATGTGACAACTCCGTCTAGAATCTAGAGAATACAAAATAGAATCTTTCAAAATATGAGGAATCTTGTGGCGTGCTATATATCAATAGAATAGATTCTAACTGCCAACTCTCTGCCAATTTTAGAGTTACCGCACACCCGTTTTGGACATGAGAGAGGAAGTCAAACTCCTTATAAGGCCCCTTTCTGAGTTCAAATTTTCCATGATGGTTTGTACATACACATTTCTTATTCTTCATATACACAAAGAATAAGGATCTCTTTGCCACTACTTAGAGGCTTGCTCCAGTTAAAGTTATATGAACCAGTGGGTAAGCTTAAGGACACATTTGAGGTAAAATTTCAAGAGTTTGCAAAACCCAAATTATTTACTTTTTTCTTGACATTTTAGGCCAAATTAAGTTTTGACTTGACTTAGAGGCTTAAATCAGTTCATAAAAAGACTGTCCACTGAAAAAGTTGAAAAAGGTTCTCATTTTAGGCCAAAAGTAAATAATCACGATTATTTACTTTCAGCTCAAAGGTGACCAATGTTGATACCAGAGACTCTATTCATGTGTACAAACATCTTTTGTAAATCCCCATAGAATTTGGATCACCAAAATGACCAAAAACATGGTAGAAACTCAGTTATGTACTGATTGTCGAGAACTTGAGTGTAAATTGGGAAAATTTTGTTCAAACACTTGACTTATAGGCTTCTATTGATATGTTAAATAAGTGTACATGCTCAGTTGACCAAAAAGATGCACAAATTTGCCAAGTAAATAATCGTGATGATTTACTTTTGTCCCATTTTGTAACTTTTTTGACCAACCCATCATACCACTAGTCTTAGCATGTTATAGTAAGCCCAAAAATCAAATTTGGTAAGAATTGGATCATTGGAGTGAAAATTGTAGCCAAATTTGCAAAGTCAGTCTGCAAACACAAAACTATGAACAAAAATTATCCAAAATTGATGAAACTTGGCTAGGGAGCTTAAGTTGAGCTACTTAATCGATCTGTGTCAAGATTGTGGCAAAAATTGCATAAAAATAGGAGTAGATAATCGCGATTATTTACATATGCTACAAAATTGTATACTTTTGCACATTTGAATATACCACAAGGTCAAGCATAGCAAGTAGACCACACAAATCAAATTTGGTGAAATTTGGATCACAAAAGTGAGATTTAAGCCAGATTCTCAAAAACTGAGTCTGCGGACACGAAACAATTGGTAACTCAGAAAATTTTTGTTCAAACTCAGTGAAACTTTTCTAGAGACTTTAACAAGTTGAGTACTAAACAAAAAAAGCCAAAAAGGACAAAAAATTGAGAAAAGTAAATAATTACGATTATTTACTTCTGAAATACAGAGACACCATTTATGACTTTTAAGCTTGTACCGTGTTAGACCAACATAAGACAAGGCCACGGTCAATTTTGGGTTCAATCGGATCCAAATTAGTACATGTTCTCTTAGTTTCCAGGTTGCAGATTAGTCCTTTGGCTTTTTTGCAAAAGTAGAATCTAAAAGTCTCAAGTACTGACTCACTTAGCCCAAATTGAAGTGATATACCATAATTCCGGATATGGAAGCAAAATAAGGACCACCAACTTTGACGGATACGACCAAGTTGATTTGAAGCCCTTGAAATGGCTTGGCACAGATAATCCTAGGATCGGAGTCTATCGCTGGGAGGATAGAAACATCGAAGATATTCTATGGACTTGTCATGCCAAATCAGGACAATTAACATCCATGAAGATCATCTATATCTTCAAAATCAAAGACAAGGGTTCAACAGATCTACCAACCTACCTATTTAGTGATTGTTATAACGATAATTTTGTTATGATGAGTCCTGAAGAAGTGGAACAAACCAAATACCAAGGGTACTCCATAAGGGGTTGGATATTGGGCCAAGGACCAGAAACTATTCCAAGAGATGAACTCTGCGAGAGATATTTTGAGAGCAATGCTAAAAAACCAGAAATTACCTCATCACGAAGAAAACCGGGTGACACTAAAGCCAGTCGAGGGCTACATGAGTCACTATTTCCAACAGATTGGTTTGAAGGACTCGGAACAGGACCGACTGACAGGAGACCTGGAGTTGAACCAAATAGATGTGTCAGACCAGCTGATTTTAAAAAATGGGTCAAAAAAATACAGTGGATCCATATGACCACTTAGCAATCTTTAAACAAGTGCTAAGAGCAGAACGCATATTTGACTTCCATACTTAATTCGAGGGATTTGGAATGACATTCCACCTAGGTCAATTATGGATTTAATTACATTAGCTCAAGGATTTGTAGCTGCATGTTTCAAAACGGGGATCAAACATAATATTGTGGCTCAAATCTATAGCTTCAAACAAAAACAAGGTCAGTCTGTTAGAGATTGTGCAGCTAGAATGAAACAATACATTGCAAGATGCCAAGAACTAGAAATATCTGCAGAAGAAATATTGGTATCATTGTTTCTAGAGGGATTGATAAACAAAGAGGTTCATGCTATATTGTAAAGAAAGAAACATATGACCCTAGAAGAGTGTGTGTCAGATGCTATCAACTTAGGAGACAAATGTGATATTTTCAATGAAGAAGATATCCCTAAGGATAATCTAAGTGAGAAAACAACATCCACCAAACGTATGACATAATGGTAATGGACAGTAATGTCCTGTGACTTATTATGTTGAACATAGTCTTTTGCAAGACTAATAGCACTCTAATTGTCATACCACAAGGGTGTGCTAGAAAGAGGAGAGTGGCCAATATCAACAAGCATTTGTCGAAGCCAGATTAGCTCATGAGCTGCAAGTGATGCCGCAACATATTTTGACTCAGTCATAGAAACTGCAACACATCGTTGTTTCTTGATGGTCCAAGAAACAAGACAACCATTTATAAAGAAGCAACCACTAGTAGATCGCATAGATAAATGTGAGCTTGCCTAGTTTGCATCTGTGTAGCCCAAATGAGAAAGAGATTGCATAGAATCCAATGTTAGTTGTCGGCGATAGACCAAACCAAAATCTGTAGTGCCTTTTAAGTATTTTAATGCACGCTTTGCTACAAACCAATGCTTAAGAGAAGGATGTGCAAGATGTTGTCCAAGACAATTAGAAACAAACAAAATATGAGGGCAAGTGTTCATGCCACCAAACTAAAGACATCCAATCAAGTTAGCATAAGGCTGACTTGTGACAAGTTGATTACCATTGTCAAAAGTGTTCTTTGTAGAACTCACAAGACAAGGTGTGTTGATCAAATGTGCTGATTCCATACCAAATTTTTGAATAGTATCCGCAATAAACTTTGATTGTTGAAGAAATAAAATACCTTTTGTGTGGTTCCTTTGAATCTGAATGCCAAGACACAAGTGAATCTCTTCTAGATCCACCATATCAAATGCAGAAGACAATAAATTTTTCACTTGCTAAAGAAATCCCAAATCATTGGAAACAAGGATGGTATCATCCACATAAAGAGCAAGAATCAAAATAGCTACCTTGGTGCTTTATGTATAAGTTGGGATCTGAAGAGCAAGAGATGAATCCTTTAGAGTTGAGAAAAAGATCAAATTTTGTATACCAGGCTCACGAAGCTTGTTTGAGACCATATAGTGCCTTATTTAGTTGACCAACAAGGTCTTCTTTACTTGGAATAACAAACCCTTCTTGCTACTCCATATAAATTTCCTCTTCCAAGTCAGCATTAAGAATATCAGTTTGCAATCCATTTGTTGAGCTTCTAAATAAAATTAAACAACAAATGCCATTAAAACTCGAACACTTATAAGGCAAAGAACTAGTGAAAAGGTCTCTTGATAATCAACACTAGCAACTTGGGAGTAACCTTTTGCAACTAAAGTGCCTTGAACTTTTCAAAAGATCTATCTGCTTTTATCGTTGTCTAATACACTCACTTACACTTAAATAACTGTACGACCATGAGGTAGGTCAGTTAGTATCCATGTACATTTAGAGATAAGAGAATTGTACTCTGCTTCCATAGACTCTTTCCATTGATCCTTTTGTGGTGAAGAGATAGCTCCATTATAACGGGATCGTCAGAAGTAGAGAAAGTATTATCAACAATATCGTCATTATAAACATGACATGAGCCATGTTCAAAATCAATAGGCAGATCAACAAAAATAACAATATCATCATTGGCAACATTTGGAATGTATGGTTTTGAAGAGGAAAGATGCTCTATAGGAAGAGTTTCATCATCTAAAAGAAATGAAAAATCTTGAAGCAATGATTTAGTATCGTCAGAATCATACATGGACCATGAGCCTCCCATACGCTCTTCGTTAAACGTAGCATCACGATTCACAATTAATTTCTTGGAGGAAGGTTCATAGAATTTATAGCCTTTGGAAGCGTCATAATATCCCATAAAAATAACTTTAAGACCGGGAGCATCAAGCTTTGTTTGTGTTTCTTTGGGAGCATGAATATAAGCAATATATCCAATGGTTCGAAAATGAGATACAGAAGGAATGTCACCTACCCATGTTGTGATGGGTATCTTACCAGAGGGTGCAGTAGTAGGAAGATGATTCTAAATAAATATTGCTATCAAAGTAGCTTCAGCCCAAAAAGCACGAGATCACCCAAAATGAATCAGCATATATCTTATAGCATTAAGAATAGTGTGATTCTTTTGTTCGGCAATGCCGTTCTGTTGAGGTGAATATGGAATAGTGTGTTCATGATGAATTCCACTGTCAGCACAGTAACTCACAAAATCTCGAGAAACATATTCGCCTCCATTGTCACTACGAAACTTCTTGAGGTAACGACCAATTTGAAGTTCCGCAGCCTTATGGAATTGTTTGAAAACAGATAACACCTCAGATATTTATCTAAGTAGAAATACAGTTGTATACCGTGAGAAATCATCAAAGAAGGTAATGAAGTAGAAATATTGTGATCTTGAAGAAGGTAGAGGTCCACATATATTAGTATGAACAAGATCCAATATGTCATGAAAATGAACTGTATTTGAGAGAGGAAAGGGTTTACGATTATATTTTCCAAGAGAACAAAACTCGCAAATTCCCATCTGGGAGCTTTAAGATCCATGATATGAACAAGATCACGACGTTGAAGATCAAGGAGTTTTGAGAAACCAACATGAATAAATCGATGATGCCATACTTTGCAACCATGATCACCTAGAGCAGTAACAACATTTGCTACAGCATCATTGAGAGAGAGTTCAAATAAATTACCGTTTTGAGGAGCAATGGCTATAGTTTGTCCAACTTTTGCAATGTCATCTGTTGCATTGCAACTGGAATTAAGAGCTCTACTACGTGTTTACGTAGCCTTTGGCATCACCGACCCGTGGCCTAATTTCATCATAAGTAGGAATTTAAGCTAGAAAATCATAAAATAAGTATAGGTGGGATATTGGGACATCATTGCTAAGCATTTAGATGCATTTTGGGTCGAAAACGATTAGGTCAAAAACTCACTGCTATTAATAATCGTGATTTTTTCACTTGACTTAAATTGATATTTAAGACCATAAGCTTGTGTGCTTAGGTATTATAAACATGTCCTAGAATTTTCATAACGTTTGGATGTCGTTTGATGCTGTAACGATTATGATTTGTTTATCGATTAGCGACTAGCTTTTGGTGACTTTGGTATTTGAGTGTAGCTTGAGTTAGATGCGAGTTGTTTATTGTTTTCCAAGAGATTGACAACCTCTTGTAGCCTCTAGCACTAGTCGAGTCAGCTTCGTCCCATGGATTGGCTTTGTGGTTCTCGCTATGTCTGCAATAAGATAGGAGTGAGGTTAGAAGCCCATCCCACATTTGGCGCCGTTTTCGGGGATCGAAGAGATCAAAACTAGGAAAAATACGAGCGTCTTGTGTAGTTGTCCTTTAAACTCCTCTAGGATTACCTAGCATCAAAACTTTCTCTTTAAAACCGCCGATTGTTGTTTTTTGTCGTGTAGAGGTAGCTTGGAAGTAAGTGTACTTGCTAAGTATTTTTTAGGATTGAAGGATTAGATTAGGATTTTGAGAACGATTGATGGACGAGACAAGTCTCAAGATCAAGGCTCAAAAAACCATAAAAAACAAGAAAACGATTGTATGTGGACACTTTCCACAAGTCCATTGCAGTAGAATCTAGGAGTAGGGTAAGTAGAATCTGAGGTGGGATCTTAAAACATTGCTCTCTCTAGAAGAATCAATTGTGAGTTGTTTATGTGAAGTTGCATAAATTCAGGTCTACGGCTTGAAACAACACCAAAAGAGTGTCGACCATTGAATCCGGCTGGAGATTATGCTCTAAAAGTTGTATGAACCAGTGGGTAAGCTTAAGGATGCAATTGAGGTAAATTTTTAGGAGTTTGCAAAAACTCAAATTATTTATTTTTTCTTGATATTTTAGGCCAAATTAAGTTTTGACTTGACTCAGAGACTTGAAATAGATCATAAGAAGATTGTCCATTGAAAAAGTTGAAAAACGTGTTCGTTTTAGGCCAAAAGTAAATAATCGTGATTGTTCCCTTTCAGCTCAAAATTAACCAAGGCTGTTACGAGAGACTCTATGCATGTGTATAAATATATTTTGCAAAGGCCCATAGAATTTGGATCACCCAATTGACCAAAACCTTGAAGATCTGAAATATGTACTGATTGTTGAGAACCTAAGTGTGACTTGAAAAAATCTTGTTCGAACTTAGTGAAACTTGACCCATTTCTCAACTTTTTGGACCAACCCAGCATACGTCTAGTTTTAGCATGTTATATTAAGCCCACAAATCAAATTTGCAGATTTGGATCATTGAAATGAAAATTGTGGCCAAATTTATAAAAGTCAGTCTACAAACACAAAAATGTTGACCAATTGAACATGGATTATCCAAACTTGATGAAACTTGGCTAGGGGGCTTAAATTGAGCTGCTTAACCACTCTGTGTCATGATTGTGGAAAAAAGTTGCACAAAAATACCAAAAGTAAATAATCACAATTATTTACATCTGCTATAAAATTGGACATTTTGGCACATTTGAGCATACCTCAAGGACAAGTATATCAAGTAGAGTCTACACATCAAATTTTGTGAAATTTGGATCACAAAAGTGAGACTTAAGCCAGATTCTCAAAAACAGAGTCTGCGGACAGGAAACAGTTCATAACTTGGATAATTTTTGTTCAAACTCAGTGAAACTTGTCTAGAGGCCATAGCAAGTTGAATACTTGGCAAAAAAAGCCTAAAAAGTTCAAAAAGCTGAGAAAAGTAAATAATTATGATTATTTACTTCTGAAACACAGAGACAAAATTTTGGTCTTTTGAGCTTGTATAGTGTTAGAACAACATAATACAAGGCCACCGATCAATTTTAAGTTCAGTTGGATCCATATTAGTACATGTTAACTCAGTTTCCAGGTTGCAGATTATTCCTTTGGCTTTTTGCAAAAGTAGAATCTGAAAGTCTCAATTGCTGACTCACTTAGCCCAAATTGAAGTGATATACATAGAGTAGTCACAATAGTTAGCCAAAAAATAAAAATAAAAAAATTGTACAGTCTTTGTGAAAGAATAGCTAACTTGATTAAAATTGATATAGGAATCAGGTTGTAGATAAGGAATTGAAAGCTTGACAGGAGTTACACTCGAGTCAAGTGGAAGAAACTGAAAATAAGTCAATTCGATGGTAAGTACTCTATCCAAGGCTTCACAAGTCTATATGAACCTTAGATCTGGTCGTATACTAGCAAACCAAGGCATATTTGGAGAGCTCGCTAGTAGAGTATCCACCAAAGAAAGTGTGAATCAAGGCGACCACTTGGACACTATCTTTGAAGAAGTCTCAGGCACTTATTCAGACTCAACATATGAAATGTCTTCCTATTCAACTCATTCAGGAACCGGAACAATAGTGCGATATAAACACATACTCACCTTTTATAAGACTAATAGCCATGGAGCTTAGGTTTACCTGGATCCTAATAAAGAATATCCCATTCGCATTGACCATGACATAGAGTTTGAAGAGGAAATAAGGACAAACAAACAAGGAAAATATATATGGATAAAAACGGAACTCAGTATTTAAAAGTTGAAAACCCTAATGTGATAGACAAATGGGGATTAGAAGTAAATACCATAATTGCAAATATGGCAGCAAAAGAATGTCCACCGACTATAAAATTTGAGGGATATGATCAAGTTGATCTGAAGCCCTTGAAACATCTTAGCACGAATAATCCTAGAATCGGAGTGTATTGTTGGGAGGATAGAAACGTCAAAGATCTTCTATGGACTTACCATGCCAAATAGGGACAATTAACATGCATGAAAATAATCTATATCTTCAAAATCAAAGACAAGGGTTCAATAGATCTACCAACTTACCTTTTTAGGGACTGTTATAACAATAACTTTTTTATGATGAGTCTTGAGGAGGTGAAACAAACCAAATACCAAGGGTACTGCATAAGAGTTTGGATATTGGACCAAGGACAAAAAACTATACCAAGAGAGAAACTCCTTGAGAGATTTTTTGGGAGCAATGTTAAAAAACCCGCAGCTACCTCATCGCAAATAAAACTGCGTGACACTAAAGCAAGTCCAGGGCTACATTATGCACTTTTTCAACAGACTGGTTTTAAGGAATCGGGATAGGACCAACTTCCAAGAGACCTGGAGTTGAACCAAATAGACGTGTTAGACCAACTGATTTTAAAAAATGGGTCACAAAATACAGTGGATCTGGGGATCCATATGACCACTTAGCAAGCTTTAAGCAAGTGCTAAGGGCGAATGCATATTTGATTTCCATACTCAATTTGAGGGATTTGGAATGGCATTAGAAGGAAAATCACTGACATGGTTCCAAAACATTCCACCGAGGTCAATCATAGATTTACATACATTAGCTCAAGGATTTGTAGCTACATGTTCCAAAACGGGGATCAAATATAATACGATAGCTCAAATCTATAGCTTCAAATAGAAACAAGGTGAGTCTGCTAGGGATTGTGCAACTAGAATGAAGCAACACATTTCAAGATACCCATAACTAGAAATACTACAGAAGAAAGATTAATATCATTGTTTCTAGAGGTACTGCTAACAAAGAACTTCATGCTATATTGTATAGTAAGAAACATATGACCCTAGAAGAGTGTGTATCGGATGCCATTGACTTGGGAGACAATTGTGATGAAGATGTCCCTAAGGATAATCAAAGTGAGAAAATAGCATCCACCAAACGAACACAAGTGGGAACGGCTGCCTCAAAAGAATGAATGAAATGATGATTAACATGCAAAAAGCACCTATGAGGGGACCAAGGCAAGGGATACCTTAACATGGACAACCAATAGGCCACAAAAATGGTGCAAAATTGAGGGTAAATGGACCAACCATGAGACCAATGAGTGCTATTATTGATCAAAGTATGATGGAAATGTTCAATATGTGTCTATGAGGCCACAAAGACAACCCATGTACAGATATCAACCTAATATGGCCCCCAGCTCAAAGACCACTAATGGGTATGGAAAGACCCCAACCCGTGTTGGGTCAACAACCTCCATATCCTAGACATAATGTAGTGTATGTAAAGTACATGCATTTAGAGTGAATCATAGATGAACAAGCACTAGTGCCTGTTACATCCTATGTCGAGCCTAGTCCTTCTACAATAATGGTAGAAGGAGAGTGGTATAATTCACATCCACCACCAATGGAAGAACCTGTGACCTATGCTATAGCAGAGCTTGCAGCGATGTACTATGTAGCTAATCAAGGTGTTAGACCTTGACTGTGTAGCTAATCAAGGTGTTAGACAATCACTGGAAAAATGAATGCCCAGAGCTAGACAAGAACATTAAGCCAATTGAAGCTTTTTGTATACAATGTTGCAAAAAGGGAGGACACTTCGTTGAAGATTTTTCAAAAAATCCTTTAAACAAGGGTAAGCAGTAGTGAACATAGTCCAAGTGATACCTAGCAGCTCATTGGACAGTGGACCTATTGTTCCAATCAAGGTAATCACTAGAGCCCAGGCTAAGAAAAAGAAACATAACTCCTATGATGACTTAGAGAATACTAAAATTTCCTCTCAAAAGACCAAGAGAAGAAGAAGCCAGAGGTATGTGATAAGAAAATAGAAACAAAGGGCTAAAATCAAGGAGAAATCCAATAAACTATTCCAAGAAAAAGTGAAAGAAATTGGAAGTGAAATCAAGGAAACCACGATGAAATTTGGAGGATCCATTTTGGTAGACAAAATTTTTGAGCCAATCAATGCAGCCTTGGAAGCTTGCCAAGTGGCACTTAAAGCAGGCCAAAACATGAAAAAAATTTGGAAAAACTATCCTTCTCCAGATATGGAAGCAGCTATGCTTGAAGCTTATCAAAATCTAGTAAGAGTTACTTAAGAGATGATGGAAAAATAAAAACCCAAGCTCGAGAGTATAGAAAAACCTGAAGAGTTTGTGGTAGTAACGCGTAAAGAGAAATCCAAAGTGGTGGAATAACCCCACCTTGAAACTAAAGAGACAAAACTCATAGTGTCTGACAGTGAAGATGCCTTAGATGGAATTCTGTTCGTAGAATAAGACTGGCCTGGACATTTATGGGAAAAAGTGAGAGAGGTTAATGATGGGAGCCTAACTTTGAAGTTAGCTCCTATAGAGGAAGTTTGGTTAAACAATCTACCTCCTGATATGGACATGGATGTATAATCCTTGTATGGGATTGCGGCCTTGAAGCTTCAAGAATGTCTAAACCAACGACTTTGAAAACACTACCCTCTTACTTGGGAGATAAAAAAGACAAATCCATAGTGTGTAAAATCACCCATATAAAAAGAGCGAAACAGACCCTAGAGGTAGACAACATACATTCAATCATGTCTACACCCATTCAATGCATTGTTACATTAGGAGAACTGTTAAAAATCAAACCATATTTATAGAATGATCTACAATCTTTTTTAGAGAAGGTGGGGATAACAGGGCTAATCACGAAAAAAATTGGAAAAATTGAAACATGAATTGGATAACAAAGAGACAAGATCCGTTCCAATGAACAAAGTTGGAGAATACTACAAAGGGGAAGAAGGAAACACAACCCTTCCAATGAGATACAATGATAAAGAAACCATAGAAATACTGGATAGTGGGGAAGGCATAGCCATAGCCATGAAAGAAGTATGGGAATCTTGGGGAAAACCATCCATTAGACAAACTTGAATGAAATTGCAATTGGTTGATGGACACATCGAAAGTCCCTTAGAGTACTTGAAAAAGTGATAGTTAATTCGTATGGAATTGATTACCAACATACTTTTACAATAGTGGACTTTGGAAAGAAACTTAATTATGAAATCATCTTGGGAAGACCTTTCATGCAATAAGTACAACTCATCCAAGATTGGGGAAACAATTACATGTACTTGAAGCAAGTGGACTCAATAAAAATCTAAAAGATCACATTTATAGAGATGTCATGAAAACCCCATACAAGAATTTGACTCAGTCTCTTCGGCTGAAACTAAGCTTCCATCTTGGTTGAGCAAAGAAACACCTATTTGGATGTGTGGAGCCTCAAAAAATGGGAGTTTAAATTGAGAAGAATGTATTTTAGAAAGGGATTGCACAGACGAAGCCTATGTACCTGAACCCTTTCCGGAGCATTTGTTTGAGCCATTTGAGTGGACCCAAATTTTAGCAACAATGGATGTATGTGTAAATACGTCTATGCCTACTCAATTTCTCAATGAGGATGGCTATGACATAATTCCCACACAAATGATCTCTACCCTTCACATTGAAGACCAAATTCAAGAATCCAAGGTCTTGATGAAGGATCAATAAGTTTTTTCAGACCTCTACTATGATGCAGCAGACGAATTAGAAGAACATTCAACCACCTCAAATGATTTGGGGTCAGAAAAAGAACATGTGAGATCTAAACTACTCATGAAAGGAGGGGAGGAAAAGTTTTTTGACTTTCCAAACCAAAAACTGAGAAGACAAAATGGTATAGAAGAAAAAGAGACACGAGAAACTTGAAAGCTAGACCTATGCCATCAGTCTCCAATAGAACACAGTTTCTGATGCAGATAGATCCACATGATTGTGCCAAAGGCAAAATCACTGGTAGGTATCCTTTAAGCAAAAATCAAGAAATATCAAAAACCTTGAGAAAAACAAGAAAGGAAACTCAAGCAAAACCTAAATACCAGGACAAGGATTCAACCATGATACGAGTTGAACGGAGAAAGAAGTATCAAAAGTTGAAGAAAGCTCTAAAGGAAATATATACAACTGAAAAGGAAACCACTGAGAATAAGATAAAGATGTAATGAGTGTTCCATCCCATTACAAGAAATATACTCTCCAAGACCAAAAAATTCATAGTCGAACAACCTGTCAGCAAACTACGAAAATAGGGCAAAATATATAGATTGGCCGAACAAGGAGAAGAGCCTAGATCTGCCTACATTGCAAATGACCTGCCAAAAGAAGAAGAAGAGCTTTTGTTAAGCTTGCTGAAAGAATACCAAGATATATTTGCTTGGTCTTATAAGGACCTCAAGGTGTTGATCCAGAAATTTGTCAACATACCATACCTATGAGAGATGATGTGAAACCAAGCAGACAAAGGCGATATACTTATAATGAGACATTTTATAGAAAGATCAAAGAAGAGATAGAAAAACTAAAGGAGGCCGAATTTATTTATAAAATTGAACACACAAATTAGGTGTCTCTAATTGTGGTATTATCCAAACAAAATAGAAAATTAAGGGTGTGCGTCAATATCAAGAAAAAGAATGCAGTTACCAGTAGAGACAACTTTCCTCTTCCAATCACAGAGCATGTTTTAGAGCGAGTTGCAAAAAAAGAAGCTTACAGCTTTTTAGATGGTTTTTTGGGATACAATCAACTTTTGGTTGATCCCAAAGATCAGCATAAAACTGCTTTTGCAATTGAATGGGGTATTTTTGCCTATCGGGTTATGCCTTTTGGGTTAACTAATGCTCCTACCACCTTTCAAAGATTGATGAGCCATGCTTTTAAAGAATATCTTTGAAATTTCGTGGAAGTATATATGGATGATTTATGTGTACATTCATCAATCTAGGCTGATCATTTTGAACACCTCAAAAAGGTATTTAAAAAATATAGACTTTATAGAATTTGCTTAAATCCTGAAAAGTGCATATACATGGGCAGACAAGGAAAAATTCTTGGACATATAGTGTCTAAAAATGGTACTGATATGGATAAAATTCATGTTTATAGCTAAATTGCCTAGCCCGACAACAGTCAAAGGGGTTCAAGCTTTCATGGGACATTTGGATATTACAGACAATTCATTTACATATACGCTGTAATTGAAAAACCCATATACATCTTGATTACACTCTTTGAATGGACGGATGAGTGTGAAGAATCCTTCATGAAGCTTAAGCAAGCTCTCACTTCAACTCCAATATTGAAAGCACCAGATTGGAATAAGATATTCCACATACAAGTAGATGCTTCCAATTTTTCCATTGGGTGTATACTAGCTCAACCAAGAGCTGGAAAATTTGATTTTCCTATCTCTTATGCTAGTAGACAATTGAATATGGCAAAGAAAAACTATACAACCACTGAAAGGGAAGGATTAAGAATGATCTATACCGTAAAAAAGTATAGAAATTACCTATTTAGCTAACAAATTTGTGTTCTTTGTGGACCACCAAGCCTTATTGTACTTGGTCAACAAGCCATGCAACATAGGACGAATAGTGAGATGGTTCATCATTCTTTTGGAATTTGATTTCACTGTAGTTGTGAAAAAGGGCACCACTCATCAAAGAGCAGATCATTTGTCAAGGATTATATCAAGAGAACCACTAAAGGGAGTAGACGATGATCTACCAGATGCATACCTGTTCTTCGTAGAAATGATACCTTGATGGTAAAAAAATATGGTATCATTGATGACCATAGCTCAAGTGGATTCGCAAATACTGCTTCCTATTACAACTGGACTAATTGGGCATTCGGCTCTGTATCAATTACTAGCTGGAAGTCTATACAAAAGAAATCAAGATGGAATATTGGTCTTGTGCGTTAATCCTGAAGAGAAAACCTAATACCTAAGTCAAACTGTAAGGACATGGGTCCTATGGGCAAGGCCGCCGGCATGGCTGGACAGTGTGTATGCTAGGGGAGGCTATAAGACAACACGGTTGGGTGGAGACTAGCACACACATTACCACCACCCTTACACTGGTATCCGATCTATTTTTGGGAGGAGGTGAAAAGGGGGTTGCATGTGCATGCGACATTCTGCTTCGCTCCCATGTTCCACAGAAAGTGACGTCTCCACTATGCAACAAAAAGAAGGTAGGCACAATCTTCTGTGCGAATAACATGCGGGCAGACAACAACTGCCCTATCTATGCCCTCCACAAAGGTCGACTAAGGCGGGCGACCAAGGCAAAGTCGACCGGCAACTCGACGGCACCGAGGCTCCGAAGGCTTTTGTTGGCACCGTTGGTTGCACGCCCACTTAACCCTTGCATGAAGGAGGGTTGAACCCACCCCATGAGAGTAAGAGGCTAACAATTTACCATCAAGTTATTGACCCTTGTTGTGTATAACAAGGAAAGATAGCATACTTGTGTTGAAAGGAAAACTAGAAGGAAAGGGAAAGCTTCAAACTTCCATGAAGTAGCTTCACCCTTCCTTTTCACTTCTTGGAGGAAGGCAAGTTTTCCTCCAAAAATTCTTTTTTCCTCACGAAAGTAGCTTCAAAGTGAACAAAAGCCTTCACAAAAACGATGATTTTTTGTGAAGAATCATCAAAGGTGTTCTTACAACGAACGACAAGTGAAGCGCTCAAATTCCCGCAAGGCAAGGTTCGCATGCAACGCAAATTGTGGAGCATCCAAAACACAAAGACTTCAATTTCTCAAGGTAGAAGTTGTAATTTTTTTTCTCTCTTTGCATTAGTGTGTGTTTACCATGGCCAGTGAAGATATCCCACCTACACACACATTTGATTTTGAGCATGTAGATCAAAATCAGGGCACCATGGCTGTTGCTGACACTAATATGCATGATGATGATGATCTAGAAGATCATGGGCTTGTAGATATGGCTTCTTTCAAGACTTTGGAACATCACCAAAGCGTACTCGAAAGTAACCTCTCTGCACTCAATGCAAATGTTACCAATCTTACGGAGCTACTTGTGAAATTTATGAATTCACAGACGGCTCAAGGAGCCACAAGTGGCACGGTTCAAGGGAACCAAGCTTCCACGACTCAAGGAGTCCAAGAGATAAGTGCTGCAGAAGATACAGAAGGTAGCAATGCATTACTTAAGAATATCACCATTCTTGAGTTTCACGGGGAAGAGTGTGATCGCAACAAGGATGCGGTCAATACGTTCTTACACAAATGGAGTGATATTCATAGATTGAGACACACCCCAGATATAAAGACGGTTGTGGAACAAGTCCATCTCTTAAAGGCAATGCCTATAAGTGGTGGATGACATTTCCAATAGATGCTCGTCCTCTGTCTTGGGGTGCGTTTCAAGCTTCTTTCTCCAAAGAGTTTTTGGACTCCAATGAAGAAGATAAGAATTGGTAAGCATGGTATGCATGCCGCATGTCTGGCCTCTCTCACACACAGTACCTTTCGAAGTATCGGGAAATCATATTAAAACTAGAAGGTCTAGATGAATTCCAAAAGATACGAGGTTTTAATTGGGGTCTTGATAAAGACTATCGTCTTCATGTCAAGACCCAACATCCAAAAACTTTGGAAGAAGTCGTTAGTCATGCCCAAAGATATGATAATGACCAAGAGAGGAAAGGAAATGTTCCCTAATATAAGAATACTTTTTCTAAGAGCAATGTGGCTAAGAGCCAATGGTGAGGTATATCTCCCACATGTTCCAAGAGGAATAAGAGACAATCTACCTCTCCACGCCCACAAGAGGCTAAGAAGACTAAGCAATCATGAGATACTCCACGTGGGTCTCTCAGCACTGTTGATTTTGAGCGTGCAAAGAAACACAATTTGTGTTTTAGATGTCTTTCGAACCAATATAACCAGAAAGATTGTCCTCTTTTGCAAGACAAAGAAAAGGCCATGCACACGGTGCAACACCTCACATTAGATTCATCTCCTAACTATTGTTCTCTAGAGGTTCTTCATACGGAAGAAAAGCACAAGTGTTGTATGCCTGGTTCAATGTGGCAACCCACCTTTGGCCCCAATGATTTGATTGGCATGCATGGCACTATTAACGGACAACGTGTTCGTATTTTACTGGATGATGGTGCAACTCATAACTTCTTGAACTATAAGCTAGTCAAGAAATTGAAGCTTACACAGAATTCCTGCTCTCACAAGTATGTGGTGGAGCAGATGTCTGGAAATGATAAAGAAGTATGGGACACGGTAGTTCAAGGGGTTGAGCTTATTATTAAAGATCATACGATGACCCTTGACTTCCAAGTTATGAACATGGACCGTGATGATGTAGTTTTAGGACGGGAGTGGCTGCATGGTTTAGGAAACACATTGCACACTAGTTATGAACACAACTCCTTATCCTTTATGGACAATGGTAAACATGTGCTTTTGCTTGGTAAGAAAAATATACCATCTGCACCTCTTATATGTATAGCCGAGCTTTCTATTTTGCAGAAAGTAGATTTAATAGACGAAGTCTTTTTGTGTTACTGCTTGTCTCCAAGTCTTGTGAATTCTCAAGAACAAAGTGCGGTGAATTCTAGTAATGGTATGCAAAGTGCAATGAATATTAATGGTATACAAAGTGCAATGAATTCTACTGATAAACAAAGTGTTAACGAATCTAACGAGCAAAGTGCTCTCAATTTTAATTCTAATGAGCAATGTGCAACTGTTATAAAACAAACATTACAGGAATTACAAGATTTTCCATCCGAGCATAACTCTAATTTACTTTCTTCTTTTGCACGGCAAAAGCTCACTCACTTACTCACGGAGTATAGTGATGTGTTCTCAAGTGATTTACCACCGGGTTTACCCCCTACACGTGATGTGCAACATGGCATAGATGTCTTGCCAGGCACTAATCGGTGAGTAAACCACCTTATCGTATGAGTGCTAAAGAAGCCAAGGAGGTTGAGAGTCAGCTGGATGACTACCTCCCTTGTGGTTTCATTAGACCTAGCACTTTGCCTTGGGCATCATCAATTCTACTGGTAAAAAAATAAGATGGTACTATGTGCATGTGCATAGATTATTGCGGATTAAATGTGATAACCATCAAGAACAAGTATCCTCTACCTCTAGTGGATGAGTTGTTTGATCAACTCCACGGGGCAAGATACTATACAAACATAGATGTTCGTTCAGGATACCACTAGGTGCGTATCCTACTGCAAGATATATCCAAAACTACCTTTAGAACACGGTTCGGGCATTTTGAATTTTTGGTTATGCCTTTTGGTCTAACCAATGCTCCAGCTACATTTATGACACTCATGGATAGAGTCTTACGTCCCTATCTTGGAAAATTTGTTGTGGTTTTCCTTGATGACATTCTCATTTACAGTAAGACTGAAGATGAACACATAGAACACTTATGATTAGTGTTTGAACAGCTATGAGCTTGCGTGATGTATGCTAAGCAAAGCAAGTGTGATTTCTTTAAAATAGAGATGCATTACCTCGGTCATGTGATCTCTTATTCTGGCATCAAGATGAACACTAACAAGGTAGCTGCCATTCTTCGATGGCCACATCCCGACACGATTTAGGAGCTTCAAATATTTTTAGGCATGGCTGGATTTTATCAACAGTATATCCGTGACTATGCCAAAATCATTGTTCCTATGAAGGATCAACTTAAATAAAAAGGTAAGACCTTTTCTTGGGAAGTAGCCCAAAAACGCAATTTCAAAAATCTCAAGGTAGCTATAGCCACTGCTCCCATCCTAGCAATCGTGGACCCACTTAAGCCGTTTGTGGTAGAGACTGATGCTAGTGATAAAGCCATTGGTGCGGTACTTCTCTAGGAGGGAAGACCTATAGCCTTTGAAAGTGAAAATTTAGATAGAGCTCAACATAATTATTATGTTCATGAGAGAGAGCTCTATGCCAAAATTCACGATTTACGAAAATGGCGACACTATTTATATGGTGTTGAGTTTGAAGTAGTTTTTGACCATGAGAGTATCAAATGGTTTACTACTCAAATAGACTTGAAGGGCCATAAAGCTAGATGGGCAGAAATCCTTCAAGATTATGATTGTAAGCTAAAATATCGCAAGGGGCGATGTAATGTAGTAGCGGATGCACTAAGCCGGATGCCTCAGATTAATTCACTTGTTTTCACAAAACTAAAGAGTGGATTTTTGGAGTCATTACGTGGCAAGTGTGCACAAGATCAATCATATGCTAAAGTGTGGAGTGCAGTTTTAAAAAGGGATCCCTCACACTCACATGTCTCTGAACAGCTAGATCAACATGTCTCTGCACGTGCAGATAGAAACTCCAACACACAAAGCTACAATATCGCAAGGGGTGATGTAATGTAGTAGCGGATGCACTAAGTCGGATGCCTCAGATTAATTCACTTTTTTTCACAAAACTAAAGAGTGGATTTTTGGAGTCATTACGTGGCAAGTGTGCACAAGATCAATCATATGCTAAAGTGTGGATTGCAGTTTTAAAAAGGGATCCCTCACACTCACATGTCTCTGAATAGCTAGATCAACATGTCTCTGCACGTGCAGATAGAAACTCCAACACACAAAGCTCCACCCCTACTCAGGAAGAGCTTAAGCGATGGAATAATTTTTCCATTGATGATGGCTCTTACTCCACAAAGGTAGAGTATGTGTGCCAAAAGGACTCAGACACTAGGCGCCAAATCTTATTTGAGTGTCATGATAGTCCAAGTGTTGGTCATCTAGGTATTCGTAAGACGTATACCTTAGTTCGACGGAAATTTTATTGGCCGGGCTTACATCATGATGTTCAAGAATACGTACTAAAATTCCAACAATGCCAAGTTAATAAAGCAGAGCGCCTCAAGGTAGGTGTCCTTTTACATCCTTTAGAAATTACACAAGGTAAGTGGGAGAGTATCTCTATGGATTTTGTAGTAGGACTACCTACTACAAATCGTGGCCATGATGTCATTTGGGTAATTGTAGACCGTCTCACAAATATGGGTCGATTCATTCCCACTAAGACTACAGTTAAGACACCAAAATTAGCACGGATATCTGTAGAGCATATATATAAACTCTATGGTCTTCCAGCTAGTATCATTAGTGATAGAGATGGAAAGTTTGATAATCACTTCTGAAGAGCTGTGTTCCAAAATTTGGAAACTAAACTTAATCTAAGTACGGCTGATCATCCAGAAATGGATAGTCAAGTGCTAGAGGATATGATACGAGCGTATATTAGCAAGAAGGAAACCAATTGGGAAGACTACTTATCTATATTGGAATTTGCTTATAATAGTTTAAAGCATGTGACTACAGGGTTTAGTCCATTTATGCTTTTGTATGGATTTCAACCTAGATAACCCGTTACGGTGGGGTTGGCTGAGGAAAAGATACATCAAGCAAAGGATTTTCTCTAAGATCATTTTGACATGCTTTGAGTTGTAACATTTAATGGCCTAGTAACTTGTGTGTAGCGGAAAATAGCATGAACATAGTGAGCATTTCATTAGAATAGATTCCTAATGATAATAACAAGAGTGCTTGGGTGGAGAAAGCAACAAAAAGCATAACACCTAGTTACATAGCATGGACAATACTTCAAAAGAGAGAGAAATTAAGCAATTGACAACAGTTCAGGACCAGATTTTGATGGATCCGGTCCCCCCTCCAAAAGGCTTTGTATTATGGTTTCTCCCATCAAGAGAGACATTTTACAATACAATTTATTGTGTTCCTTCAATACTAGCTAGTAAAATGAAGATGGAAACTTCATGTACTACACAAAACACTTATCAAACACAACATAATTCCCTCATGGTCTCAGACCCAAGACCTCACACATTGGTCCCCTTAGGAGACTGTCCAATAGTCTTCTAGAGAGATTTATTCTTATTGGTTCTTTTATTAAGTGTTTTTAAATTATTTAAACTAGATTTACTCTAGCCTAATTCTCTTTGGTCCACCTCCAAGGCCATCCAATAGGATTTGAGTACACCTTGTGGGCATCTGGGCTAGGGAGCTGACATGTGTCCCTCTTTCCCCTTGTGTACAAAGGGAGCTTGTGTGTGTGTGTGTGTATGAGTTTCTCTCTCATCCCCTACTTCTTGGGCTTGCCCCCTCCTATGTAGGGCTTGACAAAGACTTTTGGGACACACACAAAGCATCCAATTTTCCCTAAATTTGACCTTTGGACACAACCTTTGAATTTTGGAAGTCTTAATAGGCTGAACCTTAAGGTCTTTTAAGCCCATTGTTGCACATAGCTCATTTGCAGATGGCCCCCCCTTTGGATCCCTATTTTCCCTCCTTTGGATCCCTACTGTGACCGGTCTGCTAACTTAACCAATCTTCTAGCTTTTTCTCCCCTGGCACTTCCCCATATCAAATGATCAGTTTAATATGACAAAATCATTTAGAGAATTAGATATTGATTATTATGACATTACCTCTCTCTTGAAATCATAGTCGTCCTCGACTATGGTGTAGAAAAGATAAACCATATTCATGAGTCCTTTTTCTTAGCGGTGATAGCCGTTTTTTCAGCTCATAAAATCTTTTAAGAAGCCACTTTACCCCAAAAAAAACACCTTAGCACAATGACTAGGCTTGCTTTTTCATTGTTAATAGCGTGTGTGCGTTTAAGGTTTTTATCACATTTTTTTATTAAATAATTGAGCGAGCCATTGGGCTAGGATACAAAAAAATAAATTTATAATATTACGATCCTCTTTACATGTAAATATTTTCTATCACTAAAAGGACCTAAATATAAAGGGGTTTTTTTTAAAATTATATATTTATATAAATATATATTCCTAGGTGTGCGTTATCAGGCCTAAGTATGCTAGCTTCCATCACGTGTCATTCCTTATCCATATTTTACTATCATTCTATCACTTAAGCTCTACTCACACACGCCTTGAAAAACCTTTATGTGACTTCATCGTAAAAATTCACCAATAACCTTATTAGCTACATCATATTTTTTTTCCATCCCTCCCAATTAAATATTCACAAGTAAATAGATTTCATCTTCAAATAAATTCCATAAATCACTCAAAGTAGAGAATAATTTAGGGTCCCTTCCCTCATGTTTTTTCTCCTTTTATTTTTTATATATTTTTCCACCATGCATCCCATGTGTCCATTTTTTCTGACTAGCTAGCCTATCTTTTTATCCCACAAGTATATATTATATTTGATACTTATCCTATACCATACATGTGTGCAAACTCCTTGGCAATATTAGGTCATGGTTGATGCATGGGGGCTCACTTGGAAGACTACAAAGGAAAAAGAATCAAATAGTGGCCCACTTCAAGCTTTATTAGATGCTGCAGGGACAACTTTTTGCTCGAATTTTGGCAACTTCTTATGATCTGAATTTGAGGATACTTCCAAAAGACAAAATGTAGCTCGTGAGCTGAAGTATTTTGGTAATTTTTTTTAAAATTTTGAAGTCAAGGGCGATTTTACATGAAATTTATGGCCGACTTCAAAACTGCCACCTCATACACCAAAAAGGTCTTCGTATTTCTCTCACCCTTCCACACACCTACTTACTCTTACACACATCTCCCTCTCCTTCCCACTCCCAAACCTATAACTCCCATGTCCTATTTCACCCTCTTTACCATTGCCACTTCTCTCACACCTCTATAGCCTTCATCCTCCATTTCTACACCCCTATGTGCTCCGCTTTCTCTCTACATATATGCCCACATTACCATATCCTCTTCAGCTTTCTAAAGAACTCCAAAAAATTAGCAAAAATCCAAGGTTAACCTCTGCAAATGAAGGTTTTTATCATGAATTATATAAGGTTTCAAGATAACATAGCTTCATCGACACGTGCAACTTCGCCATGCTGACCGCTTCTTCTATCGGTGCTGTAAAGAGGTGAATGTCAACTTCTCAAAAGCTTCAACCTCTCTTTACAAGCTTATCTCTTCCCTAACTTTGCTCATCATATATCTCACCATTTGGTGAATGATTTTGTAAATATTTTGTAGTGACTATTACTAACTACTAACCACTAACCTTATTGTAAAAATGCACCCTCCACTATCTATTAGAGTAGGCACTCCCAAATTATTCACCCAATCCTCTGTCCTTTCATCCTCAATAATCCTCTTCCCTTGAGCTCACATCCATGTGACTCAAAGGACAAGAGATACCCACCCTCATTTAAAGATAAAAATAAAAATATGCATAATCTTTATTTCTTCAAATAAACTTGATTAGGTCTAATCCTAATCGGGGCTTCTAAAACCTATTAGTAGAGCCCTTCTCTCCCTTGTAAATCATCACATGATCACACTACACCACACCATTCTCCACACATAACACACCACTCTTTAAGCCTAGTTGTGTAGAGTGTGTGCATTATGAGCACTCTATTCCCTCACCACACATAGGTGCATGGAGAAGCTTGAAGTTAGTTATGCCATATAGAGGACTGGATTGATTCCGTACTCTTCATCACACTTGTAGCCTACACTTGTGCATAAATAAGATTTATAGTTTTGGGTGCAATTGTATGCTGCAACTATGACTCTTCTCTCCAAATTGACTTGATAAGTTGGCTCATCAGTGGTTGAAGGTATATTGTCCTTGAAGTTTGTTGTGCCATTTCATGCTTGGTGGTTTGAGGGCTTGTTGAATTGTTTTCCTAAAAAGTAAATTGTAAGAGGGTGCTCGGTGAGAGGGCTCCCGTGACCCTAAGACAATTTGTGCATTGGTAACAAGGTCAAGTTTAATGTTGTCTCTCTTTTTTTCACCAAGTTTGTGTGCATCTAGTCTTTAAGGCTAAGACTGAGTTGTTCAAGTTGATTTGTGACCTTTACCTCACTCTGGTGTGGTGAATATTTGTGTTTGGTGTGCTTGTCTATATTTCATTCCCCTCACTTTGTGTGTTTGAGTACGAGGAGATATCACGTGCGTCTTAGTTTGCATCTACAACTAGGTGGTGCCCCTTTCTTGTTTGGTTTTCTGGCTGTGGGTGGTTGTTGTCTTTTATTGTGCTTGCCCCAGCCCATTTGAGCAGCACAGGAGCCTCGAAGGGTGTCTAGAGGCCTCTCTTCTTGTTGCCCGCCCCAGGCCGCCTGAATTTTGGTGCCCCCACTGAGGACGCCTTGTGTATTTTTGTGTAGAATCAACCTTTAGCATAGTCAAGTAGTTTGCATGAATCACGAGAATTTGTATGATCCGTTCAGTCCCATTGCAAGGCAAACGGTACACATAATTGTTAGTACTAAGTTGCAATTTCAACGTGTAATTCGTAGAATTTTAGGTCCTCTTAGGTTGGCCGAGATAAACACTTCATTAAATCCTTTTATTTTGCCTCTCATTAGGTACGACCTTAGTCTGGACGTCTATATTTTTGTTTTGTTTTAAGAATTAGGGCATGCATAGACAATGGATAATGGCCCAGGAATAGAGGTTTTCCCCTTCCATTTCACTCCACACATTAGAGTAAACATTGCAATTACTAGAAAAATCCATTTTCAACAACGTATGGTGTTCATGTTTGGTGCCCAAAGAGTAGGAGAAATTCTCGCGTCACCAAACCCTGTCATGCTACCTCTTATTGATTATGATAGGTCATTTGATGTGAATATTTTTATTTTGTTGTAGAAATAGATTGTAATTTAGAAAATATTATTGTGTAAATATTTTAAAGAAAGAAAAAAAAGAAACGTGCGTCACTTTGAAATCAATTCAATGGAGAGCCAACACCAAATGTCTAGATATCCTCTTTTCTTTGGAGAGCCTGGAGAGTATGCAGAATTATCTTTAGCGAATTTCAAGATGTCTTGCCATATCAAGAGAATAGTAACAGATCAAGAATGTGTAGAAATGTTTGAGGTGGTCCTTAGGAAAGATGCTAGCACTTGGTTTGACTCTTTGCCTGAGGAAGTTAAGGGGAATTACAAAGAAGTTTTGAATCGTTTCAAGAAATACTTCTTTGATCCCCAAAACACTCAAAAACTATGGCAAGACATTGTTTCTCATAAAAAAAAAGACTTAGATGACTACTACTTGTACAAGAAAGAGTTTCTACGTCTTTGGGCCCTATGGATACGAAATGTTGCTAACCCTGGTGATGGTGCAGAATTTCTAAAGAAGGAGAGGTTCATAGCTGGACTCTTTCCTGACCTTAAGGTAAAAGTTGAGGCGGGTGCACCTGCTACCTTTGATGCAGCTGAAACTAGGGCTGCTGAGAAATATAGGAAACTCAAGTGCTTAAGGGGGGAGGTTCCATCAGAAGGTCTTAGACCCAAAGGTAAGTCACAAGCATCAACATCTAGGGAGCTTCCTGAGGTAACGGCGAAAGTGATTGAGAAGTTAAATGAATCTTTAAGCAGCCTGTCAATTCACCTTGCACAAGCTGTAAGTCCAAAGGGACAAGCAAAGAAGTCTGAAGAGCGAGATCCACGACCTAGGAGAGTCTTGCAATGTTGGAATTGCGGAGAGTCTGGACATGGGATTTATAATTGTCCTTGGCCCCGTGGGGAGCCAGGGAGACCTAACTTGAATTACCCAGTGATGAATGCAGATGAAGGAACTGGTTAACAACCAAGGCTTCTACAAAGACCAAATGGACCAAGACCACCTCCACAAGGGGTAGAAGGAGTTCTGCCTTTGCCAGATCCAAATGTGCATGTGGTAGAGGTGACAAACTCAAATGAGGTTGACATGGAAGCAAATGGCATTAAGCGTGGCCGAGGAAAAGGTAAATAGAAAGAAGGTGTCACATCACAGAGTGACCACAGACGAGGCAAGAAGGCAAATGAGACCAAGGAATCTAAGAGGACTCGACGTTGTATCAATCTCCAAGACTTCCCTCTTGGACATGGTATGGCTCAATACAACCTGTTGGAAGACATGCGAGGTAAGGATCCTGATATCTCATGGCCTCAGTTTCTTGCATTATGCCCACAAGTTAGGAGGGATTTAACAAAGGAAGTAAGCGCTAGTAGAAAGGTAAAAGAGAGTGTTCCTATTGTAAAAATTGCACATGCTGAAATGAATGAGGATATTACACCTGTGCTAGATTGTTACATCAAAGGAAGATTGGTTAGGAAAGGTCTAGTGGATGGGGTTGCACAAATTTGCATCATGACAGAGGGGCTCATGCAAAGACTAAGCATGCACATCCATGAGACACCTGAAATTAAAGTCAAGATGGCAAACAATAGCAAGGCTAGGTGCGTAAGCATTTGTAAAAATGTTTTTGTGGAGGCCTTTGGCATTAAGAAGGCAGTGGATTTCTATGTCAAGTCTACCAAAGGAAATGGTTACCCATTTATCCTAGGAAGACCATGGCTAATGAAAATGCGAGCTTTGCAGGATTGGCAGAGTGGAAAGCTAATTTTTAGGAATGACAATCATAAGAAGGTTCTCTTTGACATGAAGGAGCAACACCAAGAGGAGCTCCATGAAGAATCATCTCAAAGTGAGATGGAAGAAGATTAGACTAATAACACTTTAGAAGAAGAAAGTAGCAGCAGCATTACTGAAGAGGAGTCTTCCATCGAAGTCATGGGGGTAAGATTTAAGCCAAGCAACCAGGAGACCTCTTCTCGAGGTTTGGAAGAGGTAGGTACTCAAGAGAACCAAAATGTTCAAAATGAAGGAATGTTAGAAGGTATGTTGTCTAGAACACTTACAAAGGACGAAAGAGAGGAGTTCAAATGTGTGCTAAGGAAATTTCTGAGGATTTTTGCTGAAGACTACACCGATGTGCATGGAGTAGATGTTGTTCAACACAAGATTGAGTTGAAGCCAAAGGCCACACCTAAGGCTCAAAAGCTACGAAGTCTAGGAGTCATTAAGGAGCAGGCTCTACTCAAGGAGGTAAGAAAGCTTCTAGCAGCAGGTTTCATTTATCCAGTGGAGAATTCAGAATGGGTCTCTCCCGTTGTTGTCACTCCTAAGAAAAACGGCAAGTGGAGGGTGTGTGTGGATTATCGTCCACTCAATGAGGCAACAAAAAGAGATCACTTTCCCCTCCCATTTCAGGATGAGATACTAAATGAGGTAGCTGGTCATGAAAAGTACAATATGTGTGATGGCTACTCAAGCTACTTTCAAATAGGGATTGCTTTGGAGGACCAATTGAAAACAACCTTCATCACTCCTTGGGGTTGTTATGCTTTTAGAGTTATGCCATTTGGCCTGACAAATGCTCCTGCAACTTTCCAACGTTTCATGAACATGGTGTTTCAAGCATTCTTTAGAAAGTCAATCAGGGTGTTCATTGATGATTCTGTATTTATAGCTCAAAATCATTGCATATACAAAAGGTAGAAGAAAGTTTAAAAAAACTTTACGACATGGGAGGTCAACTCAGCCCCGACAAGTGCCACATAGGTGAGAATGAAGTGATCTTGCTTGGTCACAAGGTTTCCTATAAAGGTATTGAGGTGGATCCAGCAAAGACAAAAGCTCTCATTGAGCTACCATCACCAAAGAGTCTTAAGGAGGTCATCTCATTCATTCAAAAGGTGAAGTATATGTCACGCTTCATTCACTTAGCCTTGGAGTTACTTCACCCTTTGCAAAAGTTGACACAACAAGTAGAATTTGCATGGTCTGCTGATCTTGAAGAGTATTTTTGTAATATTAAAGTCATTCTGTCAGAGCTACCAACACTCATGCCTGCTTGTTGGGAGTACACATTCTTTGTTAGCTCTAGTGTTGGGAAGGAAACAATTGGTGCAGTTTTATTACAACAAGATCCCCACAGTACCAGGATGCGACCCATCTACTTTTCTAGTAGGGTCATGAATGCTTTGGAGAGAAACTACACAGAAGCAGAACTCATGATGCTTTCTCTCATGTTTGCGGTGAGAAAGTTTAGATCCTACTTGCTACCAAAACCTTTTGTAATTCTCACTGCAGAAAATTTGTTCCCTTGGGTGTCATCTCAAATGAATCTTAGTACTAGGATCTCAAAGTGGATTATGGAGTTGCAAGAGTTTCAATACTCTTTCAAGATAGAAGATAGTGTGCGTGCAAAATTGGCAGGGATTCTCACTTATAAGGTACATGAGAAGGAAATTAAGGTGCCTGAGGTAAAGAACCTACCATTGCCACCACCTAAAAGTATTCCTAATGCTTTTACCTTGTTCTTTGATGGAGCTTTTCGACGAGCCACAAGAAAAGTAGGGGGAGGGCTAGTATTGCTCAACCCAAGTGGAGAGGTGGTCATGAAAGAGAAGGTCAATCTACCAGGTTCAACTAGCAACAATGAAGCAGAATACGACACGCTACTTCATGGTTTGAAGATGTGCATTGGCCAAGGTATACAACGTCTCATGGTAAAAGGGGATGCACTTCTCATTGTGAAGCAAATTCTAGGTATTTGGGCTTGTAAGAATGAAAGGCTAAGGCAAAATGTTCACGCCATCCGTAAACTCTTCAATCAATTTGAAGAAGTACAATTGTATCATATTCCTAGGAAACAAAATGAAGATGCTGATTTGCTTGCCCAAAAAGCAGTTGCATGTGTTGAAGGTGAAGTGCAGGTCATCATGGCAACAACAGTGATTAAACAACCAAGGTACCAGGGGATGGAGTCATTGGCTCCCATTGTGAGCTACATTTTAGAGGGCGAGTTTCCAGAAGGCTTCACAAAGGCTCAAAAGAGGAGGCTTATTAAGAAGGAGAGTTCGTATTTGTTTTTGGAAGGTGCCCTCTACCAAAGAGGAAAAGATCAAGTTTGCAGGAGAATACCGACAACCAAGGAGATTCTAGCCATTCTGGAAGGTTTGCATGAGGAAACGTGTGGTGGTCATTTTGCACAGGAACTCACTGCGAAAAAGATTTTTCTTGCCGGGTATGTTTGGCCAAGCTTGCACATTGATGTTCAACATTGGTGTAAAAGCTGCCACAATTGTCAGATTAATGGAAACAAGCGTCTGTTACATGGCCCACGTCAGTTAGTCCTTGCAAATGGTCCGTTTGAAAAATGGGGCATTGATGCTATGGGTCCATTTCCCAGGACTAAAAATGGAAAATTGTATATCTTGGTGGCCATAGACTACATGACTAGATTTGGCACACCTTTGGAGATTGTTTCTGATAATGGTCCTGGATTTAGGAAGGGCTTGCTCACAGAAGTTTGTGATGAGCTTCACATTCTACATCGGCATAGCACACCCTACTATCCTCAATCAAATGGTTTGGTAGAGAAGGCTAATGGAATCATTGCAGGAATCATCCGAAAGATGGTAAAGAACAAGACAAAGCTATGGGATGACTTCTTGGATGGAGCATTGTGGGCCTATCGAACTACCTACAAGGAATCAACAGAGTTCAAACCCTTCCACCTAGTCTATGGTCAAGAAGATTTGCAACCCATCGAGCTCAACATTCCCACGATGCGACTTAATGGAAAGGTGAAACAAGGCGAAGAAGCAGCATGGGAAGATCGACCTCTCACCCTCGCAGAACTAGAATGGAAACGGGAGGTGGCTTATGAGTACTATAAAAGAAAGGCTACGCAAATAAAGGACAAGCTCGACAAAAAGGTGAAAGACAAAGGGATCAAGGAAGGAGATTTGGTGCTAAGGTACGATAATCGCCTTGACAATCGCTTTGATGTGAAGTTCAATACCAAATGGCAGGGACCATACATTGTCAAAAATGCCTTCAACTCTAGCTACTATCAACTCATGGATTTGGATGGCAAGGAGCACCCCAAGAAGGTGAATGCGTATCGATTAAAGCCTTACTTGAGTCGAGTTCTACAAGAGGATCTACAAGAGCATGGAACAACTACAATACCATGTAAGTCTTTGAGCTTGGTACTACAAGATGAAGATTCGATTAAGGCACCAAATATCAAGAAGGATCGAAAAACACTCTCATTGGAAGATATGCCTTCTGATGGTACATGAATCTACCATCATCTAGGGGGAGGGCTAAATGATAGCTGTTTTTTCGGCTCTCATAAAATCTTTTAAGAAGCCACTTCACCCCAAAAAAAACACCTTAGCACAATGACTAGGCTTGCTTTTTCATTGTAAATAGCGTGTGTGCGTTTAAGGTTTTAATCACATTTTTTAATTAAATAATTGAGCGAGCCATTGGGCTAGGATACAAAAAAATAAATTTATAATATTACGGTCCTCTTTACATGTAAATATTTTCTATCAATAAAAGGACCTAAATATAAAGGTTTTTTTTTAAATTATGTATTTATATAAATATATATTCCTAGGTGTGCGTTATCAGGCCTAAGTATGCTAGCTTCCATCACGTGTCATTCCTTATCCATATTTTACTATCATTCTATCACTTAAGCTCTACTCACACAAGCCTTGAAAAACCTTTATGTGACTTCATCGTAGAAATTCACCAATAACCTTATTAGCTCTGTCATATTTTTTTTCCATCCCTCCCAGTTAAATATTCACAAGTAAATAGATTTCATCTTCAAATAAATTCCATAAATCACTCAGAGTAGAGAATAATTGAGGGTCCCTTCCCTCATGTTTTTTCTCCTTTTATTTTTTATATATTTTTCCACCATGCATCCCATGTGTTCATTTTTTATGACTAGCTAGCCTATCTTTTTATCCCATAAGTATATATTATATTTGATACTTATCCTATACCATACATGTGTGCAAGCTCCTTGGAAATATTAGGTCATGGTTGATGCATGGGGGCTCACTTGGAAGACTACAAAGGAAAAAGAATCAAATAGTGGCCCACTGCAAGCTTTATTAGGTGCTGCAGGGACAAATTTTTGCTTGAATTTTGGCACCTTCTTATGATCCAAATTTGAGGATACTTCCAAAAGACAAAATGTAGCTCGTGAGCTGAAGTATTTTCATAATTTTTTTTAAAATTTTGAAGTCAAGGGCGATTTTACGTGAAATTTATGGCTGACTTCAAAACTGCCACCTCATAAACCAAAAAGGTCTTCCTATTTCACCCTCTTCACCATTGCCACTTCTCTCACACCTCCATAGCCTTCGTCCTCCATTTCTACACCCCTATGTGCTTTCCTTTCTCTCTACATATATGTCTATATTACCATATCCTCTTCAGATTTCTAAAGAACTCCAAAAAATCAGAAAAAATCCAAGGTTAACCTTTGCAAATGAAGGTTTTTATCATGAATTATATAAGGTTTGAAGATAACATAGCTTCATCGAAACGTGCAACTTCGCCATGCTGACCGCTTCTTCTACCGGTGCTATAAAGAGGTGAATGTCAACTTCTCCAAAGCTTCAACCTCTCTTTACAAGCTTATCCCTTCTCTAACTTTGCTCATAATATATCTCACCATTTGGTGAATGATTTTGTAAATATTTTGTAGTGACTATTACTAACTACTAACCACTAACCTTATTGTAAAAATGCACCCTCCACTATCTATTAGAGTAGGCACTCCCAAATTATTCATCCAATCCTCTCTCCTTTCATCCTCAATAATCCTCTTCCCTTGAGCCCACATCCATGTGACTCAAAGGACAAGAGAGACCCACCCTCATTTAAAGATAAAAATAAAAATATGCATAATCTTTATTTCTTCAAATAAACTTGATTAGGTCTAATCCTAATCGGGGCTTCTAAAACCTATTAGTAGAGCCCTTCTCTCCCTTGTAAATCATCACATGATCACACTACACCACACCATTCTCCACACATAACACACCACTCTTTAAGCCTAGTTGTGTAGAGTGTGTGCATTATGAGCACTCTATTCCCTCACCACACATAGGTGCATGGAGAAACTTGAAGTTAGTTATGCCATATAGAGGAGTGGAGTGATTCAATACTCTTCATCACACTTGTAGCCTACTCTTGTGCATAAATAAGATTTATAGTTTTGGGTGCAATTGTATGCTGCAACTACGACTCTTCTCTCCAAATTGACTTGATAAGTTGGCTCATCAGTGGTTGAAGGTATATTGTCCTTGAAGTCTGTTGTGCCATTTCACGGTTGGTGGTTTGAGGGCTTGTTGAATTGTTTTCCTAAAAAGTAAATTGTAAGAGGGTGCTCGGTGAGAGGGCTCCCGTGACCTTAAGACAATTTGTGCATTGGTAACAAAGTCAAGTTTTGTGTTGTCTCTCTTTTTTTCACCAAGTTTGTGTGCATCTAGTCTTTAAGGCTAAGACTGAGTTGTTCAAGTTGATTTGTGCTCTTTACCTCACTCTGCTGTGGTGAATGTTTGTGTTTGGTGTGTGTGTTTATCTTTCATTCCCCTCCCTTTGTGTGTTTGAGTACAAGGAGATATCACGTGTGTCCTAGTTCGCATCTACAACTAGGTGATGTCGCTTTCTTGTTTGGTTTTTGGCTGTGGGTGGTTTTTGTCTTTGATTATGCTTGCCGCAGCCCAATTGAGCAGCACGGGAGCCTCGAAGGGTGTAGAGAGACCGTTGTTCTTGTTGCCCGCCCTGGACCGCCTCAACGGGTAGAGGATCCCTATGTTACCCTACGAAATTGTTCCAGAGTGGATGACTAGTCCATTTGGTGCTTGAGAGCCTAAGGCTGCCGCAAGCATGTCTGCACATTAGTCCTATCAATATTCCATAGTAGAGTGACAAGCTCTACTTGGTGTTCGGGAGACGTCGTCTCCGCAAACTTGATCTAAGCATGCATACTACTTCATTTTTGTGCACAATAAAGAAAAATAGAGTCTTATAAGACAAAAACTTTGTTCATTTTTAACATTTGTACATTTGCTTACTCTTGGGAAGCATTTGTAAGCATTGACAAGGTTTCGGTTATCCTTTAATTGTATGCCTTGTATCCATCTAGCATCTTCAAAAGGATAATTCTTAAACTTAATAAGATATCGTCAGATAGTCTTACCACCTTGTCTTCTTTCGGAGAATGGAATCGGGCTGCAACACCTCTTCTTGGTCCTCGATCTCCAGTGGGTCTTCAATAGTTGGTTCTTGAGGTGGCTCTCCTTTGTAAGGCTTTAGTAGGCTCACATGGAAAGCATTGTGTATGAGCCAATGGTTAGGCAACTTGAGTTGATAGGCCACCTCATTGATTAGCCTAAGAATCTGGAAGGGACCATAGTACCTTTTTGCTAACATAGCATAGTACTTTTGGTGTCTGATTGGATTCTTTCCCGTCGTGTGCCTTAATCGAGCATTGGGAAATTTGAGTAAGACCCAATCATTTTCTTTAAAGGCTTGGTCTCTTCTGTGCTTGTCAGTAGCAGCCTTTTGCCTTTGATGTGAGATAGAGATAGCATCCTTAATCTTTTGAAAAGATTCTTGTAGGTCTCGGCTATACTCATCTACAATGAAGATCTTCCCGTGTACCTTAAGTAGCAAGGGACTTTTTGATCTTCCCTCAATTACCTCAAAAGGTGCTTTTCTCGTGGAAGTATGTAAAGTGTTATTGTAGGCATACTACACTAAAGGTAAGTACTTCTCCCATTGGGATCTTTGATCTACTTCCATTACATAGGCTTTTAGTAGATTGAGGATTGTTAGGTTAGCTATTTCAGTTTGGCCATCCGTTTGCGGGTGATAGGCCGAAGAGAAGTTTAGCTTTGTTCCTAAATTCTCAAAGAGACCCTTCTAGAAATTACTGGTCATTCTAGGATCTCTATCCGACACTATGGACATTGGCAAGCCATGGTACTTGAAAATTTGTGAAATGAAGAGGGTTGCCATTTGATGGGCTTTGATAGTCTTTTTGACAGGTATAAAATGAGCTTGTTTACTGAACCTATCTACTATCGTCCATATTCCTGTATTTCCATGGATAGACTTAGGCAATCCAAGATAAAATCCATGGATATGCTCTCCCATGATGAATTAGGGATTGTCAAGGGTTGAAGCAATCTAGGTTGCTTCCCTCTATCAAGTTTTGTCTTTTGGCATAGCACACATTTAGAAACTTTCATAGCCTATGGCGTTCCCTTCTTGAAGCAAAATAGCTCCAAGGCAATCACCACAAGCATCACATTGGACCTCAAATGGCTTTGAGAGATCCGAAAGTGTAAGCACAAGTTGAGAGATAAGATTTTCTTTAAGCTTTTCAAAAGCATTGTTCTCCTTGGCAGACCATGTGTACCTAACGTTTTTCTTTGTTAGGTCATGTAATGGTCCTGCTATTAGTGAGAACTTTTCTATGAAGCATCTATAGTATGCGCACATACCTATAAAGCTTCTTAACTCATGAAGATTCTTTGGTTTAGGCCATCCTTTTATTACCTCTAACTTTGGTGGATCCATTTGGATGCCATCTTGAGAGATAATGTGACCTAAATACTAAATCTCTTGTAAGAAAAATTCACTTTTCTTTCTATTAACATAAAGTTTATTCTCTCTTAGAACTTGAAATATTACCTAGAGGTGTCGCTTGTGTTCGTCTAATGAATTAGAGTAGATGATGATATCATTAAAGAACACTCCAGTAAAAGTTTGGTGAGGCCTGAATAGCTTCTCCATCAAGCGGTTGAATGTGGCTAGTGCATTGGTCAATCCAAAAGGCATGACAATGTATTCATAAAGACCAAATGTAGTGCAAAATGTGGTCTTTACAATGTCTTGATCAACTATCCTTATTTGATGATAGCCACTTTTTAGGTCAATCCTACTGAAGTAGGTGGAGCCTTGTAGCTTATCAAAGGTCTTCTACCCTTGGAACGGGAAACCTAATTTTGATAGCGACACACATACGATATGTGTCATCTTTATTTTGAACTAGTAGCACAGGAGAACAAAATGGAGATGAGCTAGGCCTAACCATGCCCTTCTCAACTAACTCATGCACTTGACGCATAATCTCCTCTTGTTGAGCTTGAGAAACTCTATACGGAGGTTTGTTAGGCGGTAAACTTCCTGGAAGAAGTTCAATTGCATGGTCATCATTGCCTCATTTAGGAGGTAGCTCACAAGGGATGTCATCAATAAAGGCATATTGAAACCCGTTGAGAAAATTGGATAACTCTAATTCCTTTTGATTGTGTATATTTTCTTTTGTCAAAACATTAGGTTCATTTTGATAATCTTTAACAAAAATCATGTACACAAAAATGAAGCTCTTTATTGAGTTGTTGAAATCTTGTGTATGTACAATGGGTATAGTGTTACCCATTTCCTTATCATCTATATACATACCTTTTTCCCTGAACTTAAAGGAGATTCTCCTTTGAGGGAATTTAACATTGGTATCCATGCGATCAAACCATGGTGCCCCTAGGATTACATCCTCATGCTTGAGAGGAGAGATAAAGAAGTCCTCTTTGTCCACATAGCTTTGGACATGGAGCCTCGATTTCCCTATTAAGGGAGTGACTGAAGATTCTTTCCCCTCGAAAGCACCGTCTGCGGGTAGGACATCTCCCATCTCGTAGGCTTGTATTCCTAGCTTGGTGGCCAACTCTATAGATATAAAATTGTGAGTAGAACCGGGGTCAAAGAGAATAAAAGCATCATGTTATCTTACCTTTCCCCATGCATGGCATAGAGGATATCCTTTGTGGTGAGTTTCCTCCTCTTGGATTTCAACCAAGGTAGCTCTAGGCGTATCATGGTGATTATTCTTTTGGGGACAAGCACGGAATGCATGCCCTTGTTCGCTGCACTTGAAACACCGGTTATCCTTGCGATAACGCTCAAGCTCTTCAAGAGAGAGTTTATTTTTGCCTTTATAAACTCCCTTCTCTTTAGCTTTGTTGGAGTTTCCCTTAGGAGACTTTTGGACATTGTCCTTCCCCTTAGGCTCATTGGAACCCTTGTTTTCATGGGGCTTAGAATTCCTCTTAGCCCCTGTTTGGAAATTGATTTGAGAGGCCACCATAGTATGATGTATTACCATCGATATGGTCCGTGGCTTTTGGGAGTTGACATACTCCGCCATTTGTTCGGTTAAGCCTGCACAAAATTGCTGCTTTTGCTCTCCAAAATCCAACCTTTTGAAGACAATGGATCTAAGTTGTAGGTCCCAAAACTTGTCTACATATTTGTGGATGGATTCATAAAGAGAGAGCTTCAAGCCTCGCCATTCGGTGAGTACTTTGTCTTTGGCATCAGTGCCCAAAAATTGCTTCATAATGGAAGCTCTTAAAGCTTTCCATGCTTGTGGAGCTTCACTGTTGGTCCGTAGGCTAGACCACCATTGTCTCGTAAACTTTTGAAAGTGCATAGCTTAGAGGACTCCGTCAAGCCCTCATCTCCGAACCTGTATCAAATTGTTGGATAAAGGTCAAGACTTTGTTCGTAGCACCAAAAGTGCCATCGTAGGTAAGGAAAGAGATGCTCTTCCCTCCCTCTTTGAATTTCTTCAGCTTGGACGACCTCTTCCACGCGGCATAGGATTTCCTATGGCATATTATTTTTGATGGTTCAAAGGTTGCACCATCACTTTCTTCAAAAGATGAAGAATTTGAGGAATATGGAGAAGAGGGTGACCTCTTTCTTGCCATTTTATTTCCTTGAACTTCTTTTTATTGACCATCACTTTCATAAGAGGAAGAGGATGAAGAAGATGGAGAAGAGGGTGTCCTCTTTCTCACCTTTTTCTTCTCTTGCTTTTTCTCATCCCTCTATGAAGTATGGTGTGGAGAAGTATGTGATGGTCTTCTCCATTTTGGAGGTGATGAAGAGCGTTTAGCCTGCCGTCTTCATGGAGCCATCTTTGTCGAGGTGGCGAGAGACTCACTTCTTTCTCGTTCCTTCGGTGGGGGCTATTGAATTCTCCTTTGAGAAGGAGATGCGGCATCAAGGAGAAAATTTCTGAGCCCTTCATAGGGATCCTCTTCTTCTTCCCGAATCGGAGAGAGACCTCATTTGGAATTCTCACAAGGAGGCTTCCTAGGTGTTCTCTCGTCATGGTGGGGAGCTTGAAGAATCCCATGAGAAAGAAGCTGCCGTTGCACTTCACTTTGGAGGGATGGATTGCCCATGGCTTGTTGAAGCCTAGAAACAAGATAGTTAACAAGCATCGGGACATCATTCGTAGCTTGATCATTAGCAAAATCAAAGTTATCAACATTAATTTCACTCTCTTTACTATTGTCAGCCATTCTAAAAACTTTTAGGTGTACTTTGGCACTTCAAGCCCTAGTTTCTACTCCTCTTTACCCCTTTAGAAAAAGCACTCAAGCTACTGTACCCGTGGCTCGAATAGCATTAATTGAAAGGAATAGAAGAGAGGGTCGTTGAACATCAAAACAGCATAGGCTCCCATCAAGCTTCTAATAGCTCAATAGTGGTTAAGCCATAGGCAAGCCCCATAGGACTCCACTATTAAGACCATAGCTCTCGACGGTGATGCCCCGTTAACTGCACAAAGGCGGGCACACTGCAAGGCTGAGAAATCCCTATTATACTTATTCACATGCAATTAATAGTACCAACCATTTATAGCTAGCTTGAGGCCTCCCTTCTTGAGCAAGAAAAGAGAAACCTTGTGCTCTAATACCAATGTAACATTTAATGGCCTAGTAACTTGTGTGTAGTGAAAAATAGCATGAACATAGTGAGCATTTCATTAGAATAGATTCCTACAATAATAACAAGAGTGCTTGGGTGAAGAAAGAAACAAAAAGCATAGCACCTAGTTAGATAGCATGAACAATACTTCAAAAGAGAGAGAAATTAAGCATTTGACAACAATTGAGGACCGGATTTGCATGGAGCCGGTTCCCCCTCCAAAAGGCTTTGTATTATGGTTTCTCCCATCAAGAGAGACATTTTACAATACAATTTCTTGTGTTCCTTCAATACTAGCTAGTACAATGAAGATGGAAACTTCATGTACTACACAAAACACTTATCAAACACAACATCAATCCCCTCACGGTCTCAGACCCAAAACCTCACACACCTTTGAAGACTGTGAGAGCTAGCGGGATATGAGAGTAGATTGAGAGGAAGAAGGAGTATTCTTACGAGAAAGATGTACATCTTCTCACATAATCACTCATATTATCATAGCTTAGCTTGGTAATTAGCATGGTAGAGGAGATGAGCATGCATTGAAGCTTTTCTCTTGGTTGGATTTGCATCACAAAGCCAAGTGTTGTTGGTGTAGGCCTTCCTTCTCACAAGCTTGGAGTAGGTGATAAGCTTTCCATTAAAACTTGAGAAGGAGAGAGAGTCTTCTTTACTTCACACATGAGATAGTGTGAGTGTGTGTGTCAATAATGCCTTGAAAAAATCAGCCCCTCTCTCTCTTGGTCGACCCCCCTTGCTAATTACTCATGCTAGCATCCTATTGGACCTCCCCAAGCTTAGCCAATGATAATTAAGCAGCATAAGTGATAGCCTTCTGACATGTGTCCCCCTTTACACTTTTATGAGAGCTTTAGGTAATTTAATAATTCAACTAAACTCTCATTGGACCCCTTTGCCTCCTGGCCAATAGGAATCAGGCAAGCCATTGGGCTGCTGAATGCTCATTGGTCCCCTTGGGAGATTGTCCAATAGTCTTCTAGAGAGCTTAATTCATATTGGTTCTTATATTAAGTGTTTTTAAATTATTTAAACTAGATTTACTCTAGCCTAATTCTTATTGGTCACCTCCAAGGCCATCCAATAGGATTTGAGTACACCTTGTGGGCATCTGGGCTAGGGAGATGACATGTGTCCCTCTTTCACCTTGTGTACAAAGGGAGCTTGTGTGTGTGTGTGTATGAGTTTCTCTCTCATCCCCTACTTCTTGGGCTTGTCCCCCTCCTATGTAGGGCTTGACAAAGACTTTTGGGACACACACAAAGCATCCAATTTTCCCTAAAGTTGACCTTTGGACACAACCTTCGAATTTTGGAACCTTCGCATTTTGGAGATGGCCCCCCTTTGGATCCCTAGCTCTTTTGCAGATGGCCCCCCTTTGGATCCCTATTTTCCATCCTTTGGATACTTACTGTGGCCGGTCTGCTAACTTAACCAATATTCTAGCTTTTTCTCCCCTGGCACTTCCCCATATTAAATGATCAGTTTAACATGAGAAAATCATTTAGGAGAATTAGATATTGATTATTATGACAGATTTTCTCGACAAAATGTTAAGCAAGCTCAATATCAATATAAGAAGTATGCAGATGAGCATCGTCGTCTTGGTACTTTCGAAGAAGGAGACAAGGTTTTCCTCAAAATTCTGGAGCATTCAGAAAGTTTGAAGAGAGGAAAAGTTGCTAAACTTTCACCACGCTATTGTGGACCGTTTACCATTCTCAAACGTATAGGTCAAGGGGCCTATAAGTTAGCTCTTCCAGAGAACTCACGAGTTCATCCTGTTTTTCATGTTAGTCGTTTACGAAAACAGCTAGGACAGAATGATAATGCCATTGATAGAGGTGTGTTAGTTGACCTTATTTAACCGCCAAGCATTCCTCATGAGCCTGAAAACATTTTGGATTCTCATGAGCTTCGTACCAGACATCATGTCAGACGACAGGTGTTGGTAAAATGGCTAGATATACTTGAAGAAGGTTCTACGTGGGAGAATGTCTCCACACTTAAGAAACGTTTTTCTACGTTCGTTTTCGAGGACAAAAATGATTCTCCAAGGGGGGGGGTAATGTAAGGAAATGGGTCCTATGGGCAAGGCCACCGGCACGGCCGGACAGTGTGTACGCGAGGGGGAGGCTATAAGATAGCACGGTTGGGTGGAGACTAGCACACGCATTACTAGCACCCTTACACAAACACATATTACCATATAGAACTTCACTTTGTGGAAGACTAAACTATGCAACGGATCTTGAGACTTGGAGTATTTTGGAAAACTATGAGGAGTGATGTTCACTCAATTGTAAAAACATATCCTCAATGCTAGAAACGTGCACCCATACCTCATATGACATTGTTCCAAATATCAATTGTTTCTAAGTGGAGTAACTATCTAGTTACTTACTTATCAAACCGAACATTTTTGGAGGATATGAGTAAACTCTGCCAAAGGGAAATTGAAACAGAAGAAAGAGACTATGATCTTATTGGAAACCAACTATATCAAAGAGGGAAAGATCAACATTTTGTGTCTTTGTGTAAATGAAGACGAATATATTCCCATTATAGAACAAGCACATGTTGGATTAGCTGGAAGTCACTTTTCTAGTGAAACCACCGCAAGAGAAATCTTAATGACAGGCATATGGTGGCCAACACTTTTTGCAGATGCCAAAGAATATGTTTGAAGGTGTGATGCATGTCAACGAGCTAAAATGCCAACCCGTGTAGATAGCATGCCTTTAAGAAAAATGATGGGGGCTAGAGCTTTTGCAAAATGGGGAATAGACTTTGTTGGGCCAATACAACCACTTGCTTATAGAACTCAAGCTCAATATATCATTGTATGTTGGGGTTCTTCAACACACACAAAACTTAGGTGTTGACAACAAGTCACACACACTAAAGACAGAGTTAAACAAAGGCAAACACATTTAACTCATCAGCATTTCAACATTCACCAAATTCCGACACAACAGACTGCAGAACAAGCATGAAGCATAGAGCAAGAGACTACACAGTTGATTCATCTTTGTCCAAAGACAACTTCCATTTAAACCCAAAATTACATTCTCGTGTGAACCAGCATGACCTTTAAATAGGAACTTCTGACAGTTATAACTGTTACATCCAATTGACCAAAATCCGACTTATCAAATTCCGACTAACTAAGATCTGACTGACTAAGAGTTGATTGATTAAACATAAGTACAAGTACTGATCTGGTGTAGGTTCAACACCTGGCACAGCCCAGTGGTGGATTTCCTCAAAATTTGACTTGGATTCACAATCCCTTGATCTGCATATTCTCCACCACCAACATTACTCTCTACATTGGTTCAACTTCATTCTGAGCCTCCACATCTGGCTCAGCCATACCCTGCTCTTCAACTACTGACTCAGGTGCCACTATGCCAACAGGTACAGTTTCCATTGCTTCAAGCACTTCAACCTGCTGTTCAACCTGCTGATTCATCTCTGCATCATCCTTCAATTCTTGACCTTTCTTAATCTATTCCTCCAAATGAACATCAACCATATCCCCTTGCAATTCTTTTATCTTTAAATCCTGAGCTAATTTGAACCACATGTCTCTGTCCTTTTTTACATCCTCTAACTCCTGCAGTAATTCACCCTCATGCTCACTTACAAATCCCTGCTTCATTGTCTCATATGGATGCTTTATTGCTACAGCAAGTCTGTTCTTCATAGACTTCCACACTTCCTCAACTGCTTGCAACAGCTGTTCTTTCAAGAAAAAAAATTCTCCCTCTGACATAAGCTCTGCATTGACATCCACATCCTCACCTTTTACTTGCTTCTCCAATTCCTGCAAAGGAATCAATCTCTGATGTAACATTTGAACCTGAACCTGCAACTCAGCATTAGTCTTTGACAAATGCTCCATTTTCTCATTCAATCTGGCATTTAACTTCATTGTCCAATCTTTGAATAGTCCCAAAGACATTTTTATTTTTGAAACTTCTGCATGATTCTTTTTCACCATATCCTCTAACTCCTTCTGATGTACATTCTGAATCTCTCCCAACTGCAAAGTCATAGCTTCCAACTCCATGTCCTTCTGCTTTACTTGCACTTTACCTACTGCTGAATCTGCAACCTGTTTAAGTTGCTCCGCCATTTGTACCTGCTGACCCAGCACAAATTCTTGCACCAACTTAAGCACCCTTATAGCACTGCCAGCATCTTCACATCTGACTTCAGTTTTAAAAGATGTACTTGGAGTAGCAAATTCAAAATCTAAAGCTTTAGCAACACCCTGCTCACTAGCACTTACCTTTCTTTTCTTGGACAAAGTAAATGTTTTTCCCAACCTTACTGGTGTTTGAACATCTATAGGGACTTTTTGTGAGAAGACAGATAACTCACCAAAGTCTTGGAAGAAATCTGGGCTAGCCACAGCTTCTCTAGCTTCCTCTTCTGTGTAACCAGCCTCCATCAAATCTTGAAACTACTTTCTCTTTTCTGGTTCACCATCAAAAAGCTTTTCCAATTCATCAACTTGCTCTTTACTTTTGTGCTTCTGAAGTTACAACTTAGCAGTAGTAACAGAGATATTTGGCACCACTGTTTCTCCTGCTTTCACCATCCCAGCATACTTGAATAATGCAGCTAGGAATGGAGCCAATCTACTGCTGCACTGACGCTTCCTCTTATCTGGAGTAAACACCTCTGCATGAATTTTTTCATGGACCCAATGTGCCCAATTGAAACAACCTCCCTGCTCTGCAAATGCCAATGGAGCATAATTTTCTTTTGACATATAGTCAAATTTAGCCAGAAAACAAACCCTCTCAAGATACCACTTTAACTGTTCCCTGCGGCCATACTCCACATTTTTAAGCATGTAATACAACCTTGTCCCTTCTCTAGACCCAAACTCCTTCTTTAAACAATCATCTGAACACTTTGGTGGAACAGCTACTGTTGTGAATGGTAACTTGAAAACTGCAGCAATCACCTATGGGCACAACACAACCTTGTCAGATATTGCTCCTGTGGTCTTCCTCAGCAACTCTGCCTGTGACTTTGCATAAAAATTTCCTTTCCATTATTTCCATGGAAACATTACATACTCATAAATCCCCAACTGTCTGAGCCACTTCTCATTCTTCTCTGTATCAGCTTCCATCTCAATCTTGAGGTCTGTGTACGGGTCCATCAAACTTTGCAGCATTTTGTTTGCCGACAAAGGTGGTGGTTCTTCCTCTGAGAAATCTTATTCTTCCTCATCGCTTACATCCACTCTCAGGTTAATTCCCTTTCTCCCCAGCCTTGTTGCGACAGGCTTTGCCAACTTAGTTTCAGCCTCGGGTCTCATGGCTACTGCTGCAGGCTTTACTTTAGAGGCCATAGTGCTTGATGAAGGAGTAGATGAAGAAGGAGAATGCAAGAAATAATTAGCAGATAAGTACTTGCACGGCGAAGAGACGAACATTCATGCAAATTGCACTGCATGTATCCGCTGAGTGACCTCTTTGACAGCTCCCGCGCCCCAATAATTATAGCTAGTGGCGAATAATCTCCCCTCAAACCCAAATATTGTTGAACGTTAAACCTATTACTTCCAGGTTTAAAAATTCCGATGGACCACATTCCGATCAACCAAAATCCGATGCACCCCACTAGATGCTTGCATACTGGATCATGTTTATCTGAATTGAATCTCCACCCATCAGAACCTTGCCAAGCATTCCTCCTGCCTTCCTTCATCACCTGTTCTTTGTTGAAACCCTTATCAACATTGCTTCTAATACCATGCTCACTTGATAGTAATGCTCGCTGACTCTGAAAAAATGGTAATTCAACTGACTCACACAAAGCAGTACCTACCACTCTCTCTCTATCATGCTCTCTCTCTAACCCCTGCCATTCTCTCTCTACCTCCACCCTCTACATTGTAGCTATGGTCTATTTGACCAAGTGGGCAGAGGCTAAAGCAATCCAAAAGAATGATGCTAGAACCACAATTGCATTCTTGTATGAGAACGTGTTCACGAGATATGGTCTATCAATAGAAATTGTCAGTGATAGGGGAACTCATTTTCTCAATGGTCTTATAAAGTTTCATTCAAGACAGCTTTAAATGCTACACCCTTTAACCTTGTTTATGGTCTTGATACCATACTGCTGATAGAATTTATATTGTTGACACTAAGGGTAGCTAAGGATCTTGAGTAGACTGGAAATGCATTGTCAAAGAGGCTTGAAGATTTAGAAAAGCTTGATGAGCAAAGGCTAACAGTTGTAGCTCACATCTATGCACAAAAGCAAAAACAAAAACAGTTTTTTGATTCCCATCTAGTCACAAAAATCTTCAAAAAAAGGGACTTAGTTTTAGTCTATTCCCTTAAGCAACACATTCCCAAGTTTAAGAAGAAGGAAACGGAGAGTTTATCATGGAAGACGTATCTCCAAGTGGAGCAGACAAGTTGTCTACCCTAGATGGTGAACCAATGGCTAATTGGATTAGTGGATGCGTACAATGTGCCACTAACCAATGAATTGCTAGAAAAGATGCATGTAGCAAAGCAAAGAAAGATAAAATGACAATAGTTTATTGATGAAGCCCAAGAGGAAGCTCGACTTTGAGTACTCAAGAGAAAAGCCGCTCTCAAAAATCAACAAAAACCTATTCCCATCAACACTCTAGAACTAGATGATCGACTATGGGAATTACATAAAGACGCAGTGTCAACAAATGATGAATGGTTAGATGGAATGGACCTTTGCATCAAAGTACAATTGAACAATTAGGAGCTCAGGTAAATGCAGTCAGTCTTTGACATTGGGAATATTGGCTATTAAAGGATGCAACAAGAACCCGACACCGACATTGGGAGTAGTCAACTTAAATGTGATAGTACATGGATGTTCATGCCCTCATCAGTTTGTATGCTTAGCAGATGAACACATGAATGAAACAATGATTCTTAGAATCTCATGGATGAGGACATACAAGGTAGTACCAGATTGGGATACCATTCAACTCGAGCTATCACCTAAAGGCGGACAACTCATTGTTCTAATTGCACCAAGCAAAGACGAATGGAAAGGAGGTTACCAACAGAGCAAACCACGAAGCAATCAATCTTCTCCATCCTATAGACAAGCAAATGCTACAAGTAGCATGCAAGGATTTAGGAATATCTGTGTACCAAAAGCATAGCTTAGGGACGAGCCAATTCAAATTTGGGTGCCTAAAACATCATCTACTGTACCAAAGATGTTTCCAAGGTTCAAAACACAAATAGGAGCATCTTCGAGCAAGGAACCTAAAACAAAATAGATTTGGAGAAAAAAAGGAGCACTTATCTTTTCCGCAAACTGTAAAACCGATGAAGCAATGGAGGGTTAAGTCTCAAAACACTCAACCACAACAGTTCATTAACGAAAAACCAAGATACCAATGGCGAGTTAAAGCTCAACAAACTCAAGAAATTAGCATGCCAAAGCATCCTGATAGTACAATAAAGAAAAGAGCACACAAGCTACAAGATTTACTCTTTGGGAAACAACAACAAGAAACTCGACCTTAGAAACCCTTGAGATAATTACTCAAGACCCAACTCTTGCACAACATCATTATCGATATCGGCAGCTCAAGAAATCAACATTCCAAAGGATCTTAACGGTACAATAAAGCAAAGAGCACACAAGCTACAAGATTTTCTCTTTGGGAAACAACAACAGGAGACCTTGACCTCAAAAACCCTTGAGATAATTACTCAAGACTCAACTCTTGCACATCATAATGGTTTGAATTGCATTGATCTTCAAAGCATGGTAGAGCGCAACTAAGTCTATACATAGACATGATTGTTCAATCCATGCACACAGTCGTCCTGGAGTACGTTTCCTAGGAGGGGTGGAAGGGAACTAAGTAGTTAAGGGCAATGTTTGAAGAGGAAGGAAAATGTTTAATGTTAACGTGTGATTTTTTGCAAAATTACCTAATAATACCCTTAACAAGTAATCAACAAGGAAAATTGAACTGATAACATCTCCTCGATGAGTGTAAATATTGTATATACTATCAGAAAATAATCAAAAAATGGTATTCTTTGGTTATTTCTATCATTTTTCTTGATATTGAGACTTAAAAAATAGAGAAATCCACCAAAAAAAATAAAGAAGTGTTTCTTAATGGATTTTTCTAATTATCGATTTTTCACTTTGCTTTTTTAGTGCATTTCATTATTTTCTTTGATTTTTTTAATAAACAGATCAAAAATTAATAATAAATAGCAAATAAGCTCAGATGGAAAAATTGAAGATATACTAATGATCAAAAGGACAAGGCGAACATGCATAAAAAATTTCACTAGAATAGACAAATGGAAGCGGGAAGCCTAAATTCGACTGCCAAGGCCTGCTTTCGCAAATTCTTGTAGAATGAGCTATCGGAATCAAATCGAAGAAATTTATGAGTCTAACATAGATTTTACGTCCTAGTAGGACTAAAAGGGGAATTTGGGGAAAAATAGTTGGGAAAGTCCGAGTATAGATATTCAAGGTAGCCCAAAATCACCTCATTTCCACTAGTCATTCTTGAAGGAGAGAGCTCGCGCGCGATTTCTGGAGTCCACAATCGCCTTTTCACAGCACCATCTCACACAAGACATGAGGTGTAAGTTCTAAGCTATATGGCCGGGTAGCAAGTCTAGGCCCAAGAAAAACCCTAGAAATTGTTACCATATACATGTGGTAGTGATGTGTGTGAACACATCACTACCACATGTATATGGCCGGGTAGCAAGTCTAGGCCCAAGAAAAACCCTAGCAATTGTTACCATATACATGTGGTAGTGATGTGTGTGAACACACTAGGATTGCCGGGGCATTGTTTTCCTCTTTAGGAGGTTTTTTCCCCCTGTGCATTGTATATACGTCCATCACTCTAGGGCTATCTATCTTTCCATTGCACACTAAGTAACACACTCTCTATTGTGTGCCTTGAGCTTCCTTCGTCGTCTCCAAGCTGTGTGCGTTTCTCTGCAATCCTAATTCTAACAATTAGTATCAGAGCAGGTTGCATTCTCTCGGTCTTAGCTGCCAGTTGCTCCAACACACACCTGCTCACTTTCTCCGATTTTAGTGAGGTTTGGTGAGCGTTCGCAGGTCGACAAATATTTCGAGTAAGCTCGTAGAGCTTGTTCTGCTCTGATTTTTGATTCGGACTCATTTCGGCCTCTACTTCCACTACAGGCAGGTCTACACATGCAATTTTGTCATTTTGTGCAGAATCTCTATCAATGCAATTTTTTGCATAACAGGTGCCTTACAGTCTTCTATAGTTTGTGCTATATAGCACGTGTTGGCCCCGCTTTATTTCTCCTCTTTTCAGGAAGTTTTCACATCAGGTGCATCATTTACCATGGCTGACAACAACATAGATGTGTTCAAGATGTTTGCTGCTCAGGACAGATTGGATGGGGACAAATACCCTATGTGGGCTTACATGATGCAACATGTTCTTGTGTCAAAGGGCATCTGGAATATTGTGTAGTGCATTGATGTACGTCCTGGTTCTGAGGATGTAGACAATGTTGAGGATGTTGCAGGTCTTGCTGCAAGGATTGCTGCTATTAGAGTTGTTTTGCCTACGGTAGAATAATCTCATTGGGATGTCAAGGATGCGCAGGCTCATGCATTGATTGCATTTTCTGTGAAGCCCACCATTGTTCCTCACATTTGTTCAACAAAGTATGCAAAACAGGCTTGGGATATTCTAGCAGGCCTTAATGCAAGCCGCAATGAGGCTAAAATTTCTTTGCTGCGTAAAGAGCTGGAGTCAAGGATTATGCATGAGGAAGATGATATGGACACTTTTCTTGCTGGTGTCAAGGATATCAATGAGAAACTTATTTCTGCAGGTGAAGTCATTTCAGAAAGTTCCCTTGTGCAGACTATTCTTGATGCCTTACCAGATTCTTACCAGACTTTTTCTAGTACTTGGATACTTATGACCCAAGGAAATACTGAAGTTGTCAAGTTTGATGCATTATGCACATTGCTGTTGCAAGAGTCACTTTCTAGAAAAAAAAGGACTAGGCAGCGTGCAGTTCAATAGGATTTTATTGCTTTTCAAAGAAAGGGTGGTAACAAGAATGCAACCACTTCTTATGGTTCTGCTGCGAGTGGAAAAAATACTTTTCCTAATGCTTCTGCCGGCAACAATTTGTCTGGAAATCCTGGTGATAAGGGAAAGAAGAAGATGCGTTGCCATTATTGTAAAGCTAATGATCACTTGATTAAGCAGTGTCCTAAGCTGAAGGCCAAAGTGGCTAAGAAGAAAGAGGGTGGTTCCACTGCAAATGCTGGTTCCACTACAAATGCAGCCATTGTTGTGTCTTCTGTGAAAGGAGACTGTAATGCTGATGCTGATGCAGAATGAGATTTTAGTGCAGAGTGTACTTACAATCCTGCTATCCATGATGCATGCATGTTAGTTGCTGTAGATTCACATGTGTGGTATTTCGATAGTGGTGCTACAAAGCACATTACCTCACATCGTGAATTGTTCACCTCTCTAGAGTCTGTTCCTAATGGGAATTTAGTCACTTGTGCCAACAATGACTCTTATCCGGTTCAGGGAGTTGGAAAGATTGTGCTTACTGCTACAAATGGCAGTTCTTTCACACTTGTTGATGCACTTTGTGTACCTAGGATTAAGAAGAACCTTTTGTCTATACCTGCACTTGCTAGACTTGGACTTGTAGTCAAATTTGTGGATGACAGATATACAGTCCATGATCTCAGTTTTGGTGATGAAATTGTTGCATCAGGGGTTTTGTGTCATGGGCTGTATAAGCTCACTTTGTATGACAAGTGTAGAAAATATTTTACAGATGCAGTTGCAGATTCAAGGGCTATTTCAGATGCAAAACTTTGGCATGCACGTTTTGGTCATCTGAGTTTTTCCAGTTTGCTGCATTTGCAAAAATATGATATGGTTGCTTCTTTGCCGCCTCTTGAAGCATCTGTCAAACATGTTTGTGAAAGCTGTATTTTGGGTAAGATGCAGCGTTCAAAGTTTGCAAAGGATGGTTTTGTTAGGGCCACATAGAGGTTGCAGTTTGTGCATACTGATGTTTGTGGGCCCATGCAAACTTCGTCCTTGGGCAATTACCTTTACTTCATGACTTTGATTCATGATTACTCTAGGCATGATTGGGTGTTCTCGCTTAAAGCGAAGTCCAAAGTTTTTATGTGCTTCAAACACTTTCTAGCTATGGCTGAAAATGTATCAAAATATACTATGGGCACCCTCCGTTCCGATCGAGGGGGGGAGTATATGTCTCATGAATTTAATACATTTCTGGCTAGTCATGGGATAAAACACCAATGTACAGTTCCTTATACACCTCAACAAAATGGTGTTGCTGAGAGGAAAACAGGTCACTTACAAAAATGGCACGATGTATTGTTAAAAGTCAAGCTTTGCCGCATTAATTTTGGCTTGAGGCATCATGTGTGCCACTTATGTACTAAACAGGTGTCCTACGAAAGCTTTGCAGTCTACTACTCCATATGAAGCATGGCATGATAGATAGCCTTCTATTGAGCACATGCGTGTTTTTGTTTGTTTGACATATGCTTTGGTGCCACAAACACAGTGTAGAAAATTGGATGATAAGGCTGTCAAATGTTTTTTTTTTGGTTATAGCGCTGAAAGCAAAGGTGACAAGTTGTATCATCTACAAACAAAGCGTATTTTGGTTTCACGAGATGTAGTATTTTTGGAAGATTCTATCCAACCTTGCTGTCATGTACTAGAGATAGTAATGTAAGCTCATAGGACATTTATGATACTTCGTTGCCTCTTTTCAGTGGTGGAAGTTTGAATGTAAACTCCAATGAGGCACATGTACAGCCTATGGGGGTTTTTGAAAATGTCACAGATCAGCCTATTATTGATGCAGATGTACATGATGTACTTGATGAGGAAAGGGCTGAAAATGAGCAGGCTAGAGGTATGCCAAAATGGTTGGTGCACACTTTGTGTGACAGTAAATTGGACGCACCTTTGTCTAGTCGTACTCGTTCAGGCTCTCGCCATGCATCTTATGCATCAAATTGTTATGCTTTGGCTGTGTCTAGCTTACATGATGTTGAGGAGCCCGTGTCTTTTGATGAAGCACAGGATTCAAAAAATTGGATGGCTGCCATGCAATCAGAATATGATGCACTTATAGAAAATGACACATGGACTTTATGTGATTTGCCTCCTGGAAAAAAAGACATTGGTACAAAGTGGGTTTACAAATTGAAACGCAAGCCGATGTTGAGATCAATCGCCATAAGGCTTGACTTGTTGCAAAGGGTTATGCACAACAAAAAGACATAGACTATGAAGAGACTTTTGTTCCCACTTGTCGTATGACTACTGTACGTTTTCTATGTGCATTGGCAGACTATTTTGGTTGGGATGTACATCAATCAGACATTGTTACTGCTTTCTTGAATGGTGACATATTTGAGGAATTTTATGTCGCACAGCCTCGCGGTTTTTTCAAGAAAGGACAAGAGGAAAAAATGTGCAGATATAAGAAGGCTTTGTATGGGTTGAAGCAATCTCCTCGTGCTTGGTATGAGAAAGATGACACTCATTTGGTCAAACAAGGCTTTCATAAGAGTCCAACAGAAAGCACATTGTATGTAAAGCGTGAGGGTGATGTACTTCTCATTGTGGTTCTTTATGTAGATGATTTGCTGATTACTGGACCAAATGAGAGACATATTGCTGAATTTAAGGCTGATTTGAATGCTACTTTCAAGATGAAATATTTGGGACTGTTACATCATTACTTGGGTATACAATTTAAGCAGTGTGATGGTGGTATTCCTTGTGTCAGAAAAGCTACATAGAAACATTGCTATGTAAGTTTGAACTTGCGGATTGCAAACCTATTTTCACTCCCATGAAAACAGGTTTGAAATTAAGTCTTCATGATGTTGGTGATCTTGCTGATGCCACTCATTACCAAACTACAGTTGGCTGCCTCATTATGTATGCAACACGAGGCCGGATATTCAGTTTGCAGTCTCACTGGTTAGCAAATTTATGCATAGCCCAGGGTCTAAGCATTGGCAGACTGTCAAGAGGATTTTTTCCTACCTTGGTGGCACTTTACATCTTGGCTTTTATTATCCCAAGGGGGGATCATTGCCGCCAAACTTACATGCTTTTTCGGACTCAGATTAGGCTGATTTGGGTGTTGGACAAGACACTGCCAACACTATCTACACTGACAATCAGAGCGCATTGGTAGTTGCGAGGAACCCAGTTTTTCATGCTCATAGAAATCACATTGAGGTGCATTACCACTATCTCAGGGAGAGGCTCTCAGCATGAGAGATCAGCTTGGATGATGTGCCAACACAGGACAACCTTGCAGATCTTTTCACAAAGGCATTGTCTCGTGAGAAACTTGAAGCTTTTCTCAAATCTTTGGGCTTACTCCCCTTTGTGGACTAATCATGTCCTCAGTGCATGGAACTTCCCTTTACTCATGTGCCAGCTCTTGTTCACCGCATCACTCCAAGGGGGCTTTGTTACCATATACATGTGGTAGTGATGTGTGTGAACACACTAGGACTGCCGGGGAATTTTTTCGCTCTTTAGGAGGTTTTTTCCCCCGTGCATTGTATATATGTCCATCACTATAGGGCTATCTATCTTTCCATTGCACACTAAGTTACACACTCTCTATTGTGTGCCTTGAGCTTCTTTCCTCTTCTCCAAGCTGTGTGCATTTCTTTGCAACCCTAATCCAAAAGAAACCCAACAGTGCACGAAGTCCTATGACCCAAAATTGACCATAGCAGCCTGTTAGCTCAACCAAATTGAACAAGACTTGAACTGTAGCATGCCATTATATAATAGAACACTTTTATATCACCACATGACCATTTGACAGGGGATGAGGGGGGTCCCAAGTAAGAAATCTAGGTTTTTGCCAGATCCCAAGATTGGATTCTGACTCCACAAACAGCTTACAGACTGGGTCTATACACAATGTACATGGATGGTTACCAAAGAGACTGTTGTTGCAACCTTTTTCGACCTCATTCAAAGGCAAGTGGAAGAACCAGCTCGCCTATACCATCAACACTTCCACTTTTTATCAAAGAGACCACCACGGTACACCACCCCAAACCATGTGGTTGCGACCACCTTCACTCAGGTCTTGAGTCGACAACCAGGAAGCCAATTGATCATGCACAGTACGTGCTCAGAATGCTAAAAGGCACAAAGAAAGAAGGTAAAATCACATATCTGGGCATCCCTGAAGTGCTGACGAGAATAACATATCATGCTATTGGAATGGCCCATAATTTGCCACCAGCCTTAATTCTGAAAACCTGGATTGTATCGGTGCAACCTTCTCCAAGAACCACTCGTTCATCAAAATATATAAGTCAGACGAAGAATGTGTAGAAAGCTCCCATGAAGCTCATAGTAGTGAGAGCTTGGATAACAAAGAAAGACGGGCAAGAATTGAAGAAATGAAGAATAAAGAAATGCCGCCAGGTTTAAAGAGAAAAGTAGACTTATGAAAGAAGCCGCCAAGCTGTAGGTGAGGACCCTGAAAGATGGGTTCCAAGAGATATAAGGCACGGAAAGGAACAAAGGATACCAAGGATTTTCTTGAGTGCATGTATGCGGAAGCAGGAGCTTTAAAGTTGAAAGAATATCAAGAAGCGGAAAGGAAAGCAAAGGAAGAAGCGGCCGAACAATAAAGACAAGCAGAGGCTACTGAATAAGGTGAGTCACACCACGACCAGGGAGATGTGTCTCCAAAACCCACTTCACCCACTACGGAGCAAGAAGACCACCCAATACCAAGCCCAAACCCTTCACCAACAACTAAACCCAATGAGGGCGAGGAAGCCAAGGAAAAAGAGCCTGAGCAACATGCAGCCAACAAGTTTTGAGCAGCCAAAAGAAAAAAAAAAAACTAAAGATGAGCCTTCTACGACCAAAAAACTAGAAACAAATGAGGCATCTACTAAGCCTCAAGAAGCAGAAGCAGCTGAGGCAATTGCAACACCTCAAGGAGAAGTAGAACCCCCACCGTAACCATAAACAACACAACCTGAAATGGCTAAAACTTCTAGACAACCTACAGAGCATGAAGATTGGGAACCAAACAACGAAGTCATCAGGCAGGTCAATGAATATGCCAAGCAGATGCAGCTGATGACAGAAAAAATGCAAACAACAACACTTAGCCGCAGTGCTAAGGCTAGGGAGTTGGAACTAGTTATCAATGCTCTACAAGGAGAGTTAGATGACCGAATGAACATTATTGCAGATCTCCAAAGATAGATCAAAGATGAAGCAGAACAACACCAGGTTGCAAAAGAGAAGCAACAGAAAGAAATGGAGGAGCTGGGAGAGCTTCTAACCAAGTTATCCAATGCTTGCAAGAGAAAAGATCAACAGCTGACAGAAGTAACCAATGAACTTCCAACCACTACTCTGTCAGTCCAAAAGATCCGAGTGCAGCTCAATGTAGCAAATGCTTCTCTAGAGTACTTAGAAAAAAGGATCAATGATCAGTCCTTTTGAGATAGATAAGGGAAAATCCCGTTGTCGCCTCGATCAAAGGTACTGATGAATTCTATAAGACTTTGGAAAAGAGAAACAAGGATCTTGAGTTAAAGCTGAAGCTAGAACAATCACAAAGACACGACCTTGCATTGATGCGGGTCCAAAGAGAGGAGCAACTGCTCAAAGAGATAGTTGAATTAAAGAGAGTCAATCAACTATTGAGAGAGGGACAACCAGAACATCAGAAAGAAGCAGGTATCTCTGAGCAACCAGCTGATGACATACCCTCAGTCTCATTTGCTAAGATGGAAACACAGTCGTCAGAAGGTCTAGAAGGAGAAGCGGAATTTTAAGTACCACTCACTGAAGCTGAGCAAGTGCCCATGGTCCATCTTTCTAAAGCTGAGGAAGATGCACTAAAGGAGCAGACTGCCCAAAAAACAGATGCTGAATGAAAAGCAGCGATAGATTGGGAGTTGAGAATTCTTCACTCAGTCAATGTAGCTCAACTCACTCCCAACCAAATCAATGCTTAGTGGCATCAACAATCACTGACATACCCCTTGATCAAAGTGGAGCTATTACAGGTTAAATAAAGACTATATAAAGATATGCATGCAGAAGGCTCAAAGGATATCCATCCCAAGTGGAGAAAGAGCTGGCTGAACAAGAATTTGGGATATCTAATTCTGTTCAAAAGAGCACCTGCAACACTACAAAAAGACCCAACATTCTGTCATGTACCATGGGTAAGGACATGGAAAGCATCAGAAGCACTAAAAAAGAAGAGGCCAACATGGTTGAACTATCCACGTCTACCAACTCCAGAGCAGGGATTGCAACAGAGGAATACATGGTGAAAACCCTAACGGGTGCCATGACTTTCTTCAAGAGCCTTCCCTGACCTCTCATGTGCCATGTTGTATAAGATTTCCAGAATGCTTCTCACCTGCATTCAAGATTTTCACGAGCCGGAGCGCCATGGATGTCTTTCCTCGAAGGCAATAAGAGTCTCTGTTATGACTTAAGTGGCTAGTCTTCCGAAGAAGTCCTTTACAGCTTCTACACCAGATGCATGTTTTTGCCCTCTAGCAATATGTTGGTGTTTGCGGAAGCATTCTATACAGGTTTCTTCACTTGGCTCACGAAGATATTTGGGCCAGTGATAAGTAACCTTACATCCAGATTTGTTGGCTATTCAGCCATTGAGCTTAAAAATAGAGTCACCATGCAGTTCCTGCAAGTTCTTGACAAAGAGAGAAGACTCAGATATGAGAAAGCACTACATGCGCTTAAACACCACCTCGCCAGCCATCAACCCGAAGACTACTTCAGTCCATGAAGTTGTGTCAAGGGACGACATAGCTGAGGAAGGGGGGGATGTTAGCAACAAGCTAACTTGGATAACATTTTTTGAAGATTTTCTTTTAAAAACACTTATTATTTTGATGAATCAGGAATGTTGTAACTCCTACTTTTCAGATAAACAGTGTAATTGATGAGCCGGGAATACAAGCTTCTAGATTGCATCAACTTATCTTTAGTTAGAGCTCCCAAATTATTAGTTTTGACCAAATAAACCTTGGCTAAGGTATTAAAGTTAAATTTTGTAAGTATATTGTAAGTTTCGGATAATAGAAACACAATGTGAGCTAACGGTGCTCATTTCTCTCCTTCTCGTGCTTCCTACTCCCTCCCCGGTTGTCACATTGCAGTGCCGTCTGTTGCATTGTTGCAACTGCAGGTAAGAGCTCTACGCGTTGACTTAAACATTTGATGGTAATCCGTAGCCTTTGACGTCGCCAACCCACGGCCTAATCTCATCATAAATAGGAATTTAAGCTAGAAAGTCATAAAATAAGTATAGTCGGGGTATTGGGGCATCATTGCTAAACATTTAGATGCATTCATGGCCAAAAACGACTAGGTCCAAAACTCACTACTTGTGCTTAGATCTTATAAACATGTCCTAGTAGTTTTGTGACGTTTGGATGTTGTTTGATACTGTAATGGTTGTGATTTGTTTGCCGATGGAGCAACTAGCTTTTGGTGATTCCTGTCATTTGAGTGTAGCTTGAGATAGATGCGAGTTGTTTGATGTTTTCCAGGATATTGAAAAACTCTTGTAGGCTCTTTGCACTAGTCGAGTCATCTTTGTCCCATGGATTGACAATTATATTCGTGGTTCTCACTATGACTGCAATAAGATAGGGGTGAGGTTAGACACCCGTCCCACAATCGCTTTCGCACCTAGCGCTCTCAGACCTTTCCTAATCGTAACGCTCACCACAGTTAGCAAAGGTGCTCATTGCCATGTGAAAAATTCTCATTTGCTGTAGTGTGAGCCCAATGAGGAAGAACACGGAGGATTTTGTGGTGATTCATAGGCCCCGCTTTCCCCGCTAAGGGACTCATGAAGTTGTTTTCCCTTCGACCTTTTGCCTAGCCACCTTACCCATGGTTCTTCATTGACTTTCTCTCCATGACTTGCATGCGGGAGCCCAAAGTAGACCACGCCCTCTTAGAATAGAAAAGCTTTGTTACTAATATGAGACCAGGGGAAGTCTGAATGCAAACTGTCCAACTGGACGTAGCCTCTTATAGGCTCCTCCTAGCCGTATTTAGACTCGCTCGTGGACCTTGGCCCTTGGTGTCGTGGAGCAGTAGCGTAGTCTAAGGAAGTCATATGTGAAAATCACTTTGAAGATGAGGAGCAACACTTCAATAGGCGAGCATTGGCGAGCATTGAAAAGGAGGGGACCCAAACATAGAAGAGCATTGGCGAGCATTGAAAAGGAGGGGTCGCAAAATATTTGCAGCCCAAGCAAAAGAGGATGCAGATTAAGGTGAAATCGAGTTGAGTCGATCAAAGAGAGAAGAGACACTTGCAAAGTGAGCATGGAGCACCTACCATAGTTTTGAGAAATTCCTTGAGAGGCTATGAATGCATGTGAGAATGCATACCGCGAGTTGGTTAATGGGTGTGTTGATGAAGAGGGAGCTTCGAGAAAGCCATGGTGGTCGTATTATGAGTGAGAGAAATGGTTGGATGACCCTAGAGAGAGAGAGAGAGAGAGAGAGAGAGAGAGAGAGAGAGAGAGAGAGAGAGAGAGAGAAACAGAGAGACTCTAAGAGGAGTTGTCTATAACCACTAACATTACTGCCGAAAAACAAAGGAAAAAGGAGAGGAAAAATTTGCGTGGACGGCAATAACCGCGGTAGTGGTTTATCAGCAAATAAGCGTGGTAATAGTTGCGACAATATACCCGCTGCTATTACCGTGACCTTTGCCGATGTTATTACCGTATATATTATCACTAAACGTCAATTCAAAAATAAAGGTGCTCATTTGGGCCATCCAAGTTTGGGTGGCTTAAATGAGCACCTTTATTTTTGACCTTCATAAAACAATAAAACATCAAGTGTTTTTTGGAAGAGTATAAAAAATACCGAAGAACTAAAATTGAATTTACTTAACCTTGATAATTAAAAATGTAGGAGATCAACTATTTAAAAAATTTACAATAAAAAGTAAATAGTTGTATATACATTGTGCCACATTGGGACTTTACGAAAGTTTTGACAAAATAATTTTTTATCTAATCCTCGTTGTCGTCTAGAGGCACGTATGTTGGATCACTTTGACTCTACATAAACCCAAACCAAATTAAACAATTATCCACAGTTCAAAACAATTGATACAAAATTATTTGTTTAAACTTACCGCTTGTAGTGGTCCAACCGCCGTGTTGAATTGCTCGCGAGAGATGTGGTTGTTTTCAAACAACCATCGCCAAGTATCAAAATTTGTATGTTGCTCCCGATACTTGACCATCTCTCTAGTTGGTCAAGAGAGAGTGACATTTTCCTAAGTTAGCAATAACAATACCAAATTATCGACTACAATCTTTATAATCAATGATCGACACTATGATTCAGATAATCTTTCATATTTATCCTTCTAAGCTCCCTTGCCTCTTGAGCAATAGTGCATCGGAGTTCGTCTTGTGCGCGCCTCGCATTGTTGTCTATATGATGAGCCCGTCCCGCAGCTTGATTGCTCTTCTCTTGAATTTCCCACTCCCACTCCGCATCTGCCATGTTGCCACCGTGCTAACTCCTGTCTGGATCTCTGACCTAGTTGGCTGCTGTGTGCCGCACACTGGACTGCTTGTTTTTTAGAATTGTCTTTATGTAGCCCTCCAACCGTTGTTGTGAAAAATGTTGATCAGGGGCGTTTGGAAATCTGGCTAATAGAGCGTCCTCAATGTACCGTGCATGATCGGGTAGTTGGTCTCTAAACTTTATAAAACACTTCTAATACGTTGAATGTATAAGAATTTGTAGATGGCTTCAAAATGCCCTGCCCTGTGCTGTGCCGAAATCAACCTCCCCGCCATAGTTAACCCTGTAGTAGCGCCCATGCGTGAGTCAGTATCCTCATCCTTTGCATTAGGGGTGGCACGCTCTGAAAGTGGAGACTCCTTTCCTTCGCCACTACCAAAACATGCAAAACCACAAGATCCGCCACCGCTTCGTCTCTCACGACGCTCGCTGCCCTGAGACGAGTGTCGACGTGCGCTGCCAGAGGAAGTCCGTCGACGATGTTCTGGCGAGGCCAGAGTGGAATGGAGTGGCGTAGGACCCTGTGATGCCATGGGAGTAGGACCCTGCAATGCAAGGGGAGTAGGACCCTGCGATGGAATAGGAGTAGGATGATAGGAAGGGAGAGTAGAGGGAGGTGTCCTCGGTGCGAGGCTCTGTAGGTAAGGAGTCCCTCCCTGACTCCCCCATGGTGTAGTCTACAGAGAAATGCCGTAGGTCGCAAGCTGCTGCGGAGTGTAGCGGCCAAACAAATCCTCCGTTGAACGGAGGTACTGCTCTCGTAAAGAGATATCCCACTGTAAGTTAGGATCTACGACCGTTGGAGGAATCTAAGAAGGGTAGGTGTAGGATAGCCATGCCTGCAAATAACAAAAGAAAAACCTATGACACTCATGGTTATGGTTAACTATGTAGAAACATTATTTATTTCTTTGCTTGTTCTCACCAACTCAAGACTCGGGTCCACTAGAGGCGAGCCCACCTGAGATGTGAACCAACCAAAAGAAGAGCCAGCTGGCTGCTCCTCACTAGTTGGTCACTCATCTGACATCTACATTACAAAGAGAAATATAACATTAAGCTTTTCACCCTACTCACTCATCTAAATATACGTACACAAGTATATTACCACACAAAATGTAGATACATATACATAATAGTAGACCTAAGTAGAGTCCAGGAGTGCCAAAGGTCAACTGTACCTCTTTAGATATCATCGCAGTCTCAACCGTGGTAAAACCAAAGGTACGTTGCGGTAATCCATGCATGAGTGGATCAATGACCGCAACGCCACGATTAAAAAAGGACTATACGCAAGAGGAAGCGTCTAACCTTCGGATGATATGCTCCCGTACGTAGTGCCTACATGCATGCATAAACAAATATATATGTTCACACATATATATATGTTAAGGTTGTAAATGTAGCCATCGTTTTGTGTTAGCTGCACCTAAATTCAACGTCTAAGTGATCAATTGATCGTAACATTACAATTCTCTCCCAGTGGATATATATATTAGCACACAAACATGTAGATACATACACATACTAATAGACCTAAGTAGAGGCTAGTAGTGCCAAAGGTCAATTGCACCTCTTTAGATATCATCGCAGTCTCAACCGTGATAAAACCAAAGGTACATTGCGGTAATCCATGCATGAGTGGATCAATGACTGCAACGCCACGATTAAAAAAGGACTATACCCAAGAGGAATTGTTTAACCTTTGGATGCTATGCTCCCGTACTTAGTGTCTATATACATGCATAAACAGATATATATGTACACACATATATATGTTAAGGTTGTAGATGTTGCCATCGTTTTGTGTTGGTTGCACCTAAATTCAACATCTAAGTGATCAATTGATCATAACATTACAAGTCTAATGTAATGCAATAAGTAATTCTATTTCTCTCACTGAGTCTCTCTCTCTCTCTCTCTCCATCTCAGAGTCATGTCTGTGCCTCCATGTAAAGCAAGCACGCTCAAAGATGAGAAACCAAACATGGACGACATCTTCTGCCGAGGCATGGAGGTCTTGGCTAAGGTCATGGTGGCTTTGGACTTGGGCACCAGTTTTTTGGGCTTTATGTATGTCCACAAGAGCGACCCTAGGTACATCCACCATGTCCTAGAATGGCCTCACAAACTGAGACAGCCGCTTCATCCCGTTATTGCAAAACATAGATCGGCATGTTTTACAAGTGGAACCCATTGTCTTCTACCTACACCCTCCAAGCTTGGGGATGGACTGCCCTTTGCTTTCTCTCTCTTTCTCTTCCTCTTTCCCTCTCTTTCTCTCTCTCTCTTTCTTTCTCTACCTCTTTCCCTCTATCTCTCTCTTTCTCTTCCTCTTTCCCTCTCTCCCTCTCTTTCTCTATCTCTCTTTCTCTCTATCTCTATTCCTCTCTTTCTCTCCCTCTCTATCTATTCTCTCTCTTTCCCTATCCCTATTTCCCTCTATCTCACTCTTTCTCTCCCTCTTTCCCTCTCTCACTCTATCTCTCCCTCTCTCCCTCTCTCCCTCTATCTCTCCCTCTTTCTTTCTCTCCTTCTTTCCCTATATCTCTCTCTTTCTCTCCCTCTTTCCCTCTCTCACTCTATCTCTCCCTCTTTCCCTCTATCTCTCTCTCTTTCTTTCTCCCTCTATTTCTCTCTCTCTCTCTCTCTCTCTCTCTCTCTCTCTCTCTTTCCCTCTCTCACTCTATCTATCTCTTTTTCTTTCTCCCTCTCTTTCTCTCTAACTCTGTCTTTCTCTCCCTCTTTCCCTCTCTCACTCTATCTCTCTCTCTCTCTCTTTCTTTCTCTACCTCTCTTTCTCTCTCTCTTTCTCTCCCTCTTTCCCTCTATCTCTATTTCTCTGCCTCTTTCCCTCTCTCCCTCTCTCTCTTTCCCTCTCCCTCTCTATCTACTCTCTCTCTTTCCCTATCCCTATTTCCCTCTATCTCCCTCTTTCTCTCTCTCTTTCCCTATCCCTATTTCCCTCTATCTCTCCCTCTATCTACTCTCTCTCTTTCCCTCTCTCCCTCTCTTTCTCTCCCTATCTCTCTTTCCCTACCTTCTCTCTCTTTCCGTATCCCTATTTCCCTCTATCTATCTATTTCTCTCCCTCTATCTACTCTCTCTCTTTCCCTCTCCCGGGGGGAGGCTTGTTGAAGGAGAGAGAGGGTAGGGAGATGGGGGTGGGGGAGGGGAGAGGGGGGAATCTTGGGAGCAATGGCGGAGAGCAAGAACGCAGGGTATGCTGCAAAAATGCGGCATACTCTGAACGTAGGGTATGCTGCAAAAATGCAGCATACTCTGACTTCTTTCCTTTTTTAGGCGCCAGTTATTACCGCGGCTATTACCGCGCTAATTACCGTCCATATTATCGCGGCCAGTGATTTCAAACGAATACATGTGAATCGGAGGTTGCAGGGGGAACAAACCACCCCCCTACCCTTAGCTATACATTATTTCATTTTTTAAACTTTTGAGTTTTTTAATGAAGATTTTTAATTTTTTATGGATACTTTATTTTGTAGTACTTTTAAATGTTTATTAATTGAATTTTTTAAAATCTCTTTTAGTTAAAATAATTTTAACACTCATTGTCATTTATTCCCTTTGACTTTAACTATATGTAATTTGTCTAATGAAATTAAGTGTTTTTCTAATTATTTATTTTTTAGGACACATGACAAAATAAACAACCTTTCGCGTGAGCAGGACATCGCCTAGGATGATCGTGGTCCTCCTGGAGGCCCACAACGAGATCGTTGGCTCAAGGAAAAACTAAATGTCCTTGCGCCATGTGCAAAAGGGAAATTTCTCGCTTGAGGCGCATTGATTTGGAGCACGTGGAGAACGAAGGGCTTTGGCATCCTAGAAAAAGCGCTTGGAGAGATGATAGCACGACTCATCTGTCACTTGAGGAGGTGCGCCATTGGTTTGTGTTCGGAGGTGGTGCACCGGTGCGCAAGGCCGAACGGCAGAGGCAAGAGCGACTGGGAAATTTGGGTGCACCGCATGGTGATCCTCCCGTTGGCTCTACGTCGGTAGCTCCTACGGTGTCTTCGTCGCACTTTGAGGTAGAGGGTGAGTACATGTTCGACATGTGTGATGAGTTACTACCTCATGAGCGTGACGTGTGCGAAGAGGATAGTCAGCCCTGCACTAAATGGGCTACCGAAATGGAGGATAGATTGATGATGAGTGCCCGAACACCTCTTTACAACGGTGCTCCGAGCATCGTTGTAAGTACTCAACTTGCAAGCAAAAATTCCATTGGAGTAATGCAAGTGTCGATGCACTACTTCTGTAAGTATGGAATCTTTTATATACTCTCTCCCTCTCTCTTTATGGCGTCATCTTCTAGGAATTATACTAATACACATGTTTGTTGTAGTTTGATGGGCAAAATGTTTCCAGGTGATCATCACATGCCTCCAGATCGTCGATGAGCTAGATTGTATGTCACTACACTTGGAATGAATTATAAGCGCATCCATGCGTGTGTCAACTATTGCATGCTATGCCGCAATGAGCATGCACATGCTACCTCATGTCCCGTGTGCGGGGAGGCACGATACAAGACAGGTGTGAGCGGGGCACACCTACCCCGTAAGGTATTAAGACATTTTCCATTAATTCCTTGCATCCAACACATGTTTAAAAGCATGCCTTTGCCACTCCACGGCGTGCCCCAAATGGAAAGGTTGTGCTTCCTAAAGCACCATGGATGCTAGCAAAAGAAGAATTAGACAAGGTGAAGGGTACTATTGCCTCTATTCGCACACCAACAGGATACATGAGGTCGCTAAAGGGAGCTTTCACAAAAGCGAAGAAGGGTGGAAGCGTTCAATTGTATGGGTTGAAGTCCCACGATTGGCACAAGATGCTTCAGGTAATCTTCATACTCCCTATTCTATCTATAGTTTGTGTGTATGACTATCACTCACTTTCCCTTTTCCCGATTTACATTGTAGTTCATTCTGCCAATGAGTATGTGTATATGTCGGGACAAGAAAGTCAGGGCGCTATTTTCAAATTAGGAGAGCTAGTAAGGTACACCACAAGACTCCACTCAACTACACCTTTTTTATGTACACAATAATATCAACTAGCACTTAGTGTATCCTTGTGTGTTTTCTTACAGATCTGTGAGCTCCAAGGAAATCGAAATAGATGCTATCCCTACTGCTCAAACACTTGCAACAGAAACTGTGTGTGCCATTGAAGATGCATTTCCTCGATCGGTCCTTCTTAGTCAAATTCACCTCTTGGTTCACGTGGTGGAGGAGATAGCTATATGTGGAATAGTGCACGCACGATGGATGTTCTTCTTAGAGAGGTTTTTAAAGACTCTCAAAGATTTTGTGCGGCTACGGTCTCAACCAGAGGCATGTATGGCCGAAGGGTGGATTGTTCAAGAGGCATTTGTTTACATATCAGAGTATTTTGCACAAGTTTATCCTTCAATGCCTCGCATGTGGTCAGACGAGGAAGATTCAAGGATGACTTCACACTTGACAAGTGGAAAGGGGAAACTACTTAACATGCATATGAATCTATCCTGAGTGGTCGATAACTTTTGCATTCTCAATGCAAAGATTATGACCAAGTGGGTGGACTTGTGGACAGTGGCAAAGTCCAGGCGTTTGCAAGAGAGGGAAGCACGGAAACAAGAACATGGAGGAAGGAGGGCACCCCCAGTGCCTAGAAATCTTGCATGTTTTCCAGATCTCATTAGTGCAGAGTGGATTCATGAGAGAATGACCAAGGCAAAAGCACGCGAAGAAGACATCACCAACAAAGAATGGGCGTATGCACGAGGCTGCATACCAAAGGTAGAGTACTCATACACCTAAACCATATTGTCTTGCTATTTCTTGAAATTATCTTTAATATGTATTTGATAAATTAATATATTTTTCTATTTTGTAGTGCCTTTCCTTTAACTCTATGTGGTCTAAGGGTCGTCACTTTCGTACGCGCTGATAGCCGACTTTCAGAAATCAAAGGAAAAAAAAAATAACTCATCCCCCCCCCCCCCCCCACTCTCAGTACCCCCCACTGTAGGTTATTTCCCCCCCCCGCCCTACGGGCATTGGATAAAAACACCCTCTCTCTCTCTCTCTCTCTCTCTCTCTCTCTCTCCCCCTACATACCCCTCCCCTAATATCTCTCTCTTCCAATTTACCCTCCCCGACCAGGCGGAAACTTTGAAAATACCACCCCCGACCCCTCTCTCATTCTCCCTCGGTGTGAGACTCATGGAAACCCCCCCCCGTCCGCTATCCGTATTCTTACACTCACCCTTTACATTCCCCCTCACATTTCCCCCCCTCGCTCTCATTCCCCCCCCCCTTTGGCCCGCTAATATTCCCTCCCCGACCCCTCCTCCCCCTTCCCCACCCCCTTGCCTCACCCTCCCACAGCCTCATTCCCCTCCCCTCGGCCTCATTCCCCCCCCCTCTTGGCGCACGGATATATTCCCTCACTCCACCCATTGACTTGAACACCCCCCCCCCCCCCCCCCCCCCCCCCCTCCCCCCCCCCCCTTCGTCCTCAAGCTCCCATGCAAGACAATGAACCCCCCTCTCTCTCTCGCACCCAAACATCTCCCCTACCCCACTCCACACCTCACCCCTCCCTCTCCCTCACACACACACTCTCTCTCTCTCTCTCTCTCTCTTATCCAAAGCCTCACCCCTCCCTCTCCCTCACAATCTCTCTCTCAGCTCAGTGCGGACACTCTCTCTCTCTCACCCGGGCGCTCAGGCCACGCAAGCAAGGAAAATCCTCTCTCTCTCTCTCCTTCTCACGGACAACATCACATAGGACCACCCTCTCTCTCACCATACACACACACACACACACACACAATCACCCACCCCCCCCTCTCCCCTCTCTCCCTTCGCCGTTGTGGGCGCAGTCTGCATACCACACACACACCCACCCGGGCGCTCGCGCAGGTAGCAGGAAATACACACACACACCGCACACACACTCTCTCTACCCCTACCCCATATCCCCCCCCCCCCATCCGCCTCGCGTAGAAGCAGGCCGCCGGCAATCCGCCACCAACAAGAAAAAAAAAAAACTATATATATATAATATATGTAAAGCCCCCCTTCCCACGCACGTTTTTCGCACACACATACATATACATACACACACACCCGCCCTCATGCACGAATACATACACACACATGCATATACGCACCGCACCACAAGTAGAAAGGAGAAAAACGACTACGACATCAACAAATAAAAGAAGAAGGGTCCAAAGCACGCGCCACCAACAACAAAAAGAGAAAATGCATCGAAGGCATGCCCCGGTTGACTCCGAAAAGAAGTACGGTCGACACTGACGCACCAACAACACACCATTCGCCGGCAACACGCAACCACGACGCCATCCCAGTAATTTATAGGTTATTTTCATCATTATCTTTAGTTTTTTCCCAAGCCATTGTAAATTTCCATTTTTTTGTAAATATCCTCTCTCTAAGTGATGGTCACAAAGGCCCACCTAGAGATTCCCATCTTTTAATAACCTCCCAAAACAAAGCAAGGGTCAACCACACCGGGCCCACCGCTTGCTTTGTCTCCCCAATTAAGCTTACCCTAACCACACTGGGATTACCATAATCCAAGCAGCCAACACCTATAAATTGGCATTGAGAGGTCACTATCGGGGGGGGGGGGGGGCAATTCATGAGGAGCCAAGAATTTGGTAGAGTGTATGGGAAGGATTGGCACCATCAGCATCACGGGGAGGGGGCTTGTGTGTTGGGTTTGCCTTGGGAATTGCACCATGCGAAGGGAACCACATCCATCTCTCGACTCCACACACACGTATGCACGCTCCTGGTAGTAAGTACTCACAATCATTGCGCCGTCTTAGAGAACGCACCAAGTAGGTTGCACCACCTTCTCTCCCTGCCTCTCTACCACCACGGCATGCCACTTTGTAAATATTGCAGAAATAATTCACCCTCACACCCCCGAGGGTTTTCATCATTTGCAAATATTCTCTCTCTCTCTCTCTCTCTCTCTCTCTCGGTGTGTAGGTTTGCGGTGTTCATATCATCATGTTTTTGCATCCTAGCCGCTCAAAGCTAGGTGGTGCCCCCTGTTCACTTTACCGTGGCAGGCTCGAGGCGCGCCTTTCGGCCCCAACGTTTTAGAGGCCGTCGGGGTTCGGGGTTTGCTTTGCGTCCGTCATTTGGTGCCCCCACTAAGGAGGGCTTTTCTAAGATCCTTCAGTTTACAATGTTGAAAGTGACGCCCACTTCCAATCATGGATGAGTAGCTGAAGGAATTTTCTAAATGGAGGACGAAAGAGGAGGAGACGAAGGAGGCACTAGCCGCCTTCATTGAGGTGCTACTGCCAGGCTGCAGTGTCATCAGCATTCAAGAGGTAAATTCTCCATCTCGTGTCGCTCGTTCTAACTACAAATCAAAAGCATCAGGTGGGTAATTGGTGAAGTGCCATCACTGTTGTCAACCAAGGCACACTGTCAATGAGTGCCAGCAACGAAGGCATCGAAAGGGCTGAAGTCATCTACATCGACATTCATCGCAAAGAAATCATTCACGTCAAGGAAGGGAAGCAAACGGTGAGACCTCTTTTCCCTAAAGAAACTGCGGTCAAAGATATAACTCCAAAGTGGCCTAAAGGGGCTGCTCGAGCCGAAGGCAAGGAGAAGATAAGACAATTCTGAAACACATGACCCCGAAGGGAGAAGCATCTAGCCAAGCAAGTGCTTCAAGATCAAAGAGCCGGGTTGTACCTACTTTGTCAAAGAAGAAGTCATCCGAAGCTAAGCGGCGGAAGGTCGCCTACCGATTTGCACGATGCATGTGAGTGCTACCAATCCACTTCGACAATCCAGAAGAAGAAGTGGTAAGAAGATTCCCATGTCCTAGAGAACAGTGTTTCGGCTACTGCTCTTGTTATTTTGGGAAGCGAGTGGAGGACCTTCCTCCTCTCCCTATACAAATTATCCTAAAGAATCTCTCTACCACGGGAGAAACCTAGTGGGATGGAGACGAGCTACAACTGAATGGAGTAGAATTCATGCAACATGCCGATTACGGAAATTACCGATGACTGAGAGTGGTCAGACGCGTCGCCATCACCCCGTACGTGCTGAGCAACGAAGGAAAGGTAGAGCCCATGAAAGGCGACGACCTCTTGTCGATGTGCCGACTCATCAACACTGGCACAGTAAGAGTATAAGTAAGTATTCCACCCTCTGTGCATGATGGAAAACGGGCCGACGGAATTCCCGTTCAGATTCCTGCAGCATATGCATGTGAATATCTATGTAGATAGGAAAGTCTTCTACCAACAAAAGATCGTATACCTATTCGGTGTGGCGGTACTAGGAGAAATCCTCAATTCCGCGAACCCTATCATTCTCCCCGTATTGGATTACCATCATTGCTTTAATGTCTCTATTTTTATCATGTTTTAATCTATCCATCCACCCCTGTAAAAAGCCGCTATGAGCCACTGTTGTTGATGTAAAAAAAAAAGAAAAAAAAAGGGTTTGTAATTCCTTGAGTCACCACCATGGCAAGTGTTTCTTTTCCCATGTTCAGTGGAAAGAAGGGAGAGGATCTCACCACCGACTTTTTGGATGATTTCGATATTGCTTGTGTCGTCTCCAACAAAGATGGCGACGTTTCACGACTTAGAATTTTTCCTCTACTGATGAAAGTGGAGGCCAAGTCTTGGTACAATGCATTGCCCCAGGCTACCAAGAATGCATGGGATGTGTTAAGGGCTGATTTTGTAAAGAGGTTTGGTGGAGGCACAACCTCGGAGAAGCTATGGCAGCTACTGACAGAATTAAAGCAGGGAGGCCTGTTGGAGTATGCCACCTACGAGTCAAAGTTTGTGGACTTATGGGAGAGATGGGTTGCCACACTGGAGGAAGGCAAAGGAGCGCCTAATTTCTTAAAGAAGCACCGTTTCATTGCTGGTCTATGGTCGCCGCTTAGAGAGAAGGTGAAGGGAAGGTTTCTTGCAACATATGAAACGGCAGTCGAAGTAGCCCGCCTTAAAGACAAGAAGATGCGCATGCAAGCAAGAGTAAATGAGTTAGAGGAAACAAGCTCGGCCCGACCAACCCCAGTGGCTGCAACAGCCAATCATAGAGTCCAACCACAGGAGGCATCAGAAGAACAACAAGACCTGCTGATTTGCATCACCCCCCAACTAGAGAGTTTATATGTGCATCTGGTGCAGCAAGGGCATGCATCTGGCAGAAACCCAAAACAAGGAAGGGGACAACGAAGGCAAAACCCAGAGTACCACTGTTACAACTGCGGGGAAGATGGCCATGGAATGTACAGTATACTGCCCACACCCGAGGAGGCAGAATTTCAATAGAGGGGGGAGACAGAATCAGATCTCTACGCCAAGAGCAAGACCACCACCACCTAGGCATCCAGGACCAATCCCAACGGTCCAAATCCTGCGACCACCATACAGCAACCACCACCCCAACCTCTCATTCCGCCACTACCCCCACCACCTGCTGTGAACCAAGCGGTGAGTGTTATTAGCTTGGAGGCTAAAGAGAAGGCGAAGGTAGAAGAGTCAGCTTGAGAGAAGCACAAAGGAAAAGCGAAGGTAGAAGAAGTGGATGCTATGGGACTGAAGTGCGCGAGGCACGAGGAGGCATCTCAAAAAGAAGAGAAGATGAAAGGGAAGGCCGAGTCTAGCAAGCAAGCAGCTAAACCGTGGCGGAAGATAGACATCGTGGACTTCTCACTAGGTGAGTATGCACAACCCTATGACTCAGTTCAGGATGTGTTAATGCAGGGCCCAAAGATAACTTGGCCCCAATTACTCCACCTTGCACCCAGAATGAGGAGGCAATGGACGAAAATGGTAAGTACTAGGAAATCAAGACCACAGATAGCTGGGGTTATCTCTGGGAGGGATCTTGACGACATCCTGCCAACTATGGATGCTCACATCAAAGGGAAACGGATTTCAAACGTCTACATAGATGGTGGCGCGCAAATATGCATCAAGAGTGAAAAGATGATGCACCATCTAGGTCTAGAGGTAAGTAGGCCGGCACCCTGCCGAGCCAAGATGGCAAACAATGCAAGAGTAAAATGCGTAGGCATTGTAAATGCGATCAAAGTAAAAGCATTCAATACAGAAGTGGAGGTAGACATCTTCGTCATGCCACACAAAGGGGAGGGCTACGCCATCATTCTGGGAAGGCCTTGGCTTATGGCTATGGAAGCTAAACAAGACTGGAACACTGGGATGATCCAAATGAAGGATGATAAAGGGAAGTCCATATTCTACGACATGAGGACTGGAAAGCAGTGCAACATGATCTTGGAGGCTTCAGAAGACGAGTCCACCAACGACTACTCGTCTACCTCAGGAGAAGACACGAACACCACTGACGGAAGTGACAGTAGCATCAAAGTAATGGGAGTCATTCTTAAAGACCCATACAGATTAACACAATCCAAAGCAACCTTGGCAAACCAAGAGTGATCATCAGATATGAGGTCATTGGAGGATGCAGGTAAGCTACAAAAAATTCTCTCAAATGAGTTAACCAATGAAGAAAGGAAGGAGTACGTCTCTATGTTAAGTAACTTCACTACTTTGTTCATTCATGGCTATGATAAGATCACAGGAATTACAGTAGTGCAACACCACATAAAGCTCAAGGAAGGCAGTAAACCCGTAGTACAAAATCTCAGAAGACTTGGAGTAAATCCAACAAGAGGCATTGCTTAAAGAAGTGAGAAGTTTGCTACAAGCAGGTTTCATCTATCCTATCGAAGACTCAGACTGGGTTTCCCCAGTAGTAGTCACACAAAAAAAAATGGTAAGTGGAGAGTCTGTGTGGATTATAAACCCTTCAATGAAGCCACGAAGAGAGACCACTTTCCCCTCCCATTCCAGGATGAAATACTCAATGAAGTGGCAGGTCACGAACGCTACACAGTCTGCGATGGCTACTCAGGATACTTCCAGATTATCATTGCGGAGGAGGATCAAAAGAAGACAACCTTCATCACACCTTGGGGATGTTTTGCCTATAGAGTGATTCCGTTTGGCCTCACTAATGCCCCAGCCACATTTCAACGCTATGTAACTTTTGTTTTCTAATTTGGAACATCAATACGGGTTTTCATAGATGATTTTTGCATCTATAGCTCACAAGCCCTTCATTTAGGCAAAGTCTATGATGGCTTAACCAGGCTGAAAACCTTGGGTGGCCAACTCAACGTGGACAAGTGTCACATTGGTGAGAGCAAAGTCACTCTCCTTGGTCATGTAATTTCAGCAAAAGGAATCGAGGCTGACCCTAGCAAGATTCAGGCTCTGGTATCTTTATCATCACCCACCACCGCCAAGCAGCTGGTTTCTTTCCTTCAGAAGGTAAGATACTTAAGCAGGTTCATTCATCTGTTATCTCAAGTGGTACTTCCCCTACAACAACTCACCCAGAGGGATGTCTTCTCATGGAGTGAAGAGAACGAGCAGCAGTTTATTGAGGTGAAGCAAATCCTAGCTAAGCTTCCCACTATTCACCTCCTATGTGGGACAAGCCATTTTATGTGAACCCTAGTGTGGGAAATGATACACTAGGAGCAGTGCTAATGCAAAAGGACCCCAAAACTTCTTTCATGCGCCCTATTCACTTCTCTAGTTGGGTCATGACCCCATCAGAAAAAGGATTTACGGAAGTAGAACACATGGTTTTGGCACTAATGTTTGCTACCACAAAGTTCCGCTCCTATCTCCTACCTAGACCATTTGTAATCCTGACAATGGAAGAGGTTTTCCCATATGTAATGCGACACATGGATGTCTCATCTAGGATCTCAAAGTGGTTAATTAGACTACAAGAGTTTGACTACACCATGCAAGTAGAAAACTCCACCAGGGCTAGTTTAGAGAGAATTCTCACTCAAAGAAGCTGAAGATCAACACGGAAGCAAAGGAAGGAACACCAGCGATAGAGAGTCCTAAGCTAGAGAGAGCTCACTCTCTTTTCTTTGACGGAGCATACAAGAGAACAATGGATCAGTCTGCAGCAAGCATGGTCATTTTCAATGAACAGCAAGAAAGCGTATTCTCCATGGGGCACTTATTACACTCCCACTCCAACAACGAAGCAGAATATGTAGCCCTTATCCTTGGGTTGGAACAATGTATTTCACAAAGAATTCAGCGCCTAAGTGTGCTCGGCGACGCTTTGCTTTTGATAAGGCAGATAAATGGCACCTAGGAGTGCAAAAATCAGGTTTTACATGGTCAACTTCGCCAAGTTAAGGACCTTCTAAAGAAGTTTGAAGCAGTGAAATTCTTTCATGTCCCTAGAGCATAAAATCAAGAGGCAGATGCACTATCTAAAGAAAGAATACAAGACGTTCCCATAGGAGCAATCAATTTAAAACTACCCCTCTTCCAAGGTAGTGATGCTATGCCTGATATCATTAGCTTTCTAGATACATGAGAATGTCCAGCAGGACATACTAAAGGCCAAAAACACTGGCTGGTAAGGAAGGCTACTAGGTACCGCCTTATAGACGACCACTTGTATATTAAGGGCAAAGATCAAATTCTCAGGCGGGTGCCAACCTCCAGTGAAATCACAGAGGTAATTTCAAGTTTCCATGACGGCGTTTGTGGCGGTCATTTTGCTCTAGATATCACCAGTAGGAAGATTCTATAGGCAGGATACTTTTGGCCTAGTTTGAACAGAGATGTACACCATTGGTGTAAACATGTAAGGCTTGTCAAGTGGCCAGTGATCGCACGTTAACCTACGAGACACAAACCCCTATCATTTCATATGGTCCTTTTGAGAAACTGGGAATAGATGTAATGGGTCCCTTACCAAGGGCCCAATCAGGTAAATTGTACATCATAGTGGGTGTAGACTACATGACGCAATGGGCAGAAGCAATGGCCACCACCCGCATTACAGCCCAAGAGGTGGCAAAGTTCATTTTTGAGCATATCGTTTGCCATTTTGGCACTCCTCTTGAGATAATATCAGATAGAGGACCAGGATTCATAGGTGATTTGGTGGGAGAACTGATGAAGAAGTTAGGCATCACACGTCGGCATTCCACACCGTACTACCCACAATGCAATGGTCTGGTAGAGAAGGTAAATGGAATGATTTGCAAAATCATCACAAAAAGGGTGAACAACCACACAGGGGACTGGGATAAACATCTCATGGCAGCTCTTTGGGCCTACAGAACAATGTTCGGAAGATCACTAGGTTTCACTCCTTTCCATCTAGTTTATGGGAAGGAGGCAATTCTACCCATTGAGGTACAAGCAGCCAGCTTACGAGTCTTGGCTATCCAGACACACCGTCCAATTGTAAACGTCCAAAACCACATCTTGGATCTGGAGAGACTCCAATTGGATAGGGAAGAAGCAATCAATCACTATGCAGCACAGGTAGAACGACGTCGGCTCACTTTCAATCAAGGGCTTAAAGAAAAAGGACTGGAAAAAGGCATGTTAGTACTGCGATACGACAACAGATTTGACACTAGGAAGGATAAGAAATTTCAACCCAGATGGGAAGGGCCATTCATCATGAAGAAACGCTATGACAACGGCAGCTATAAGCTGATGGAAGCAGATGGGAGAATTCACAAGACTAGGGTCAATGGATGGAGACTGAAAAGGTATTTTCTTAGGTTTGACACAAAATTCGTGCTAGACATTCCAGAAGAGGGAGAACCCTCTAACTGTACATCTGAAGAAGCAGAAGAAGGGTTAGAAGCATGAATGCCTCTAGCCAAAGGGAGAGGGCTAATGATAGCCGACTTTCAGAAATCAAAGACAAAAAAAAAGAAAAAAAATCATTTCCCCCCCCCCCCGCCCTATGGGCATTGGATAAAAACTCTCTCTCTCTCTCTCTCTCTCTCTCTCTCTCTCTCTCTCTCTCTCTCTCTCTCTCTCTCATTTTCCCTACATACCCCTCCTCTAATATCTCTCTCTCCCAATTTACCCTCCCCGGCCAGGCAGAAACATTGAAAATATCATCCCCGACCCTTGTCTCGGTCTCCCTCGGTGTGAGCCGCATGGAAACCCCCTCCGTCCGCTCTACGTATTCTTACACTCACCCTTTACATTCCCCCTCACATTCCCCCCCCCCCGCCCCCCCCTCACTCTCATTCCCCCCCTTTGGCCCGCTAATATTCCCTCCCGACCTCTCCTCCCTCTTCCCCACCCCCTCGCCTCACCCTCCCACGGCCTCATTCCCCTCCCCTCGGCCTCATTCCCCCCCCCTCTTGGCCCGCGGATATATTTACTCACTCCACCCATTGACTTGTCCCCCCCCCCCTTCGTCTACAAGCTCCCATGCAAGACAATGAGCCCCCCCCTCTCTCTCTCACCTACACATCTCCCCTACCCCACTCCACACCTCACCCCTCCCTCTCCCTCACACTCTGTCTCATTCTCTCTTATCCAAAGCCTCACCCCTCCCTCTCCCTCACAATCTCTCTCTCAGCTCAGCGTGGACTCTCTCTCTCTCTCTCTCTCTCACCCGGGCGCTCAGGCCACGCAAGCAAGGAAAATCCTCTCTCTCTCTCTCCTTCTCACAGATAGCATCACATAGGACCACCCTCTCTCTCACCATACACACACACACACACACACACACACACACCCGGGCGCTCGCACAGGCAGCAGGCAACAAACACACACACCGCACACACACTCTCTCTACCCCTACCCCTATATCCCCCCCCCCCAATCCACCTCGCGCAGAAGCAGGCCACCGGCCATCCGCCACCAACAAGAAAAAAAAACCAAAAAAACTATATATATATAATATATATAAAGCCCCCCTTCCCACGCACGTTTTTCGCACACACATCCATATACATACACACACACCCACCCTCATGCACGAATACATACACACACACGCATATACGCACCGCACCACAAGTACAAAGGAGAAAAACGACTACAACATCGACAAATAAAAGAAGAAGGGTCCAAAGCACGCGCCACCAACAACAAAAAGAGAAAATGCGCCGAAGGTATGCCCCGGTCGACTCCAAAAAGAAGGAGGCTCGACACCTATGCACCAGCAGCACACCATTCACCAGCAAAACGCAACCACGATGCCATCCTAGTAATTTAGAGGTTATTTTCATCATTATCTAGTTTTCGCTCGAGCCATTGTAAATTTCCATTTTTTTGTAAATATCCTCTCTCTAGGTGATGGTTAAATAGGAGGAGAGATGTGTCATAAAAGAGGAAGGGACCCCCCAAAAAGAAACGCGCATGCTTAAAAACCCTAAAAATTGAAATTTTTTTAAAAGTTCCAAAGTTGACCCATTTGCCTCCAAAACTGCCCCAAAACATAAACTAACGTAAATCCACTTTTCTCTCTCTCCCTCATTACTTTTCTCTCCCACACTCTCCCTCCTCCCATTCTCTCTCTACAGTCAAGGCAGCCATAGCCAAAATCTTTCCACCACTCTCTTCCTCTCTCTCCATAGCTCCCCCTTCTCTCACACCTCCATCAACCCTCTACAGTCCCACACTCCATAGCCCACAGCTCCACTATCCTCTCTACCTCTCTACCTCTCACTCCTCCCCTCTTTCTCTATCTCCACTGTCAAAGCCACCATAGCCATCATAGGCAACTCACCTCACCCTCCCCTCAGTACTCAACTCTTTCAAATCCCTTCCTAAACCCAACTTCCAAAGCATGTCCACGCATAGACGGCCCAAACCAGAGATAGAGGAGATTGTGTTGCACAAAACAAAAGACTCAGAGGGGGTATGGATCCCACAAGTATTCAAGAAGGGTGCATGGATCTACATGCAACCGTCACGTGCTGGACATCATCGCGTATGGTGTCGAGGCGTATTGGAACGTCATTGGAAGGGCCGGCTATTGGCATTCAAAGAAACAAAGTCCGGAATGGTGGCCATCGTGCAACACGTCTACAGTGTAGCTGAGCTCCGCCTCAAGAGAGCTTCAACTCAATTTTCACCTCATTGTAAGTTTTCATGGTTTAGCTATCCCATGCATATGTCATGTTTACATTTATGTGATCATTATGTTTAACTAAGGGCATTTGTAAAGATGTTTTTCCATCCAGCTTAGTTGAGGAGCAGCCGCTTGAGTGCCTCTCAGGCACGTTCATGGTTGTGTATGCTCACATTGAGGAGCTTATGTTTCCTAATGTTTCATTGAAAAAACTTACCGAGCAGCGAATATTCATGTACTCCCACAAGTACGTGGTGCCGAAGTCAAGCCAAAGCTATGGTAGGTTAGAAGCCGTGGAGACATCCTCATTGCAGAGTGCAAAATGGCCAACTCCAGACCATTGGGTTTTGCTTTCTTTCAAGCGCAAGGTGCTGCAAGATTTCCAAGGGTCCCTAAAGTTTGGTAAGGCAACCAGATCGGTGGGTCTCAGTTGGCATTGTCCCATTCATTTGTTTGTGCATGCATTCCGCTCTCTACCGATTGTAGAAACACCAACAATGTTTGTTTGCAAAGAAGTTGACATAGATGCAATGGACACCATTCTAAGTGTCAACTGGAGCTATGTTGACGATTTGCATGATGGTGACCGTTATAAGTGCAATGTGTCCCCCACACAGCTTTGCCTTTGGTATTTGAAAGCAAGGTGCACCTTGTATGCACGGTTTAGCTATGAGAGGTGGATGCACAAACATGGCAAATGGATACCCTTGCAGCTGACAGTCTAAGAGATTCAATCCTTTGAAATTCATGTCCGCATGCCCCATAACGAGGTGGAGGTGGTTGCAGTGAATCCGCATTGGACTCTTGCCAATCTTCGGGAACACTTTGTCATAATGGGATTCGAGGATGTCGGTAATGCAAGTTTCAAACTAGAACAACGCAAGGTCTGCTTTGTGATTGCTTAGCTACCTTTTCTTATTTTTTGTGGGTTTTTGTATTTTGATTGGCCATTTTTGGTTGTATAGATTGGAAGGCGGATGGAGGCCATTATGCTTGTTTACAAAGATTGGGCTATAGATGAAATCATCTTGTCTAAGTGAATTGGCTTGTAACTTTAATCGTTTATATATTGGATATTTTATTAAAGATTTTGAAAAGTTTTAAGGTGTTGTACTTGAGTTTTAAGGTCGTGTAAATTTATTTTTTAAATGCATATTTTTTATTTTTTCGAGATGGAATATGTCTATATAAGGAGGACCACCTCCTCATTTCACCATTTTCATCCCAGCATTGCAGAGAGACCTAGCATACCCAATCACACAAAGAGAAGAAATGGCTGCTACTAGTGCTTTAGATGCATTCCTTACTGAGGTTGGGCATGCAAATCGCCCTGAGCTTCAAGCATTTTTCACAACCCAACCCGATTTGGAAACCACCTTGACCCTCCACTCTCAATCTCTTGAGCACATTACTTCATACATTTCCACGTGCATGGGGAGATTCATTGTTGAGTTACCAAACCGGCCAGGGCAATGGGTCCCTGAAGGCCTTCTCCACCACATCTACCAAGGGGATAGGCCATTTCATCAGCGGCTTGCACGCTTTGCCACCATAGCACAACCCGCCGGACAATATGTGCGGCTTGAAGCTGATGATGTGCGAGCAATGCGTGAGGGAAGGATCGGAAACACGTTTTTCTCTGTTCAGGCCATAATGATCTTCCTCCTTCACGAGTGCCCAGCAGGCCATGACGTAGTGCTACCTCACTTGCAGATCGGCGGGGTATTGGTTGATGTGAAGGACCCCAAGCCCGCGGCCATTGACTCATCCGCAGAGGAGAGGACGCTTGCCTTGACCTACCCTATAGGGATTCAAGGCCTCTTGGAGGCCTCTCCATCAGTCGGTTCATCCTGGACCGCCAGAAGGAACCAACACTCGGGATGCCATCCCTGAGGTAGAGATTACCCGCTTCTCCTCCATTGTGGTGGGTGGGGAGGAATTTGTGTTTATGCACGATCTGGAGAAATCCTTTGAGCTACGCATGGATGAGTGTTTCGCCATCCTCCATGCCCAAGGCAAGTTTGATCTTGATACCACCACCTCCCATGACGATGATCTCCTACTGCCCATGGGGAATACTTTGGCGGACACAGTGGCGATCGCACAAGCCGACGTGGCAGCGGCCGAGCAGGCCAAGGTCTCTGAGGAGGATTTTGTGGCCGTGCAAGCCATGTGTTTGGCTAAACGTGCAAGAGTGGATTCACCACCACTTGCTGCGACACCTGTTTTGCTTGATCCAAAGGGGAAGTAAAGCGTGGATCTCTACTTGCACCCGGATGCCGATGAGGAGGATCGTAGACAAGAGGTATAGATGCTCACTTACATTTGATTGTTACAAATGATTTTGTTAATGTTATATGATAATTCTGTGCCACATCTCAGAAAACCTATGTTCTGGAGGTTGATGCCTGGGCGCAACGGTCAGGGGGGAGGAGGAGGCCGTTCGGACCTCAAGCGGCACTTTCTCACTACCTCGGCACACTTCCCACTGGTGTCGTGGTGTTTGTCCATGCAGACTACTCTCCCAATGGTCGCTACAACATTTTTGCTCTCCGTTCACTCTCCAAGGTGTTGTGTTTAACAACACTTGCCCAAATGGCCAACCTTGTAGTGCTTGTAAAGAAAGATTTTGCAATATCCACTTTCGGTGTAAACTTTCGCGGGCGCCTTATTGCCCATGTCGGCATGAACCAAGCTGTAGGGGTTAATGACACCCAAGAAATCACAACCACTTTACTTAACAGGGAGCCACCTTAAAAGGCTAAGTGCCAGAAAATTGTAATTAGAAAGATCCTAAAGCAAAAGCCGGATATCATGTAAAGCATTGATTTCTTTAATGAAACTACTTTTTGCTATCTATGACTCTCTTTCTTGCAAGGTTTTGAATTTCTTATATGTTGGGCTTCCATTGTGTATGAGAAGCACCATAATTTCTCCTATGACTACTAAAGGGTCTGGCAGGCATTAAAATTTAAAAAATGCATACTTTGTTATATCTAGGCTTCCAAAGTTATGTATGTGCCTAGTAAAGGTCTTGGAAGTCCCTAAAATATGCTGCCACAAGGGCGCGCATTGGGGATTTCCATCAGCTGATAAACTGTGCAAATGCGTGCCCTTGTGGCAGATGAAATTGGACACATCTAAGAGCATACCCAGGTACAAAACAGAGTGACAAGACATTAATACCCAGTTGCAAAAGAGAAAGACATGGATACCCAGGTAACCTTAAGCCCATCTTGCCGCAGATACCTAAAGTTGTATCAACAAACCACAAGAGTAAACTGTGGCAATATCTAAGCCCTTTTTGGAGTATAGGAGCATACCCAGTTACAAAACAGAGTGACCAGGTAACCTTAAGCCCATCTTGCCCTAGATACCTAAAGTTGTATTAACAAACTACAAGAGTAAACTTTGTGGAAATATCTAAGCCCTTTTTGGAGTATAGGACTGACATGGACTAAGGGGGGATGATTGCCAGTAGCATCTATGCTAATTGAAGTATTGAAGAAAAAAAAACATACTTATTGCTTGTCAAAATTGTCTGGAAACCACTGGAAAGTGTTTGGAAAGCACTAGGAAAGGCTGCCACAAGGGCGCGCATTATGTCCATCCATAGGCCTCTGGAAGCCCCAAATGCGCGCCCTTGTGGCAGCCAATTTGGGGGAATTTCAAGCCATTTTCAATACTTTGTAGATGTTTTTGCCATGCAATAGTGAGTCACATAGCATGGATACATCAGGAAGTGCATGCCCCACTTAGCCAAGGTGCTAAACGCAGGCAATTTTTCACAATAACAAGCTAATGGCTACATACATACAAAAGAAGGTAGACAAAACTTGAACCAGTGCTACATTGCATGGTACAGAATTAAAACAATACAATGCGCAGTGGGGTATACAATAAAAGACGCTTATATTCAAATTCTTCCCAATACAATATACAATCAAAAGACGCTTGTATTCAAATTCTTCCCAATCTTGGAGTTCCGTAAATATCAAAAGGTTGATGCCTAATTACAAGCTACTCCTCCTGGCGCAAATGGCGAGCAAGCTGCATATCCTTGGGCATAATGGTTACACGCTTTGCATGGATGGCACAGAGGTTAGAATCCTCGAATATGCCAGTTAAATATTGCTCTATTGCCTCTTGGACTGCCTCTATGGCCACGAAGCCCATCCGAAACTGAGTGTTGTACAATTGCAAAACCTCCCTGCATAGCCTTGCAAAAGGGGCCCTCCGAATCAAGAGCTCGGTGCTCTTTTGATAGTGTCGAATCTCCGCAAAAGCACGGCTACTCTTTCGTACCTTCTGAGGTCGACGTGGAGGTGCATTTTTGGCACGAGTCGGGGCAGCTTGCTTCCTCTTCTTGTAGACGATGCTCTTTCTCTTTTTTTTCTGCACAGGCACTTCCAACACCTCATAATCTGATTCCACCCACTCTCCATTTGATTCGTGCTCTTCACTATTGACCGGATGTGATGGTGTAGGTCCACTCCCTTTAGGGAGTGTCTTACCCCCAATAGACATGTGAGCCTGATAAGTTTGTATTTGGACGCCAACCCATGGGGCATCTTCATCCGTTTGCGTCTCTTCGGAGCCTTCTGATGGTTGCTTTTGGCTCTTTGTTTCTTTTCCCTGGTCGCTCTCATCCTCCCTGTTGCCATCAGAATCGTTGGAGTCTGATGAATAGACAACAAGGCGATGCTTCCGTCTCTCTTTTGCTGTTGTAGAGGACTGGCCATGCTAATTTGAAGCTCCAACTTCTTCTGTGTGGACTTCACCTTGAGCTTGTGAAGTTCCAGCTTCTGTTGTTGTACCTTTGAGTCGTTGGCCATCCGGCCCCTCTGGATATGCAATCCTAGCCGTTTGTTTTGTTCTTGCCATGGTAGCACCTAGTAGGGAAAATGACAAAATGAGCCCCTTCAACCTTTAAATAGGTTTTTTTGAGATTTGGGCCCTTTCACACTATGCGGCCAATTGAGTGAAACTCAAATAAAGCAATTGAATTTAACAACTAAACATGGATCATGCGGACAGCTGACGCGACACCCAAACGCTGCCTTTTCGATATTTAATTGCACGCCAAGCTTCATGGCCCAGGGACGCTCGCGAGCGTTTCCACTTCTCGGATGCTGCAGTACGGGAAGCGTTGCGTAACTGCTTTGCTAACATCGATTCTCTTGCTTTCTCAATAGTACGAGCTCTCCCAAAGGTGTGCCTAAAAAACCAGTTAAACATCTCTTGGAGGTAGTTGGGGTGTGAACTACCACCACCATGCCGAGTATTCTTGAAGTAGACTCCTTTTGCTCGATAGTGGGACTTCTCCATGCCTTGTGTACTCCATATATCAAGCGAACCATAGCGGTCCATGAAGTATTCACCATGCGCATAGAGAATGTGCTAAAACAACAAAAAAGGAGATAAGCGAATAGAAAAGTTGCATTTTCAAACATTGCATATGTATTAAGTCCGTTAAAACAAACCATGTAGTGTGTAATCTTGCTTTCAGACCATCCGTCCTTAGCGGCCTATGTGAATTCATAAAGCACCTTCTTGAACTCCTCTCGCTACTCAACGGTGGTGCTTGAAAGATTCATCAATTGCACAACCTTTTGAAAGGATGACCATACTAGCTTGCGTTGGTTAGCAACCTCCACATTGGGATCTTTGTCCGTCGTGCATGAACACAAATCTTTCCACAACTCCCACCGCTTCTCACTTGCTAGATCGACACTTGCCTTGGATACGTGCATTGGAGACTTTGACATCTTCTTGAAAAATCGACGTGCCTTGGCTCCATTCATGGAAACCTTCTGTGCCACCTCATATGTCTTCTCCCTACAAGTCTCTGCTACAATGTTCACCCTTGATCGGTGACATCCAATCTCATTAAGGACCGTCTCCGCCCCCTGCAAGGAGACTTTTGACCGTTGAAGGGGCTTCATTGTGAAATCATAATCAATGTGATGCTTTAGGATCCTATCAAATATTCGCATAAATGCATGTAATGTACAAAAGTGAACATTGTTGAGGGAGAAGGGAATTATGGGGTTCCACCCAGGATCTTTGCTATCCCTATTGGGCACCTACAGCATATCACATGAAAGAACCGAAGTTTGCCACTCCCTATTTATATGGTCATCATTATCTTCGTCCTGACCTTCCAGTTGAGTTGCTCGACTTGTCTTGTGCCCTTTCGTACATAATGGACAGGGAAGTAAAGAATTTGCACCTTGTTTGCATCCAAGCATGCACTTTATGGTCTTTAGATCACCACCTAAATGCCATTCAACATCAAACTCCCCACGTCCTGGAACCATGAGCTTCTCACCGTTTACTTGAGCTTTAATGACCTCTGTGACCCATGGGATTCTACTGAAAATCCATGCAAGGACTTGATGTGTCTCTTTCGGAACTTCAATTGCACCAAGCCACCATATATCCTTCTCTGATTGCACACTAAAAGAGGGCTTTTTCGCTTCACTCGAACTGCAAGATTGCTTGGCATAAGCTAGGGCTTCATTCATAAGCGTGATGCTCATTCTCTCCAACTTTCTCCCTTTAACAATTACACACTCATCCAACTTCAGCACGAACACAAGCTTACCTTCAAGAACTGCCAACAACATAAAGCCTCAAAATGCTTGTTATGACACATCATAGAGTATGTAGGCAACTCTAAACTAACCTGCATCACTCAAATTGTAGAAAACAACCATGGACTGCTGCAATCGTATCAAGTCCACAAAGATATTGTTGAATTTGGTGTAAACAAACCCTTCGGTCTGCAACACACTGTTAGAAACAACACCGCTTCCCTTCCCGTGTCCCTTCCTTCCTTGTGATTTGCTATGGAGCGGCTGAAGAGGCATCGTGTCTTCAATATACAAGTAGTCCCCTAATCGGTGAACAACATCTTCATTTGACACCTTCTTGGCAATCTGCACTCTGTGAGGAAGTGGGAATAGGTTTTCCGTGACTCCTCGACTTCTTAATGCATCTTTTGACACTTGATGTATTGCTTGATAGCCCTTGGTACTAATCCCAACAACATCACAAATATCCTGAACATCTAGATCAGTGACAATATTAGAAAAATCACTAAGAACTCTCTTAGTGATTGCGTCTAATATTAGTGATTGTGTCTAATATTAGAAAAATCTCTCTCTCTCTTAGTGATCCCAATAAAATCCTCTTTGTTGAAACAAGAACGAAGTAAAGTAGCCCAAGCTTCCGCATTCTCGCCGCCGCACGTTTCTTGGACGAAGTTCCTATTGCCCAAAACAACAATGATGAGCCGTATTAGACTTAAACAACATGAGGGACAGAACATGTTACCTCATAGCTGTCACCCTTCGTTTTCTTGCACCTCCACGTGGTGCAGAGTCTAAATTTCGGACAACTCTCGTTTCCTCACCCTACCTCCCATGGCAGTACTCTTCATGTGTGAAAGAGTATCCTCAAGCTTTTTAATTACATTTTCGTTGGTTGTGATGGTGCTCTTTGCCTCCTCAAGCGCACTAGTAGCTGTTTGCATCTGATCTTGAAGATTGTGGAAACTCCCATTGAGCAACTGCCAATGACGCAAGTAGATCTCGGAGCGCGCAATCTCGTGTTTGTTGAGTCTCTTGCAGTAGCCCAACAAACCTTGCTCTCCATTTCCAACATATTGCAACAGTGATGGAATGTTTGTAAAAGACAGATGAACATTGAAAGAAGGATCCTTTGGATACAAGCATCCGTCTGTCCAGAGATCCACATTCTTCTCCCCTTGAGCGCGATGTTCGTTGGCTGAAGGTAATGTACCCAAGCATGTTGTCTTTGTCGGAACATACTCTTGAGGTAGGCGTAGGAAAAGCTCTGGAGACCTACCGCGTGAAGAGCTTGCTGGGACATTGGTCACGTCGTCAAGAGGCATTGTAGGATGGAGAGATGGAGCTTGAAGGATGGAGAGATAGAGCTTGTAGGATGGAGAGATGGAGCTTGAAGGATGGAAATATGGGTGTGTAGGTGCAGCAGCAAGTGCAGGTGCAAGGGGGATGGGTGTAGGAGAGGAGCTTAGATTAGGAGGGAAAGTTTTCAATTTTGGGGGGAATTTCCTAAAAGTTTGGAGGGAGTAAAAAAATGTTGAATTTTGAGTAATTTAACTTAAAAATCTTTTTTTTATTATGTGTATATGTTGGGGGTACTTTTTAGGGGGGAATAGAGTTTTTTTGAAAGTTTTTGAAAAAAGTCATTTTTTTGACCTCTTTGACCCACGGATTTGCTTAGGTGGCATGGGAGAGTTAAGAGGCCACTTACAAGTTGGCCAAAAAGTTAGAGAGAGAAGACCCTCTACCCCCCTACTTTTCAAATGGTTTACCCCCCCCTTCCCTACTTTTTAAATGGTTACCCCCCCCCCCCCCCCCCCCCCCTTCCCCCTACCTTTTTAGGGATCAAAGGTGGAGGAGACCCTACCAAAATAGCCCCATTCAAAGCCTTTGTCCCCCTTAATCTTGGCAGGCTTCCTTTAAATTAGGGATTCTTACAAGGCCCATGGAGAGTCCATTTTTTTCCTAATGGTAAGTACTGACAATCATTGAGCCGTTTTAGAGAACGCACCAAGTAGGTTGCACCACCTCCTCTCCCTACCTCTCTACCACCACGGCATGCCACTTTGTAAATATTGCAAAAATAATTCACCCTCACACCCCCAAGGGTTTTCATCATTTGGAAATATTCTCTCTGTGTGTGTGTGTGTGTGTGTGTAGGTTTGCGGTGTTCATATCATCGTGGTTTTGCGTCCTAGCCGCTCAAAGCTAGGTGGTGCCCCCTGTTCACTTTACCATGGCAGGCTCAAGGCGCGCCATTTGGCCCCCGGTGTTTTAGAGGCCGTTGGGGTTCGGGGTCCGCTTTGCGTCCGTCAGCCCCACATTGACGAGCATAGAACCACCATGGATTGTGCCATCATGGGCAACTTTGACACACACGGTGATGAAGCCAGGTACTGCGGAACTATTGAAAGGATACTAAAGGTTAATTTTAGAACCTTTCATAGCTTCATCTTCAAGTGCAAGTGGTTTGAAAATGTGTCTAGACGACATGAGAATGGCCTCTACATGATGGACTGTAGTGTGCATCACACAGGGAGGTATGACAATTTAGTTTTACTGTGGAATTGTGAGCAAGTGAGTGAGATGCATCTTTTTTATTCTTATTTACTTGTTGTACGTTAGTTATACCAATGCTACTCACTTTGAGCTTCTATTTTATAGGTCATCTATATCCCAGCAATCCACCAACCAAAACTTTGGTTCGTAATTCCCGTAACACCTCGGGGGAGAACAATTTTTTCCACTAATGAAGTGGAGACTATCTTCGACCCTCTTCCACCTGCGACTTTGGATGAGATGGAGATAGAGGAGAGGGAGGTCGATGAATTAAGTCCGGAGGCAGCAAGTCTTAGCGAGAATGATTGTCATGATGATGAAGATGATGAGATGGAGGATAACAAACTCGAAGATGATGAAGCTGGCAATGCATCCACAAACGATAGTTCCGTTTCTCTCTTTATTGATTTAGGAGCCATGGGCTTAGAATTGGATGATGCTTCATGTAGAGATCTTTTGGAAGATGATTCATAAACATTTTGCAGTTATGAAGTTTTTTGATCGTGTAATCCATTCACCTCTCTCTCCCTCCTCTTCCTCTCTTTAGATTTGAGAATATGATCAATTATGTTAATCAATTGACAATGATTATTTTAGTTGTAACCAAGGGTAATCTTAGGCTGGGTTCAGACGAGGTTGGAGGAAGAAAAGCTTTCTGCAGGTCTACCGCCGCCTCGTATGAACGGTGTTGGAGGAAGAAGAGCGAAAAACAGAGAGAGGTGGAGAGAGGCCAGCGACTCTTCCAAGGGGGGGGTGCTGGAAGAAAAATGGCGGTCCTGGAGGAAGGTGATACCTGCTGCAGCAAATAGGCTTTTTCCACCCAACTTAGACGCCCCTGTGGGAAGCATTTCCGCTGCAGCGTCTGAACCGGGCCTTATATCCCCCGCCTCCTTCTCCCCCCTCTTTCTCTTCCTCTCTCTCTCTTTATTTCTCTTCTTTTTTATATTTGAAAAATATATACATTACTATTTAATTTTTATTGGGAGGAGGGAAACACCAAAATTTGAAGGGGGGGGGGGGGGGGTTAATCCAAAATTTGAAAGTTTACGCGCTAAATTTCGACAGCGGATATAACGACGGTAATGAGAGCGGTAATAATAGCGGTAATAACAGCGGATAAAGTCACGGTAATACTTTAAACACAAAAGCAACCCCCCGTCCTCCTCTCTTTTGTTTCTCTCATTGAATTTACACCTTCTCTACAAAACGCGATAAACCAGCGTGGTAAACACTTTGAGATTTTCATAGAGAGAGAGAGAGAGAGAGAGAGAGAGAGAGAGAGAGAGAGAGAGAAAGAGGTGGCCGATGGCTATAGTAAGAGAGAGAGAGAGAGAGTTATTGCATGTGGTGGATGTGTGCTACATGACTCAAGTATAGTGTGTGTGTGTGTGTGTGTTTATTATATTGGAAGTCCACATAAGAGCCACTCACAACTTGTGTCGTTGACACTCATACGACCCTTACTACTACAATGTGCATGAGTATGATAGGTGAAGGGCTGGTGAACCTAATTAGTTGACTCATGCTAGTGCATAGCTCGAAGGGGTCACTTAACATTTATGTGACTATCACAATAGTGCATGTTAGCGGGTTGCCACGATGGACGTCTACACCATAGCTTTCTGGCACTCACATGATGTCAATACTTAGGGAAAGTGATTCGGATGGGGCACGGAGACTCTATGAGATCGTCAATCTCAAGAAGTGAACCTTAACAAACAAACATAACAACTCTACAAGAAAACCAACACTCAATGATCAAGAAAATGTGCCTATGTCGTTTCTCAGAGTTGAAGTTCATCACGCCATTTCGGCACTCGAACGGACTCGAAATGCAACAAAACTTTAGGAGGAGGTCTAGGACACCTAGGGGCACTATCCTAGGAAGTCTGGTCACAATCCGACAAGGTATCAAAATCACGATTTATCATGAAAATGGTCCTAAAAACTGCGAAAGAACTATCCAGAAAGGTTGCCCTATGGTCTAGGAACACTCTCCTATGGTCAAAACGAATATAAACAATGATTTAAGCACTCAAATCTGCATTTACAGCTCACAGACACGTAGTCGCAAACCTCAAAAAAACTAACAATGCTTACACTTGAATTAAAGAGAAAAGAAAGAGAAACACAATGCAAGTTTCAAAACTGAAATCTGATTACCCATTTATTAGTTGCGTCGATTACAAGATGAAGCAGCTCATAGCTTGAGCGTGTGTATAACAGAGCTCCTTGTTCTTCTCTAAAAATAAGCCTCCTTTCCCATTAAGGTTATTGACCTTTATACATAGGGCATTCTAAATGGCCAGTGGCCGAATCACATGGACCTTTACAATTGTCATGATAGCATTACAACTCAGGGAATTGATCAATTACTCTGGAATTAGGATTTACACAGAGTATTACTACACTAGCTTGGAAAACTAATAGAGTACAAATGTGGTGTTCGGCTACATGTCTGACCAATTGGGCGCATGTTTGATTTGTCCTCAAACATTCCCCATGTTAGCGGATCGCCGTGATGGACGTCTGCAACATAGCTTTCTGGCACTAACATAATGTCAATACTCAAGAAAAGTGACTCGGATGGGGCACGGAGACTCAATGAGATCGTCAATCTCAAGAAGTGAACCTTAACAAACGAACATAACAACTCTACAAGCAAACCAACACTCAATGATCAGGAAAATCTGCCTACGTCCTTTCTCACAGCTCTAGGTCATCATGCCATTTCGGCACTCGAACGGACTCCAAATGCAACGAAACTTTAGGAGGAGGTCTAGGACACCTAGGGGCACTATCCTAGCAATTATGGTTGCAATCCGACAAGGTACTAAAATCACAATCCATCATGAAAAAGGTCCTAAAAACTACAACAAAACTATCCAGAAAGGTGGCCCTTTGGTCTAGGAACACTCTCCTACGGTCAAAACGACTATAAACAATGATTTAAACACTCTCCTACGGTCAAAACGACTATAAACAATAATTTAAGCACTCAAATTTGCATTAACAGCTCACAGACACATAGTTCTGAACCTCAACAAAACTAACAATGCTTACACTTGAATTAAGGAGCAAAGAAAGAGGAACACAATGCAAGTTTCAAAACTGAAATCTGATTACTCATTCATAAATCTTCTCAATCTGCTGCCTGCTACATCGTGATTTCAGTGATGTTCCTTTTGTGGATCGGATGCAACATGTGTGTGTGTGTTTTTATGCACACACATTTACACACTCTTCCTCTGCTCTGTTTACTACTCCCATAACGCTACCGATTTCCAGCCCAACTCACCTGCTCAATTTTGCTTCTGCTCGCAATGCTCCAAGGCTTTCCCAATTCTCTCTTGCTTCGACCTGTCTACCCGAATTTCCCAGTGTGTGTGTTTCTACACACACACACACTCCAGAATTCACCCCCTGTTTAACCTGAATTTCGATTCCCTACTTGATTTTCTATGAGCTGCCAACTTTGGCTTGCAAATCCCAAGCTTTGTTTCGATTCTCTACTGCTTCCCTTGCTTTGATGCAGTGCCGAGATCTGCCTTGCTTCGAGCTCGCAGCTCTGCTCGACACTCTCCTTTCAAGCCTTCACAGTTTTTCCCTCGACTCTCTTTTCCAAGAGCTCGTAGCTCTATGTGTTGGCGTGCAGATCTCCAATCCTTGCTCAAAGCTTCTAGAAGCTTCCCCAAGAGGGACTGCACACGTTGGGGTTCTGAGATCCGCCCAATCTCCTTCGGGTGCAACCAAATCGCATTGGATCTGTGCCGATCTCTTGCCGTCAAGCAATGAGCTCTGTCCGAGATCCGTCGTTACTGAAAGACTGCCATTGCTGTCAAGACGTAGCTTTGATACCACTTGTGAGTACGCATGTACCCAAATGAGTGCATGCACAGTGTGGTGTGGTGTGTGCAGGGAAGGGGAGAAGCACGAGAGTATGGTTGGAGCAACCTGAGGAAGTAGTATGTGAGGATCTCCTTATTCATATGTACATAATGAATAAGGATACGCACACACGGTGGGCGGGCGATCGGACACCACACAACGCCTTAACCTCAACACTTCTTGTAGAGATATTTTGGAAGATAATTCATAAACATTTTGTATACTTTAAGTGATGAATTTTGTTTGTCGTGTTGTCATTTCATCTCTCTCTCTCTCTCTCTCTAATTTTGTGAAGCTTGCTAAATTATGTTAATCAAACGCTTTGTTATTTTCTAAGAAAAATAGATAAATGTACAAAAATTTTCATGTTTTGGCTCCAAATCATTGTGCAATAATGCTTTAGGTTGCTCATGTGGGCATATGCAAAGTCCGGGAAAGTAGTGCATATGCCTCGACAAAAGATGTCATCTATGTTTGGCTTCTCATATCTGACAGTGCTTGCTTTACATGGAGGCGCATGCATAACTCTAGGATGGAGCTTCCTCTTTGTAGTTTCATGTTTATCCACATAGCCATTGTTTCATGTTTTAATATCAAATTGTTTCATTTTTTGAAATCTTGAATAGTGCTCTTTAATTTGTATTCACAATTAAAACAGAGGGAAACACCAAAATTTAAATGCTTAAGCGCTAAAGCGGGGCTCGGTAACGAGCACAATATTTTTATCGGCAATAATCACGATAATATGAGCGGAAATATCCGCAAAACTATTTGAAATACAAAAGTTCCCCCCCTCCCCCTTTTTGGCCAACCCATTTTGGACTCTTTCTCTACAAAACACTGTAAAATATTGCGATAAATGTTTTGTGATTTTCATAGTGATAGTTAGCTCCAAACCCCACCAACCCTTGCATGGCGGCAGCACATTGAGTGCTCTCAGCATCTTTTGGCAACCACCTTACTGTTGAAATGTAGAGAGAAAGAGAGAGAGACGAGAGAAGAGACACACCATATACGCTCCCAAAGACTGATTCATATTGAGGACAAGATACAAATATATAGGTGAGACCAAGTTCAGTAGATTGAGCCATATATAGCTCCAACACCCCCACTCAAACAAAGGTCTCTAGCTTTGGATGAAAAAACCCTTGGGGAGTTCAAGGGAAAAACCCAAGCCCCTATACAATGTGAAATATGAACCAGCAGTGATGATGTGGAAGTGAATTGTGCATCTATGTACAAATATTCAAGTGACTTAGATATCATAAGGTGCAAATGTGGAGTGTGCATAGTGCATGGTACCTAAAAGACTACAATGTTATATGTACAAAGCTATTACAATAGAAAAGAAGCTAATCTAGAAAGAGTGAGGCCGAAGCAACTCCAAGCTTCGAGCGCAAGAGGATGAAACGTGACTCATTGAGGCCTTTGGTCAAAATGTCTGCAATCATCTGGTCACTTGGACAGTGTTCAACCATAATGGTTCCTTTGCGTACTTCATACCTGACATAATGATAATGGACAGCAATGTGCTTTGACTTATTATGTTGAACATAGTCTTTTGCAAGACTAATAGCACTTTGGTTGTTACACCGCAAGGGTGTTCTAGAAAGAGGAGAGTGACCAATATCAACCAGCATTTATCGAAGCCAAATCAACTCACGAGCTGCAAGTGATGCCGCAACATATTCTGACTCAGTCGTAGAAACTGCAACACAACGTTGTTTCTTGCTGGTCCAAGAAACAAGACAACCATTTATAAAGAAGCAATTTTCACTAGTAGATCGCCTAGATAAATGTGAGCTTGCCCGGTCTGCATCTGTATAACCCAAAAGAGAAAGAGATTGCATAGAATCCGATGTGAGTTGTCGTCGATAGACTAAACCAAAATCTGTAGTGCCTTTCAAGTATTTCAATACACGCTTTGCAGCAGACCAATGCTTAAGAGAAGGACATGCAAGATGTTGTCCAAGATAGTTAGCAGCAAACAAAATATCAAGACGATTGTTCATGCCAATAAACTGAAGACATCCAATCAAGTTAGCATAAGGTTGATTTGTGACAAGTTGACTGCCATTGTCAGAAGTATTCTTCGTAGAGCTCGCAAGACAAGGTGTGTTGGCTGAATGTGCAGATTCCATACCAAATTTTTCAATAGTATCTGCAATAAACTTTGACTGCCGAAGGAATAAAATATCTTTTGTACGGCTCCGTTGGATTCGAATGCCAAGACAAGAGTGAATCCCTCCAAGATCCACCATATCAAATGCAGAAGACAATAACTTTTTCACTTGCTGAAGAAATCCCAAATCATTGGAAACAAGGATGGTATCATCCACATAAAGAGCAAGAATCACAAAACTGCTACCTTGGCGTTTTATGTATAAGTTGGGGTCTGACGAGCAAGAGATGAATCCTTTAGAGGTGAGAAAAAGATCAAATTTTGTATACCAGGCTCGCGAAGCTTGTTTGAGACCATATAGTGCCTTATGGAGTTGAGCAACAAGGTCTTCTTTACTTGGAATAACAAACCCTTCTGGTTGTTCCATATAAATTTCCTCTTCCAAGTCACCATTAAGAAAAGCAGTTCGCACATCCATTTGATGAGCTTCTAAATCAAATTGAACAGAAAATGCCAATAAAACTCGAACACTTGTAACGCGAACAACTGGTGAAAAAGTCTCTTGATAATCAACACCAGCTACTTGGGAGTAACCTTTTGCAACTAAACGTGCCATGAACTTGTCAAAAGATCCATCTGATTTTACTTTTGTCTTATACACCCACTTACATTTAATAGCTGTCTGACCAGGAGGTAATTCAGTTAGCATCCATGTACCTTTAGAGATAAGAGAATCGTACTCTGCTTCCATAGCCTCTTGCCATTGATCCTTTTGTGGTGAAGAGATAGCTTCATCATAAGTAACGGGATCTTCAGAAGTAGAAAAAGCATTATCAGCAATATCGTCATCATAAACATGACATGAGCCATGTTCAAAATCAATAGGCAGATCAACAAAAATATCAATATCATCATTGGCAACATTTGGAATGGATGGTTGTGAAGAGGAAAGTTGCTCTATAGGAAGAGTTTCATCTTCTGAAAGAAATGGAAAAGCCTGAAGCAATGATTTAGTATCATCAGAATCATCCATGGACCATGAGCCTCCCATAAGCTGTTCGTTAAAAGTAGCATCACGATTCACAATTACTTTCTTGGAGGAAGGGTCATAGAATTTGTAGCCTTTGGAAGTGTCAGAATATCCAATAAAAATAACTTTAAGACCAGGAGCATCAAGCTTTGTTTGTGTTTCTTTGGGAACATGAATATAAGCAATACATCCAAAGGTTCGAAAATGAGATACAGAAGGAATGTCACCTGTCCATGCTGTGATGGGTATCTTACCAGAGGGTGCAGTAGTAGGAAGATGATTCTGAATAAATGTTGCTGTCAAAGTAGCTTCAGCCCAGAAAACACGAGATAAGCCAGAATGAATCAACATACATCTTATAGCATTGAGAATAGTGCGATTCTTTCGTTCAACAACACCATTCTGTTGAGGCGAATATGGAATAGTGTGTTCATGATGAATTCCACTGTCAGCACAGTAACTCACAAACTCTCGAGAAACATATTCGCCTCCATTGTCACTATGAAGCTTCTTAAGGCGACGACCAGTTTGAAGTTCCGCAGCCTTGTGGAATTGTTTGAAAACAGATAAGGCTTCAGATTTTTGTCTAAGTAGAAATACAATCGTATACCTTGAGAAATCATCAATGAAAGTAATGAAGTAGCGATATTGTGATCTCGAAGAAGGTAGAGGTCCACATATATCAGTATGAACAAGATCCAATATTTCATGAGAATGAGTTGTATTTGAAAGAGGAAAGGGTTTACGATTATGTTTCCCAAGAGCACAAAATTCACGAATTCCCATATGGGGATGGGCTTTAAGATCCATGCCATGAACAAGATCACGATGTTGAAGATCAAGGAGTTTTGAGAAATCAGCATGAACAAAACGGTGATGCCATACTTTGCAATCATGATCACCTGGAGCAGTGACAATATTTGCTACAGCATCGTTGAGAGAGAGTTCAAACAAATTACCGTTGTGAGGAGCAGCGGCTATAGTCTGTCCATCTTTCTCAATTCGTCATTTGGTATGATCAAATCCAACAAACAGACCAAGATCAACAAGTCTAGCAACTGAAAGAAGATTACGTTGAAGATCTGGTACATGTAATACTCCTCGCAAAATTCGAGTGGAAGAAGATAAGGTACCAAGATATAAGTCTCCAATACCCTTTACTTAACAAGTAGTATCATCACCAAGATAAACAACACGTTGAACTGGTAGTGGATGATAGTTATGGAGCCACTTAGACTGATATGTCATATTTCCTATAGCACCAGAATCGACAATAAAAAGTGATCCATCACGTACACGAAGTATTCTGTCTGGAGCAACTGAACATAGGACGCAGCTTGTTTCTGGTACAATGTTGTTTCGATGTTCAATAGCATATGCTCTATTCCGATCTGTGTCGAATCGACGCTTATAGCACATATGAGTGGGATGATCAGATCGTCCACAATATTCACAAGAAGAAGAAGAAGAGTCTCTAGATAAATGTGGTTGTTTTGTGGTAATATTGTGTTCTTCATCATATTGACGTGCCCAACAATCATCTTCAGTATGGCCATTTCTGTTGCAGTAAGAACATTGCTTATTAGGAAAGTTGAAACGAGAGAAAATATTACCACGACGACCACCTCTGCGGTTTCCTCGTTGAAATGGATACCTTCGAGCATAAAAAGCACGTTCCATCTGTTGTGACTCGGTCTCCTCTTGTGAAATCATAGCTGTATCGTGACCAACATTCCGACGTTCTTGACGTTGAGAGAATTCAATTAAAGACATGCAAGCTTGGTCGAAATCAAGACCATCTTTATTAGAGAGAATAGTAACAATGTTATCATAAGAAGAGTCCTTCACCGTATCAAGGAGAAGTGTAATCAGTTGCTTTTGTGGAACACGATCACCGGCAGCAGCAAGTTGATTAATAATAGATTTGAAAGATTCAATATGTCCCGTCATGGCAGTACCAACTTCATATTGTAACTTGTTAAGCAACCCTCTCAAATAAAGTATTTCTGTAACATATTTCTTCTGAAAGTTTGCAATAAGGTACTTCCATACGTCGTGGGAAGTAGGCAGCTCATACATATCAAGCAAAAGGGAATCAATAAGAGTAGAAAGAATATACCGACGAGCTGCTTTATCACGTCGTTGCCAATCCGTATAGGCAACATTCCAATCTTCAAATATAGGTCCTTCAGTGATAAGCACATTATCATTATCCGTATCAACAGGCTGAGGCGGACAAACACGATCTCCAAGAACAACATCGGAGAGTTCATCGCCTTTAAGAATTAACAACATCTTTGCTTTCCAGCCTGGAAATCCTTGACCTTGGAAAGGAGGAACAGAACACTGGCCAGAAGGAAAGCCGTTGACGAGAATATTCATAGCCATATCTTGTTGCGAGAAGACGTATAAGATAAGATCGCAGAATCTGCACACCATATATGGTGAAGTTCACAATTGAGAATGAGAGAGATATGAGTACTGCGTTCTGTCAACGATAAACGTAAGAAGGATGCTCAAGGAACGTCCAAAGATGTGAGAGACGTCACCCAAAAAAGGCAGGGTAAAGGAGGTGCTAATAATAGACGAGTCCTCAAAATAGAGTGGCGTGAGACGCAAGATTGACGGCCACAATACGAATAGCAAAAAGCTAAATCTTCTTGAAAAAGTTAACGCCAAAATAAGAAAAACGATCGCGGACGCTTTACGAAGAAGTAGGACGAAGAAAGCTGTGTCAAGCTCTATTGCAGTAAAAACAGCATAACTTTCTGCTGCGAACTCTGATTGACTCAAACCTAGAACTCAAATCGAAGAGCTCGAGGAGACGAACAAGTTTTGGATGAAAAAAGCCATTGCGCTTTTTCCATTTCTCCAAATTTTGAGCAGAACAGCAAGAAAAATTGAGATGACGTTCAGGGTGTCATTAACAAAAAAACGTAATCAACGATTAGATTGATTAGAAATAAACGCCACATAAAACACTAATCATATTCTTCTTAACACAAAACAACCATAGTTAACAAGAATCAACGCTCAAAAATAAAATTTGTAACAATTTTGAATCTTACATGCGAATCGCATACACATACTGTTGTCACCATGAATTGAATCGGCGCGTGATCATTACCGCTCTGATACCATGTTGAAATGTAGAGAGAAAGAGAGAGAGACGAGACAAGAGACACACCATATACGCTCCCAAAGACTGATTCATATTGAGGACAAGATACAAATATATAGGTGAGACCAAGTTCAGTAGAGTGAGCCATATATAGCTCCAACACTTACTTGTAACTACTACTCCTACTTTTGATGACTGCCAGCCACTTAGTATGCACCTCGGGTGGGGGTGTCACTATGTATAAATTTTTTATATCACATGTGTTCAAGGACTATTTCTAAAACCCCTTATTTGTGGATTTTCAACAAATAAATAAGCCCTCAAATTGTAGATTTTTTCCTAATTCATTTCTTGGCACCCTTTTGTATGCGAAAATGTGTGCAATAAATAAATAAATAACCCCTTCTGCTGTGTTGTTTGAGTACAGATCAAACAGGCTCCCAATTGGTCGGACACGTAGTCGGACACCACATTTGTACTCTATTATTTTTTTGAGCTAGTGTAGTAATACTCTGTGTAAATCTTGATTCCAGAGTAATGGATCAATTCCCTGAGTTGTAATGCTGTCATGACAATTGTAAAGGTCCATGTGTAAAGGTCCATGTAAATGGGAAAGGAGGCTTATTTTTAGAGAAGAACAAGGAGCTTTGTTGTACGTTCGCTCAAGCTACGAGCTACTCCATCTTGTAATCGACGCAACTAATTTGGAATTGAAGTGAGCTTACAATTGACCTCACAAGCTACAGCTAGTAAGCATAATTGAGTCGTGCTACACACACACACCCTGCTCGTCAGATCCAGTGCAGTTTTTTACCATTTGGAGAGAATTGAATGTTTTTATTTTTTTATTGGCATGCCCAAAGGGCTAAGGCCATAGTGACGTGTTCCCTTTTTTCTTAGTGAAAAATGTCATGTATTTAAAAAAATAAAAATGTTTGATTGGTGAGTGATGTAGGAGTGAGCACTCATGAGAAGGTTACCGGTGACACTGAGTCATGTTTTCTCTCAAAAGATATTGATAGAACATTTTTTCCAAGATTATATTATTGAATGTCCTTGAAATTAGAGTCTGGCTCCTTTTTCCTTGTGCAAATTTCATGACCAAGTGTCCGGTTTGTAAAAAGTAAAAAGATTTTCGGTGCAAGGTTTCTTAACTTCGTGAATTGTGCACACTTAAGATAGAGATAATGTCGAGCAAATGATGGAGGGGGTAGTAGTTAGTCCTGAGGAGGGGGGGCAGACTGTTCCCACTCGAAAGGAAAATCTTTAATCTCATGTTGAAGTGCACTTTCTCGTGTTGAGTAGTTTGCACCGTATTTGGTGAGTTTGTCGATCGTCACCCTCAATTTCATGAAGCCGGGGACGTATGCAAAGTATGAGCAGGAGCACTATTAGCAGCAAATGGAGCTGTGCATGTAGGAGCACTAGGCAATGTGGCGGTAAATGGTCGGCCAGGGGGTGAGAGCAGGAACGATCCATAGCTGAAGGTGTACTATAATGACTGTTAAATTTATTAGCAAGAGAGAAGATGAACCACTTGGTAGCGATACTGGCCGTTGTAATACCCTGCGTTTCTAGTTGCATCAGACTCACTTCTTTAATGTTGTGCAGGTGCTGATCTCGATCTTATACTCTGCAGACTGCGACTCGCGAGCATGGCTCATGACGATTCACGCAAGGGCTGAGCTTGCAAATTCTATAACAGGTAGTAGCTGTAACCTAATTGTTGTATTAGCAGGAGTAGTACGCCAATGGATTATGGGGAACCTGCCTTCGACTTCCAGGTTATATTCTCTCGAGTCTCGACACGAAGAGCATACCAATGTACTTTCCAGAGAGTTTTGTTTAGCTCTTAAGGAAGGGAGACGTCTGGGCGAAGAGTGCATGAGAATGCGTAGATTCTGAGGTGTTTGTTATAAATTGACACATGTTCATGTGGGAGATACAGAAGCACAACACACACACACGCGCATGTGCGTGCGCACACACACACACACACACACACAGACGACGGTTCTATGAAGAGTGATTGCATCTCTCGATTTCTTATTGCCACTGCCCTTGGCTTGCAAGAAGAAACCGCAAAAGAGAGAAGTGTGAGAGAGGACTACTAAGTAGGGAAAAGAAAGGCAATCATAAAACTGCAGATCCCCGGGATGTAGCAGGTCCTAATATATTACCGCAGGGTGCCCGTTTTAAGTGTGGATCAGAGGAAAAATCATTGGTACAGGGATCAGTAGCGTTAGCGCCAACAAACTGGTAGAATTAGTAGGCAGCTCTGGCCAAGGCCCAGGTCCCCCTTTCTAGAAATGGAGACTAATATCGACCCTCACCCTGTGTAGCACGACTTATCAACATTTCAACCTCTCTCTCTCTCTCTCTCTCTCTCTCTCTCTCTCTCTCTCTCTCTCTCTCACACACACACACACACACACACACACACACACACACACACACACACACACACAAAGGAGGTCAAAACTCAAGTACAAGAGGTAATCTCTCGCAGGGTCGAAGATCGTGTGGCTTTCACGC